>NC_090664.1:50907258-51213301 GCF_013368605.1 Nyctibius grandis
CTGGAATTTGTTTGGACCTCAGGTCTCAGACAATGCTGTTCAGTAAGGGCGGAAAATCACAGCACATTGAGCTGATACCTGGATCCAGCTGCCTGGACCTCTCACCAAGGGTGACCTACAGAATCCCAAAGTTATTATGGGCCTGGGCTAGAAAGGACAGCGTCTTTTCTGACTGAACTGAGGCCAATGGTCCCCTCTATGAAGGCGCCAGGGGACACTGCAGCAAGGAGATTTCATTGCATAACACTGCATTATGCAGAAAGGAAGAGGCAGAATATATTTCACTACTGGGAAGATTTAAGCTGGGATACATTGCAGTGGGAACTTGCAGTAGTCTATGTCCCTCCTCCTTGTTCCCAGCTCTCACAGTCTGTGTCCAAAATATTTGTCTCTTCTATCCTCGCTGCAGGGGAGCAGCACAGAGCCCTGGGTGTGCATCCCCTAAACCACTGTGTGTGCCTGGTCCCAGAAATGACTGGGGTTAGAATCATATCGGAGAATGGTTTGGGTTGGAAGGGACCTTAAAGATCATCTAGTTCCAAACCCCCTGCCACAGGCAGGGACACCTTCCACTAGACCAGGTTGCTCAAAGCCTCATCCAGACTGGCCTTGAACACTGCCAGGGAGGGGACATCCACAGCTTCTCTGGGCAACCTGTGCCAGTGTCTCACCATCCTCACAGCAAAGAATTTCTTCCCAATATCTAATCTAAATCTACCCTCTTTCAGTTTAAAACCGTTCCCCCTCGTCCTATCACTACTTGCCCTTGTAAAAAGCCCCTCTCCCGCTTTCCTGTAGCCCTTTCAGGTACTGGAAGGCTGCTAGAAGGTCTTCCCAGAGCCTTCTCTTTCCAGGCTGAACAGCCCCAACTCTCTCAGCCTGTCTCCATAGCAGAGGTGCTCCAGCCTTCTCGTCATCTTCGTGGCCTCCTCTGGGCTCGCTCCAACAGCTCCATGTCCTTCTTATGTTGGGGGCCCCAGAGCTGGATGCAGCACTGCAGGAGGGGGTCTCATGAGGGCAGAGGGGCAGAATCCCCTCCCTCGACCTGCTGGCCACGCTGCTTTTGATGCAGCCCAGGATGCAGTTGGCCTTCTGGCCTTCAAGCGCAGATTGCCGGCTCATGTTGAGTTTCTCATCACCCATCACCCCCAAGGCCTTCTCCTCAGGGCTGCTCTCAATCCATTCTCTGCCCAGCCTGTGTTTGTGCTTGGGATTGCCCCTACCAACGTGCAGGACCTTGCACTTGGCCTTGTTGAACTTCAGGCGGTTCGCACAGGCCCAGCTCTTGAGCCTGTCCAGGTCCCTCTGGGCCAAGGCCCCTCTGGGTGGCTCAGGGTCCCTCTGGGTGGCTCAGGGCCCCTCTGGGTGTCATCCCTTCCCTCTTTTTTCCTTTAGAAAAAGGAAAAAATAAAAAAAAACTGAGAGCCAAGGCTCTCGCCAGCAGTTAGCTGACATCTGGACCTGCTGCCTGCCCTGGCGACAGCTCCTACCGGGCCAGCAACGCCTGAGCGGGGAAAGCTCCCGGCGGGGCGGGGTCGCGGCGGGGACCCCCCGCTGCCGGGCGGCCGCTCAGCGCGGCCTCTGCTGCCACCTGCCGCCCGCCCGGCCCCGGCTCCGGGGCTCTTTCCCCCCAGATTTCCCTCGCCCGAGAACGGGGAGGATTCCCCCCGCCCTGCCCGCAGCGCCGGGGGTTCATGTCCAGGGATCCTTCCCCGAGGGAGAGCTGGGGGTGGCCCTGCCGGAGTGACCTCTCTGCCCATCGCGTAGGAAAGGGCTCCTCGTCCTGGCTTTGCTCCCCCCAAGGGTACTTAGTGCGAGGTGTTTCTCCACCAGGACACACAAAATCCCAGGCCGCTCTTAATACTGCAAAAAAAACCCCCAAGCCCTGCTGATGCCTCCACCAGCTGATGCTGTTCCCAGGGGGCGGCACTCAGAGAAGTCGCCGTGTTTTGGCAGAGGGTCCCTGCAGCCGAGCGGGCTGAACCGGGAGCTGCTGGCACGGCCGCTGCCTTCGACGGTGTGAGCGAGGCCCCGATTCTACCCCCATCCCTGCTGCACAGCCCCTGCTCTGGCCTCAGCCCAGGCTTGTCGCCTGCTGCGTCCCTCCGCAGGTTTTCCCAGCGGTTGTGCAGGGCTGCCAAGGCTGCCCACCGAGGGCTGGTGTGAGACACCATTAGTGTATGTGTGGCTCCTCGAGGAGTACACGTCACAGCGACAACAGACCGAGTCACTTCTGCTGTCCTCATGCCATTCTCCTCCAACAGCACAGGAGCATCCTGGGGTCAGAAACCTCCTTCAAAACACTGACACCAACCTCCGTGCCAGGAGGCTGGGTACCACGAGCTATGCCAGTGAATTTGAACCTTTCATGCTAAGCCTGATCTTCACGCAGCGCTGCTGACCATGAGCTAGCAGCCCTTGCGTCTGTGCAAGGCATGGGACATGGGGAGAGGGAGTTTATGAACCAAACCAGTGATATCAGTCCTGCACCAACATGAAATTGCATCCATGACTTTGATTTACTTGTCTGACTTTTCACAGAATCACAGACTGGCTGGGGTTGGAAGAGACCTCTGGAGATCATCTATTCCAACCCCCTGCCAAAGCAGGGTCACCCAGAGCATGTTACACAGGGTCGTGTTCAGGTGGGTTTTGAATATCTCCAGAGAAGGAGACTCCACAGCCTCCCTGGGCAGCCTGTTCCAGTGCTCTGTCACCCTCAAAGGAAAGAAGTTTTTCCTCATATTCAGATGGAATTTCCCATGTTTCAGTTTGTGCCTGTTGCCCCTTGTCCTGTCTCTGGGCACCACTGAGAAGAGTCTGGGCCCATCCTCTCGACACCCGCCCCTAAGGTATTTGTAAGCATTGATAAGATCCCCCCTCAGTCTTCTCTTCTCCAGCTGAACAGACCCAGCTCCCTCAGCCTCTCCTCGTAAGAGAGATGCTCCAGCCGTCTGATCATTTTTGTAGCTCTCCGCTGGACTCTCTTCAGTAGCTCCTTGTCTTTCTTGAACTGGGGGGCCCAGAACTGTACACAGGACAAGCTGGCCAGCCTGCTGCCAAAGATTCCCTTGCCTCTTCTAGACAGGTGAATCCCCTCCCTCCCTAAGAGGTTATAGTTGTCAAAGAGTGTCCTGTTGTCATTTTCCCTTCCAGTTTGAAACTAGAGTGATGGTACTTAGCCAGGTAAAAGCTAATCTTGTCTTTCTGCTCGCTCCACGAGAAAGAAATGGTTTCTAGAACAGCAGAACGAACACCAACTGCTTTCCAGGACTTTCTCATGCATAACTTCACAGCTGTGCAGTGAATGTTTAGTCTTTCTGTGAGGACATTTAAGGCTATCATTCAATGCAAGCGCCTGTTTTCACACAACTCGTATCTTGATATCTTTGTGACCGTTGTCTCTGCTAACACTGGTTTGGGAGCTGGCAGGGCTGGTAGACGGGAGGAGGACAGACAAAAAAATCTACATGTGCACCTGCAAAGAGCGACTGCATAAGCCTTGCTCAGCTAAAAGTGCAAGTAACTCCACATCCCAGTTTCCCTCTATTTCTCATGTTATTTCTTCTAGTTCTTCTTTTTTATTTTTAGTGGAATAGGCTAATTTTCTGATTCTGTGGCTGAAGTGGTCTTTAACCTGTTTGTTTGGCTGTCAGCATGGTGGGGGGTGTTACAGAGCAGCCAGTGAGTCGCAAATACCCTGTTTTTACCCTGGGCTTAACGACTTTCTGATCTAATTATATATTTTTCTGGCAGTTTAAACAAAAATCAAAGGAAAATTACACATTAGGGGCTAAATTTAGTAGGAAGGTGCATCCCTGAAATGGGAGGGGAGGGAAGGAGCAGGCAGTGCCCAGCTCACTGGAGCACACCCGTGGAAGGTGGACAACTTTCCACTCAGATCCTTGTCTGAACTCAAGCAGGGCACGGTTTGCAGTTTACATCAGGATGGACCAGGAGCACATGCTCTGTGAGTCCGTGGTTTTGTGAAGACATTTTTAATGCTACACGACTGGTAAGATCCTAATTCCTGCGTTGCTTTTGCCAGCTCTTGTGAGCATCCTCCCCACCTGCCCAGAGCACCTGAGGGTCTTGCAGCAGAAACGCAGGTTGGAGCTGGGCTGCCTGCGTCCTTCGGCCCCAGCAGCAAGGTGAAGCTTGCGCAATGGCTGGCCTGGAGCCTCCTCTGTGTCACATCCCTCTTGTTTCACAGCTCTGGTCTTGCAGGGGTCCTTGTGCTGCTGGAGGTGACACTTTGCAGCAGATTTCCACTAGATGGAGCAGTGTCTGAGCGCTCACGAAGCCGGGGAAAGACTTCCATGGGGTTTTAAAGCACCTACAAGGGAAACAGCTGTTGAACGTCAAGGGTTTTTCTTTTCTTAAGACTTCTTTATAAAAGGTGTGTTTCCCAGTTGAGGTATGCAAGGAAGACCTCTGGTCTGGCTGTAGAGAAATGCAGCTTTCCTCCTACAACCTGCAATAAAGTGACCTTCTGGCAGCCCCCGCTGCGGGAGGAGTAGCCACTGGCACCGGTGACCCTGTGTCACAGGATGATGACATCCTCTTACCATGTCCCTGAGCCTGCTCACTCTCCTCAGGGACCCCTCTCTGGGGTCTCCCTCTTTCTATCTCCATTTTGGCAGGTACTCCCATCCTGGTACACCACTCATGACCATCCCTGCAGCAACATAGTGCCTCTCTAGGTCTGGCTTGGCTTTCAGCACCTAGATGTTCGTGAGAGCCTCTTGCCACCAGCTGGAAGCTGTCACTTCAGCTTGAGGGTCTGAGTTCACCCAAGCTGCAGCATGAACTGTTTCCACCCAGTGGCACCTCCCTTCTGCAGAGGCAGCCGAGGGAAGCCTGGACCACATGGCAAGTGGGGTCCGGGCAGGGCAGCCTGGACCTCAGGTGTCCAAATGCTGCTTCTCCTTGAGTCTGTACTGGGACTAGAGATGGTGATACCACCCATATCTCCCTCCACTGTGGTGCCTGGCCACAGCCAAGGCATTTACCTGGATGTGGGAGATCAGATGTGCTCCCAGGGCTGGTGTTCAGGGCACCACTCCCCTGGGTCAAGCACATCCTCCCTTCCTGGCTTCACTGCCACTGAGTGCGTATGTGCATTTGCCAGAGTGCAATGACCGCACGCGGCTCTGACCTGCATGGCCCCATGCTGCGGTTCAGGGGTGCCAGGCTGGGTCCCTGCTGGGGTCCATCTCACTCGTTGTCCCTTCTGGGGTGGCCAATGCCAACGGCTCTGGAGGAGGGTGCCAGCAGAGCTGCCCGTGCCAGAGGCAATCTGGGAGAGCCTGCCCCCACTTCTCCTAGCCCTGCTGTTAGCTGCGTGTTGGCTTGTGCTCTGAAGTCCTAACACGTCCACTCGCAGAGGCACCCTGCAGTGTGTGCATATGTCTCAGGCGCTGCAGTGTCAGGTGCTCGTGCAAGGTGGTGTGCATCTCAGACACAGTTTGTTGCAGAGATGCAGGCACAAAGCTGCAGAATCCCAGAGCTGGTGCTCCACCGTCAGAAGGACGTGGGGTGAGGGAGTGGGTGGCGATGTTTTCGTTTGACAGCAGTCCTTCCTTTTCTTAGAGATACACTGTCAGAGGAGACAGGGAGGGAGTGACAAATGGATGACCAAAGGTGAAAAGTAAACAAATTGGGGTGAATTAGAGAGGCACGTCCGGCTGCAGACCAGCAGCAAGCCTGAGATGGCTTTATTGCCAGACTTCACTGGGAAACAGTCCCTCTGTCACTTCCGAGGCACTACAATCCTGAATAACATTGTGTTTTGTAAGGCTGAAGGCTGTATGTGTCTGATGTTGGAGACAACTCTCCCCTCTTTGTACCTGCCAGCGGTCAAAAGATAAATCCATCTGTGCAGCAAAGTGGGTGAGAACTGCAGGTAGCCTTAGCCCACATACTGAATAAGGAATAACGAGAACTTGGGCAGCCTGAGGCAACATATTTCAGAGCTGGCAAGCTGGAAGACTTGGCTTCCTTCAAACATACCTGGTCTCCCCAGTGAGTAATGATAATAGGATCCAAGCAGGGAACCAGACATCAAGACAGGCTGAAGGTTACGGCACGCTATTCGGATGAGCCGGGGCCCCGGAGAGGCGGCCGCTTGCTAAAGCTGCACAACTTCTGTCAAGTACATTTTGAAAACTTTAACTGACCTTGAAGGGTTGGGATTGAAGAAACATTGATCTGTGGGAAGTGGAGACCGTTCCTCTTGCTCTGCAATGCTGCAGCTGGTCATTGGAGCAGAGCTTTGACTCACGGACCTTTCAGTTTGATGCTGTGACTCTTGCCTCAAAGACTTTGGCTTTTATCGATGGGGATTGTTTCACCCACCAGGAAAAGGCAGTAGATTTAGGGGTGGTTATTCAGCAATGGTGGGGTAATGCAGAACACTTTAGCATTAGAGAAGGACTTTTTCAGGCAGTGCATATGGACAGACATAAGGACACGTCTGGGAAACTGGGATGCCCCTTCATGTGGTTCATCATCGGGTCTGTTCTGGTGTGCGTTCGGGTGGTACACCCTCTGAACCCTGGTGTGATGATCCCTCCCTGTAAGATATCTACTCTTTTGGAGGAGGTGTGTGGTGGGATCAGGATTTCCAGGCTGCCTGAACTTTTTCATTGGGTGGCAGACCCAGCTGAACTTTGCTGAATGTTTTACCTCGCATCCTAATGTAAAGGTAATTTTGTCCCTAATGTAGAGGGACAAAAATGCACGATGGAGAGCTTTTCAGTCAAGTTTTCCCATCATTTGCAATTTAGCTGCAAAGGGTGGAAAAAAATGTCAAAAAATTAACTATAAACTTACATACTTTAAAGCTTTAAGTATTGATTATGAATTACATCATTTGATAAGGAAATGTGTATTTTATCTGACTAAAATTCAGAAAAAATAATGTAATCTTATTTGTCTCTAAAATCTAGAATGAGGTTCACTTTGAAGTGAAGCGTTTGGTGTGATTCAGCACTTATCTGGGGGTGAACTTCAGAATCGTGACAGCACCATGCTCCCAAAGCCTCCTTAAAACCCAAATGAAGCAAAGCAGGGGGGAGAGTTTTCCGTAACAACAGCTGTCAGCTCCTGCGTGGGTACTTTTCTACCATTAACCTCTAATCCTTTTCTCAAAAGCAGTGATTGCCATTAGGGGAATTGCTCTCTGGAGGCCTTAAGAAGGTCCTTCTGCCCATCTGAATGGTGTCAAGCTGTGGTTGGTGTTATTTAGTTGTGCCCATGGATATGCTGAGTGAGACAGAGCCCATGAAATACCCTAGAAAGGTGAAAACACAGATGTGGCTCCACTCAGTGTGTTTGCTTTTAGCCTTACCATGGTGATACGGGAGAGCAGACCTGCACTAGCAGGTCGTAAAACAGGATGGGCAATAGGACAGTTTCCCCATCGAGTACTTGGTCTGTCCACCTCCTGTTCCTGGCTCAAACTACGAGGAGGTCTTTTGTGGGCTCTGCAGGTGATGCCAACCTCTGACTTGGTGTTTCTAGAAAAAAAAGACCCACTTATAACTGTTTAAAACCTGAAGTACCTTAGCTTCTTGTCTGGAGTACATCACACTGTAAGGGTAAGAAAGGCACCCTGGGTGTGGGGGGCTGTGCGTAGAGAGAGGTGTGTTGATCTGTTGTCCTAGAGCTATTAGCATGCGGTTGTGGAGACCTGTATCCTAACACAGCTTAATTGTCCTCAGCAAAACAGCTAAATAATGAATCTCCAGCCACAAAATAGTCCTGCTTGGTTACTTGTGAACCAGAAGAAATTCGATTTGACTTCTGTGCTCCAGCTCTCATGAGATCAGGAGAACATTTTCCTTGGCTCACAATCAGAGCACGCTGTTCTGCAGCCACTGAAAAACCATAAATGTGACCTCCCCCTCTCATGTCATGTGTAGAGAGTGGCCTTTTATCTGAGGGCTACACGCGATGGTGCCTGTGCCTGCAGCACCGTGCTGGGGCTGTGATCCTCGCATAGGGATGGCTCAGAGCTGAGCCTCAGCCTCGCGTGCAGCTGACCCCGTGCTTTGGCAAACCTCCGATTCTGGCTGCACTTTGTGGTGGGTATGGTGTAAAATAAAGCTGTCCTGCTCTACCACCGTGGCATTTTTCTTGCTGCTGACGGGAAGGGTTTTGGCTAATGTGAGTGCAGTGAAATGCCAGTTGCAGCTCAGTTAATGTATGCTAAGTAAGCAATTTCATTAGATAGTAGTCAGCCTGCAGGATAATTTCATTAGTTTGATGTGCATCATTACCTCTCCTTTCATTTATATGAGAATTATAAATTTCACTTGGATGTGTATTTTTTTCTTCCTTTTCTATTTACAGTTTCTCCTCCGTGCTTCCTTTCACTGTCATCCTTCCCCTACTTGCTAATGATGCCTTAAAGTGAGCTTTGAGTTGTCCTAAAACGTAGAATAGAATAGAATAGAATAGAATAGAATAGAATAGAATAGAAAGAATGGAGTATTTCAGTTGGAAGGGACCTACAACAATCATCTGGTCTAACTACCTGGCCAATTCAGGGCTGACCAAAAGCTACAGCATATCATATTATTAAGGGCATTGTCCAAATGCCTCTTAAACGCTGACAGGCTTGGGGTGTTGACCACCCCATATCCTTCCTTTTGTACCTCTTTTCAAAGAGTCTGGCTTTTGGATGTACGTGTACACAGCCATGTATGTAACCACGTCAGTGCCTTGCACTGTCTGTGCCAAAGCGTATGCTGAGCTCTTGCCTGTCTGCTCGCCCCACAGCTTGTGATGTATCTGTGGTTGCATGGTTTGAGGGATAGATAGACTCTTGCGATGTTCCTCTGGTGAGGCCAAGCATGTGACAGCCCAGCCTCGTTAAAATTTGTCTTCTCCATGTCCCTCATAATTTGCACTTTCCAGGGGAGGGTGCAGATAAAGTCTATGCTCCCTGACAGGGGCTAAAGAGGTCCTGCCTTCCTCACCCTCCTCTTCTTCCCATTGCTGCTGGATGAAACTTCCCTGGGCAGAGGATGCTTGTGGCTGCTCTTTCTGTACAATGGCATTTCTCACTGACCATGTTCATGGACCGCATCCATCCATTCATCCATTTCATCCATCCTATCCATCCAACCATCCACCCACCACGTTTCTTCCTCCCTCATCTTCTCTGCTCTCAATGACCATACTACTGTTCACTCATCCCTGCTACTTTGACCCCCTTTTTTTTCTTTGCCAACCAGGGGCTGCTGTTGGGGGCTCATTTCTGGGCTATGATGTACCGGAAGTGGAATAGGCTGAGACCTCCCATTCAGAAAGCAGAGACAAGTTGATTGGTGGTGTTTTACCTCTCTCTGAAACTCAGGGTTTGCTATTTGGAGGCTTTTTCAAAAGCTATTTATGCACTGTTAGTTTGAAATCGTATTTGCAATAACTTATTTCTGGAGCTTTTCTATTGTGCTGTCTGTGCTGGCAATTAATTATGGAGGCAGCTTATTTACAGCAGCGCTTACTTTCTTCGAGCACCTCCAATGAGATGTGAATAGCAACATTTTTCGTTGCTGACACAGAGAGGTAGATATATCCTCTTTCAGAACAAGGCTGTAATCTAAACAATAACTCTGAGAGAGATTCAACCTTGGTTCCAAAAAAAAAAAAGAAAGAGTCAGAAATTCAGCCTTTGAAATCACATGTATTGGCCGGTAACCTTGGACTTGTTTGCTGCTGCTTTTTTTAAAGGTTTTTTGTTTGTTTCCACTTTACATAAAAGCAAAGCTTGTTCTCAGCTGGTCACATGCTTCGAGATTGTAGTCTCTATAGCTCCTGTATTAGACAACTTTGCAGCAGACTATTAAAGATCTGACAAATGTGAGTCCCTCTGTCTCCCCCGTCCCTTGTCCTGGGGAAGGACACATGTGCAGCATTACCACTTGGTACTGATAGTTCAGTTACCTTCCAACAAGCTACATTTTGCTGTGCAGCTGCAGGTTGGGGTTAGCGTGCTGGGTCTTTTGTCACACCCTGGCACGCAACAAAGGCTGGACAGAAAGACCTTGTGGATTATTTTGCATCAGCCTCCTCTGTCCCAGAGCTTTGGATGACCTTCTGTCCCAGGCTGGGGGAAAAGGCAGGACCTGCACTGTCTGCTGCCTGGGAGGCCGGGGAGGGAAGTCATCTGGAGTCCTCATGGGCTTGTACGAGTCAACATGACAAAGGTGTGACCCATGGTTTTCTTACGAGCTGGTCAAAAGTCAAAACCACATTGGGGTTTGTGATTTTTTTCTTTTCCTTCATGGTAAGTAGAAGCTGTCCCATAAAAGCCAAATCCAAACCAACCGGAACTCAACCTGCATGAGCCCTGGCATTTTTTTCTACTGTTTCTTCTTCTCCTACCCTTGTATATCTCTGCTTTACTTCTGCTTAGAAACTTTAACCAAGCAGTCACAAATCCATCCCCTGTGAGACATCAGCTCTGCTCTCTATCTGCATTTTTCCAGTCCCAACGACAGTCACGATGCTGACGAGGTCATGGCTGTAACCACGTGTTGGAGGTGCCTGATTCTGCTTAGAGAGATTTGGGTGATGCCTCTGTCCACCACCTTCCCCACAACCCAGCAGGATGGAAACCCCACGGTGGGCTCAGTGCTGGGATCTTGCTGTCAAAATCACCATAGTGCCATTGTGGACGTACAGCTGGACCTTGTGGCTGCAGGAACAGGCATACGAGCTCTGCAAGCTGCCCATGCATTTCCGTAATGCGTGATTACGAGCTTTGCAATTTGGCGTGCCCAGATTCAGGAGTGATGCCTCCTTTCATCAGTCTAGTCTACCTTTATTTATGTCCAAACACACCTCTGCAGTATTTAAGCTCCCTTAGTGCCATGTTTCGGAGCAGGGCACGAGGGCCTGTCACCAGCACCAGGCAGGGTCAGGCAGATATCGCTCCAAACCAGCCGTATGTGCCTGCGAGTGCTGCCAGGAGCATCTCACGCTCCCAGCACCTGCACCAGTGCACAACCCGACCACCTCGTGTCCGCCTTCCACAAATCACTTAATTCTTCTCGCTGCCTGCTGATGAAGTTGGTTGGGAGTGGAGCAGTGGGAAGGATAATGCTTTCCAAAATCCCAGTCCTTTCCAAAAACCTTTCCTTGCCTTCAGAGGCAATGTGGAGCTGCTCCTGGCACTCACCTGGAGCCTGGGCTGCCCAGTCTGCGCTTTCCAACAGTCCTTTTTCTTCCTTTGGATGGTGCCTTTAGCAATGAGCAGCACACTAAAGCAAGACCTCCGTGGCTTTTCCTGCCCCACTCTTCAAAATAACAGTTGTCTCCATGGAAGGCTCTTTTTCCCACAAAGAAACATTTGTGGGATACATTTTATCCTGTATTTTGCTCCCCTGCAGCCATGGCTCTGAGCTCTGGCACCTGCAGGACAAGGGCTACAGAGAAGGACCACAGGGCATGTGTGTTTGCACCCTACCGGGTCCGTACCTGATGCTTTGCCTCTGTCACCCAGCCTGACCCTCTGCTGAAGCACGTCCAGGGGCTGTTCTCTCTCCCTGCATTTTAAAGACATGCTTGAAAAAATGAAACGAAAGCTGCCCATGATGTCCCAAGGACACAGATGCTGGGGAAGGTCCCCTGCTGATTTTGGATAAGCACAAGGACAAGCAAATAATTTCCAACTTTTGCTGAAGTCCAGAAGTCTTTTCTGAAGAAGGAGGCTCAGCTTTCTCTCAGTCTGCACATCTTCACAGCTTTACTTGGCTCACCCCCCCTCAAACCCTGCAAGGATAGCGCTGTGCATAAACAGACGAGGAGCAGGACTAGGTGTCTGGGTTTCAGGCCTCCAGTTCCACACTGTTGTCTACCCTCTCTCACTGTTTGCACTCAAGCACAGTGGAGATCATTCCTATCAGTCACAGTTATGTGCCTTCTGCACTTCTTTTTCCACCCAGCCTCAAAAGATGCTGAGCAGATCGAAACCTCTGAAGAATGTAATGACCTTCAGCAGGTTGAGCCCTGATGCCCATCACGGGCTGTAGCACTCCAGACTGTTTTCAACGTAGTCCTGCTGTTCTGTGGTGAGTAACCCAGCTCACCCCCCAGTCCTCCCAGGTCACCTCACTTAGTGCAACCGGTATTGCTGGCTTTGAACATAGTGCAGAGCACTTTATCCTTGCCATGCTCCTCTTCCCCGCCTGTAATGTGGAGACCAGGGGAGTCCCCAGCCTCCTGGGGATGAATGCTCCCTGCGCTGTGGTGTGTGCGGGTGCAAAGAGACCTTCAAAGCACCACACTGCTCATGATGTCCTCTCTGAAGCCTCCCGAAGCCAGGCTGCTCGTGGAGGTGGACGAGGACCATCTAAGAAAGAAGCACTTACCATACAAAGTCCTTCAAGCCCATCTCTGCTGCAGATACGTGTCCAGCTTTTGTGACTTGCTTTGAAATTTGCTCCAGTAATTTATGCCTACGGGGAAAAGCAGCCTCACCTGGGAGGAGGGGTTTGGCTTCGTTCGTGTGTGCAGAGATGCCAGGGTTTACTGTCTGTGAAGGGGTAGGGGTTTTAAAGCCATGCTGGAAATGTTTAAATAAATAAACAGTGGGGCTGGCATTTCCCTGTCCTATTAGATGTGAAAAGGGCTGCATCCAGTGCCCGCTGAAACCGCTGCATGTTTCCCCAGTGACGTGGGCTGTGGTCCAGGCTGAAAGCGAGTGTGCCAGGGTTATCCAGCAGCTACGGGAGATCTGCAGAGCTGTAGCACGAGGGAGATGCTGACACATTATCGCAACTGATTAATGCCATCCATCAATGCCTGATTAAAATGAGCAGAAATGTTTTTTCTTCCTCTGCAGCAGAAGAGCTCTCTTATGCAGAAAGTGCTTCTCTTAATTACCACTCTGTAAACCCTCAGCGAGACAGAGCATCAGCATTGTAGCTTAATTCCTCTCTGCTGTAATAACCTTCTCATTTCGTAAGTGCATAAGGCAGGATAACAGGTGGGGATTTTGCTGGATTTTTTTCCCCTTTTCATTTGTATCAGAAGCATCCTTCATCCAGTAATGGAATTGCAGAAGAAGTAGACAATAAGACAGCTATTCTTACAGCAAT
This sequence comes from Nyctibius grandis, assembly GCF_013368605.1. NCBI lineage: Eukaryota > Metazoa > Chordata > Aves > Nyctibiiformes > Nyctibiidae > Nyctibius > Nyctibius grandis. The sequence goes on from NC_090664.1 coordinate 50,920,368, forward strand.
TAGAGGCAAAGCCATGCTGTAATCTTTGCAGGGCAGGGGGAGTTCAGGTTGAGGTTGCAGATCCCGCTTTCACAGCTGGCTTGTTTCTACTATGGGCTCATCTGAGGTCCCTCGCTCAAACTCTGGGTGAAACCCTGGTTTGACTGACGTCAGTGACAAAACTCTCATTTGCTTCAATAAGGTCAAAATTTCACCCACTTTTTATTTTTTTTTAAATGCTATTACATGTTTAATTTGAATGGATAAAGTTACTTTTTAAAGTGTTTGCAGCACGGGTACCTCAACCAGTTGAAGAAGTGTGTCCGTGGGCACCTGAGAAGTGTAACGTCATTGCAAAACCTGATTGTGACAAGGAATCCCATAGGAAACTTAGACATGGCTGGCACTTGTACATAGTAATAACAGTAAAAGGGCATATATCGATTAGGGGGGCGTGTTTAATGCCGTATGGTGAGATTCGGGAAGGATTTTAATCGTGTGAGAGGGAGAAAGGGCTGGACGGATTCGCTTAGAAGATGCTATGCCCTTGAAATTCTGGCAAGTACTCACCAAAACATTTCGAAGAATTTTTGTAAATCAAAATTAAAAGGGAGTTTTGGCTGGGATAAATGCAAGAGAATGAAGGTAAAATATAAAACAATGGCAGTCGCGGGAGGGGCGGGGCATCAGGCAGAGGGGGAGAGAGGAGCAAGGGCTGCCCTGTGCATCCCCTTTGCTCCGCTGGCAAATGCACAAAGTGGGAAGTGAATCTTCATAATGGTTTTCTAGCTGCCTGCTGGGTTAAGAAGGGATTATTTCAGCTCAGCCTGGAGACTGGGGTGGCAGCAGGACAAATGAGCACTGTGGCACCTTGCACTGTGGTCCTGTCAGTGGGGATGTGCTGCAGTGACACGAAGGCTGCGTCCAGCCCCTTCCCAAACACCAGGGATTCTTCCAGGGCAAAACCCAACACAGCCAGAGAAAACCAGAAAAGCCCTTATGCACTTAAAAGTTGCTTTTTTTTCTCCTTCCATTGAGAGTGGTACAAAGAGCTGGGAAAGGCTGGTTCAACAAGCCAAGGCAACAGGGGGGAGAGGTAAGGCGAGGATGCAGAGGCAGGGGCAGGTGGAGGGTGGGCAGCCTTAGCAGGCACAAGTGGAGATCTGGTGCAGGGTGAAAAGGCTGGGAAGGTGCCCACTCTTCTGCACTGAGTGATGGGAGGCTGGAGAGCCCAATGTGTGAGGCAGAGATAAACGTTAAAAAAAGCCTCGAGCATTAGCGTCAGCAATTTGAGCCTTCCTGTACTGTTGCTACGAGAAGAAAGGAACTTCTACCTGTGCCAAAGTGGTTTTGCCTGATGGGCTTTGACAAGGATAATCAGTACCACTTTCCACATCTGTGGGAACCAGTGCCCAGAGAAGCCAGAAAATGGTCAAGGATCTCCAGAAAGCCGGGAGCAGAGCTATAACCTGCACCCATTTACCTGAATCCCAGCCCAAAAAAACAAACCCACCTTTAGCTCCACATTACTGGATGTGATTTTCCAGAGATAGCAAGGCAAACAAATCCAGTCCCCAACCAGAGAGCTGGGGTAATCTTTGAGCATCTCTCAAAGTTGCAGTCTGGAGAGCCACAGTCCCTTCTTTGTGCTGGTACCATATCTGGTCCTTGCGATGAGAAGCAGAGTGGCTCCTGGTGGGCTGACTGGCGGGGCAGCTGAAGAGCTGGCTGTGTGGCGTTTGCTGTGTTAAGCTTCATGGGTTCTTTAGCTCTGCAAATGCACCTTCTCTTCATTGGTGCACCCAAGATGTTGGCTTCTCCATAAGGGAAGGAGGACTTGTTTCTTGTGGTTTCCAGGGGGACATCTCTGAAGTCCCACCAGCATACCACTGTACCCAGCTATAGCCACATCCACCCACGCATGGTGGTCAGAGCTGGGGACAGCCAGTGCGGAGCTCTGCACCAGGCCCACCACTGGCATGAAGCCACAGCTGTGGCACCAAGGCCTGAGTGAGCATGCGAAATGCTGCTTGCACTGCATGTTTGTGCTATAAGGAAATGCAGGGCATGGGCAGCCAGTATGTCCATACAAAGCTCGAAGATGTTCAGAAGGGTGGAGACAACTGACCAGGTGTGTCTCCGTTCACCACTCAGTCCAGCTCAGGAATATGCTTTTGAAACCATAATCCCAATTGTCTCCACTTACCACACTGGTTCTTATCTAAGAGGGGTCTTAGGGCACATGTGTGAAACACGTCCGATGCCCCTTGCAAATACAGATGTAAACATTAAACCCTTGCAGTGTTGCAAAGAGAAGACCTGGCTTATGCAGCTAACTACTTTCCTGATGTGGCAGGCTGAGATTTGTGCCAAGCCAAAGTTCATCTTGAAGCTTTTGTGCAAATGAACAAATTAACAGCCCAGAAGAATCAAAGACCAGAAATGACCCTGTGATCAGTTTTATCTGATTCTGATAAGAGCGCATTCTGGTCAGCCACACACGAGACTCGAGGGACTCAGAAACCCCAGGCAGACAAAGAAAATTTTATCCCCCAGAAGACAAGAGGCTGTTGCAGCCTGATAGGAAACTTGGCTCCCCAGGAAGATGCCCGGAGGCAAGTCCGTGCTCTGAACAGTGGCTCTGGCTTACTACAGTATCAAAATGCCAAGGTTGAAAAAAGTCACTTAATGGCCCCAAAGCCCAAATAATGTGTAATTGGTTTTCTCTGCAGGGTTTTGATTGACGATTTTGATGAGCAAAATCAAGCAGCTAGGAAATCCCACCTTAAATTCACAAGGGCAACTATTAATTTTTGGATGCCCTGCCCAAGAAAACTTACAACCTGTACCTCTTTTTTTGGTTGTACCGTCAGCTGGGCAGTGGGTTGTGGATGTTTCCCACAAGCCCTCCTCACCATGAAACACAGCCCAGCACAAAGGAGCTACACTTGCCAGCATCCAAAGCAGCTCCAGAAATTTCCTTCAACACGAGCAGGTGTTCCTCTGCAGCAACAATAAAATTCTTCTGTAACATTTCAGTGACAAGGACCGGTCCTGAGTCCTGTGTCAAACCTTTCCTAGATTTTTATCTATTTCAACATTTTGAAGCTCGATTTCCTCCCTTACCCCTGGAGCCCCCACTCATTTGGGACATTACTCCCCTGCTCTCATTTCTGAAGGTCTCTTTCTACGTCTCAGATGCTGTGTCCCTCCTCAGGGTGCTCCATGCTTTCTCCTGTCCCTTCTCTCATGGGGACAGAGCCAGGTCAGGCTGCCCTGCACCTGGGGTTCACACGCTGTGTCTTGCACTAAGGAAAAGTCCCTGCAGAGCCCAATGAGTGAGACCTGCTTTCCTTTCCCTTGTGTTTTGCCATCAAGCTTTTCCATGTGGCTTCTTTGGTGTCTCATATTGTTCAGCTCAGCCTTTCCTCTCAATAGGGAACCTCATCATAGTCTCCTGCTGGCTGCCTGTTTTCACGAAGTCTGAAAATACCTAATTATCCTTGAGATTCTCCTTTTCCAGTAGAAAATGACCATTGGGTATATACCTTATTATGGGGGACCACTGGTGAGATGCCATTTACTCCTTCAAGCATCTTATTTTCCTGTTCCAGTTGTTTGCAGGAGGATAGCACAGGAAAGAAGTTAGAATTAAACTGATCTTTTATTTTTTTTTCAGTGGAAAAATGTATTGGCCCATAAAACACATCCCGGTAAAATAGGACACAGTCACTGTGATTGAATCAGTCCAGCCTGGAAACCTGCCTTTAAACAGAGGGGATGTGATGTATGAAACCCAGTGGCGGGGGGATCTGCAGTGTGAGCATGGACAGGGAGGATATGCGTGGGACCTGGTGCCCATGCATCAGCCACCGTGCCATCTGGTACTTGTAACCCTGACCTCGACCCACCAAGCAGCTGGCCACAGTCTCTGGTCTTGTCTTGGGCACCCAAATGCCGTTGGGAGAAGGAAGTATCTTCAGCAGGGAAAGCCCAGGATGGCTTCAAATGGTGGTTCCTTGCTGGAGAGGTTACTCGAACTGCTGGGCTTCATCATTTAAGCAAGTCTAGCTTCTGTCCTGCATGGAGGATAAGTTTAGGAGTGCAAGCTTTCGGGATTGTTGATTTAATGATCATTTTGGCAGCCCCTCAGAGGGAGATGCTGAAGCAGAGACCCCCCCAAGGGTTGTAGGGGATCGCACATAGCCCCTCTGAGCGATGCCACCGAGCTGCCTGCATCCCTCCCTGTGTGGGGCTCAAGGCTTTAGGCTATTTTTGAGAGAGAGGCAATTTTTCTTTCTGTTGTTGGTGCTCCCAGTGCTCCCCATGCCAGCTGCCCTGGGGGCCTGGCTGGCAACTGCGCTGCTGAAACTCCCGAGTAATGGATACCTTCTAAAATTGCACCTTTGAAGCAGTTGACTGGCTCCTGCGATGAGCTTCTGAATAATTGAAGCAATATTTGCCGGTTTTACACTGAAATACTAACAGCTGTGGTATGTTTTGATATTTATGAAGCCCAATAAATTATGGATTAGTCAGTGCAGTGAGCCCAGCATGATGCTTATTACTGTTGGAGTGCCGGAGCTGATGGTGTGCTATTCATCCCGTTTTACTTACATTGTGTGGCTGAGTATGACTGGTGTCTATTACTGGACTTAATAGAGCTTGCTCGCAGGTTTAAGTTCCAGTCCCCGCGAGCCGACAGTGTGTTTTAATTTGTTCTTCACTCCACAGATTTCAGAAAGACATGCTGGGGCTATATTTCAGGGTCACAGGGCATCGCATCAACTCACAGACGTGGAGATGATTGTTTCTGTGGTAATGGAGACGGGCGCTAGCAGAATTAGCAGCAAGTCTTGGCATTAAACTGGAAATTATACAAAATCCAATCTTCTTAGCAAGCTGGTCTGTGGGTAAATATTGTACATCTTCTCTGGGATGCCTCATTTATTGCATAAACTTTTCTTCATAACTGAGCCAGCGCTTGTGAGGTTGAGCTCTTCACTCCGCTTTCTATTATCCAGGCAAATTTTTTTCATGGGTGAAAATTTTTTCGCTTTGCAGATGATCCAAACATATTCCGAATTTCCCCCCGTCGGCACAAGCTGCCCGCTGGGAAGGTATAGGAAGGGAGGACATAATTGTTCAGTGCAGCAGATGGCATCCTACCACTCAAAAGCTTTCCTGGCGCTGTAAAGTATAATAAATATATAATAGCAAGTGTCTGTGCTCTGCTTATAGCTGCAGTGAGCAATTTGGTAGAAAACTGAGGGGGTTTGTTCATTTCTTAAAAGTCATTCCTTTACAAATCTAATACCTTCTTTGTTTGTTTTCCCTGTCTCCTTGGGTGAAAAGAGATATCCATAGCTGATCTGCTTACCCAGATCTGTATAGTCCACGCAGCACGTGCCCTCCCAAAGCAGGCGTCTGGAGCTGGCTGGATAAGTTATGCCCTAAAGCACCTATTAGTCCTCTGCAAAAAAAAAAAAACGTATAAAGAGAGCCTAGATCGGATGTCTCAGCTGCAGAGATGTTCAATGTAGACATCTACATTTCACTCCATGAAAACAGATGACACTTGTCCATACAAAACTGCAGCACTCTAACATTTTCTTAAAAGCATCTTGGTACAGAAGTTCCCAGAACAGGTAACCCAGAGGCTCTGCAGGCAAAGCGAGCCTTTGCGTCCAGTGAAATGCTTCACACAGGGACTTCTTCCTCTTCTTTACTTTCCTTTCTGAAGGTGCTGAGTGAGGGAATGAAGGATATTTTGTCTTTAAAATCCTGATGTAGGAAAGGGCAGTGCTTTCCCAACTGTTAGTTGTTGAGCCAGAGATGCAGATTTTTTCAAGGAAGCTTGGGCTGAGTTTCTGGCTGCCGTTGCTGTCTTGAGTGATAAATTGTTTACAGTCTGCCACTAGAGACAAGTGAGAAAAGTTTCTCCCATCCCAATTTCCTTGTAAATTATACAAGAACCATCACAGTGAAAACAAGAGTCTCCTGGATCACAGATAAATCCTACGCAGTTAATAAGGTTTGAATTTAATGTTTCCAGGACTTCTACCTTCAAAAAATGCCTCTTCAAGAACTGCAGCCCACCGTGCAGAACCAACAAGGATGAAAAATGCTGACGCAGCCTTGGCTCTGGTTTCCACTCAAAGCTGGGACGTTGTTTTCTCCTTTGCCCTATGATACCATCACCAACAGCAGCTGACAAACACCTTATTGCCAGCTCCGGTGTTGATAGCCCAGAAGAGGCAATTTCTGTTCCTATTATTGCACCAGACCGTCTCTGGCTTTCATTGCAATTCTTTGCATCGCTGACATGTGGTTACTACTCACATTGCCACTGCTGATTTCTTCAGTGACCATTAACTTTCATGAACACAAGATGCAGGATAAAATTGCAGTCACGGCTGGCAGTTTTGGGGTAAGAACGTGCCCCTCTGTGTTCCTCCCCAGCACTCTTAGCATCATCGTGGGTGCAGCGCTTCTTGCTCCCGGCAGCTCCAAGGGCGCAGGCTGTGATGAGCAGCTCAGAGCCTCTGCCTTGGGGGAACAGCCGGGAGCCAGATCTCAGCTGTTTTCAGCTCACTTTGATTTCTAGACTCCTAAAGATTTCCCACTGAGGCTCGCTACGTAGTAGATTCAAGCTTACTGGTGTTAGGCTTGCTTTTCTCATCTGCCTTTTGTGGACCTCTCCTAGTGCACAGACTGAAAATGTCTGGGGTGGAGGGTCTCTGTGTTTTTCATTGGCATAACACTAACCATATCAGGGGAGGTACTGCCTCTCAGGATGGACTGTCTCATCTCTGGGCTCTCCTTCATCTCTCCTCCTTCCTCTGCAACATTTTTTAACAGGTGGCAAACTTTTGGGTGCATCCCAGATTCATGTGATGTCTACATTGCCTCATGTGTACCGTGCCTCATGTGATGGCTACGTTGCTTTCATGAGGAAGGAGCCAAGTACAGGTAAAAGAGCATCCTGAATTTCCTGCTTTCTGTGCATCCAAATGTGAATATATGCAGATAACATGCATACACTGTCAGTAACTTAGGCCAGTGTACAAATATGCATGTATATATGTACATGAGAGTATACAAGTTTATATATCATCATTACAATTTAACATGTGAATTAATTCCTGCATGATTCAAGTTTGACATGCTTGACGTGTTTAAATTTTTTTAATTTAAATTTTAGTTTTCACAGTGTATATCTTGAAAACATGTTTTTCTTATTGAATACACACTAATATCTCAGTTAAAGGTGCACAGTTTTCTTAGTAGCATGTATCTGGTGCTCAAGACTGCAATCGGAAAGCCTTAATAGAATGTAAACTTTTGATCTGCTTCAGGAAAGCTCATAGTCTTCCTTCATCATTAGTATGTTCTTCTTGATTGCTATGTTCCAAGAAGAAATAGGTGTAGAGTTGGGATGAAGAACATACGTAGTCTTCAGGATAAAATATTTATCTTATAACTGATTGCAACAAATGACCTTAATTGTAGGTTGAAGCCATTTCAAAATCATTGCTTACTGATAGTTACCAGTCACATAGAAACAATGGTTTTCTGGAGAATCGCAAGAGTGGTTCCAAAGAGGCTTGTAGAATTTTAATTATTTCTGAAGCTGATAGAGAGTCTTCTACTGAATCAAGATCCAATCTACTTTCTTTCCAGAGCTATTTGTTGTGTTGTTGCTATTATTAATAATAATGCTTATCATTGTTATTAATTATTAATAATATTACCAATATTACTACTACTACTGTTATTATAGATGAATGTATGCACACATTCGTGAGACATTCAGAATAACTAGCTGATCTCATTCTATTTCATAAATAACTCTGCAATTCTGTGTTTTTCATTAATATCCTGGTAGTGACCAGAAACAACTTTCATTTGCCTAGTAAGAAAGATAAAATTAGCATTATGCTCTAAGAGCAGACTGAAGGACGTTGTGTTGGTTTTGAAATAGAAACTTATATGTGGCATATGAAGAGTCTGGAGGGTATGACCTATGAGGAACAGCTGAGGGAGCTGGGGTTGTTTAGCCTGGAGAAGAGGAGGCTCAGAGGTGACCTTATTGCAGCCTACAACTACCTGAAGGGAGGTTGTAGCGGAGTGGGAGTCGGCCTCTTCTCCCAGGCAGCTAGTGACAGGACAAGAGGACATAGCTTCAAGCTGTGCCAGGGGAGGTTCAGGTTAGACATTAGGAAGCATTTCTTCTCAGAAAGGGTCATTAGACATCGGAACGGGCTGCCCAGGGAGGTGGTGGAGTCACCATCTCTGGAGGTGTTTAAGAAAAGACTGGACATGGCACTTAGTGCCATGGTCTAGTTGACATGGTGGTGTCAAGGCAATGGTTGGACTTGATGATCCCAGAGGTGTCTTCCAACCTGATTGATTCTGTGATACTGCACTCTCATGAGACCCCACCTGGAATACTGCATCCAGCTCTGGGGCACCCAACATAAGAAGAACATGGAGCTGTTGGAACAAGTCCAGAGGAGGGCCATGAAGATGATCAGAGGGCTGGAGCACCTCTCCTATGAAGACAGGCTGAGAGAGTTGGGGCTGTTCAGCCTGGAGAAGAGAAGGCTCTGGGGACACCTTCTAGCAGCCTTCCAGTACCTGAAGGGCCTACAGGAAAGCTGGAGAGGGGCTTTTTACAAGGGCGTGGAGTGATAGGACGAGAGGGAAGAGTTTTAAACTGAAAGAGGGTGGATTTAGATTAGATCTTAGGAAGAAATTCTTTGCTGTGAGGGTGGTGAGACACTGGCCCAGGTTGCCCAGAGAAGTTGTGGCTGCCCCCTCCCTGGCAGTGTTCAAGGCCAGGTTGGATGGGGCTTTGAGCCATATGGGGTTTTCAGGTTGTTACAATCAAAAAAAATCTACAGACAGTTGGCTGTTGGGGCTTGTTTTGGAAATTAAAACTCTAGTTCTTATATAAATGCCTGAGACCCACACTGAGATGTTTTAAGAAAATACACAGTGTCACATCGATGTGACATCGAGATAGTCAAAGATTTGCCTCTGTTAACACTTAGCAAAGACATTGGCAACTGCTCCCAGAGAGCAGGATCATTGCTTACCCAGTTTTCCTGCCATGCAGACCAGACTTGGCCTCCTTTCCCCTTGGCTCTGGAGCTGAATTAGGTGGACAATGCCAAAAAGGAGGGAAGACCAAAGCCTTGTTTCCATGCACTTATTTTCTCAGTGGTTTGTGTCACTGTGGAGGTGAGCTCCTGGCACTTGCCGTAGGCGATAGATGATGTCCTGCTCAGGGCTACATCAAACTGGTGGATTCTTCCAATAGAATAGGTGTGAGTCCCCTGGGTTTTAGTGTCCCATCTGTCTGCAGCATCTGCAGTGGGCAGTGGGAGGGTAATGTGGGATGCTTTGCAACTTGAAACACCACAACTGGACACACTGGTTGCCTACAGGCCTCCCCATGCTCATCCTCTCCTTTCTCAGAACTTGAACGTGTGTTACAATGTGGTCTCCTGTTCTTCTCAAACACCCCCTCCCTTCCCTCTGTGAGCTGCCTGGTTCTGCACCCACCACAGGTTTGGAGAGGCTGAGGCTGCAAGGTGGATGGAGGACCAGCTGGATGGTGGGAGTGGGGAGAGCCAGACTAGCACGTGTCTTCATAGCAAGTGGCCTGGTGCAATAGGGAGGACAAATAATTAAACTTTGGGGATCTTCTCTTCCTTATTCCCTCACAGCAAAATAATAAGCATTAAGCAAAGGATGCTGACCAAGCATGAATTAACTATTAGAATAAAGAATTTATTTTGCTTATGGCTTATTGGGAGCACTCACCACGCTGCTTTTATATTTGTCTCTTCCTAGTTTTCACAGGGATGCTGGGTTTGTTTTCAGACTAACCACACTGAACAGGGAGAAGATAAAGATGAAGTGGGAAGAGGAGACAGTTCCTAGCAAGTGCCCTTAGCTCTGCTCTGAGCCTCCATCCTGGAGCCTAAGTTAGGAGAGCGAAATAGAAATAAGCGAACAGTTGGCTCAGTAAGGGGCAATGATTAAGGAACTGGCAATTGAGACCTTGAGCTTTTGCTGTTATCTTTTCCTTCTTTGCCTTTTCTTCTTCTTTTGCAAATGGAAAGAAGATAAGAAGTCCAGGGAGGAATGAGCACAGCGGGGAGCCAGCATTTACCCAGGTCAAGGAAGAAAGTGTCCTCACCCCAGCTCTCACCTAGGCATGTCTGGCAGCTTCTCTGCAGCCCCGGGAAGGGCTGCAGGGCAGATGTGCCCTGTGACCCTATATGCAAAGTTAAAACACCCAATGCTTTGCCACTGCCAACCTGAGTGAGCTTTAGAGAGACAACAGGAGCATGAGAGCAAAAGCAAGAGCACATCCCCAGGTACCAGCACAGCTCCATGGTACCAGCACAGGCCTCGTTCCTTCAGTCTCCCCCACTAAACATCCATTTCTCCCCATTGCAAACAGCACTGTCCAATGGTCTTCCCATGGGAAAGTTGTGAGCATCCCACATATCCTTTCTCCTTCACCCACTTTTTTTCCTTCCTACCCTTCAGAGATGCAGCATTTATTTGGCCTGAACTCATGGGCAGAGCTTGGATGGGTTTACATGCTCTGTGCCTGAACCCAGAGACAATTACAAACATGGCTGGCTGCCTGGCTTTGTTAATTAGCTACCAGCAATGCCTCATTTTTCCCTCTGTGGTTTCCTTCTGAATTAGTAGGTCATCGCTCATTAGTTCTCTTCCGCTTTGGGATGCCACTGTTGAATATTACGGCATCCAGAGATGCCAGTTCATTGAGAGTATGAGCTTGATTTGTTTGGACAATAAAAAAAAATTAGCTACATTTAGGTAATTAAGCAAAATAGCAGCAAAGCTGTTTTGTACTAGTGCAATCTGCCTGCCCTGTGCCAGTACTAAAACTTCTTGTTTCCTGATTTGAGTAAGTGTCCACAATCATTTCTTGGTTTTGCTATGAAATATTACATTCCTTTTCCTGTGAATTCGGTTCAGTAAAGCTGGTATCAGCTGATGGGATATCATCCTGGACACTGAAGAGGCGCAGCAAATCAGCATGGTGCCACTGGAAAGCATCCTTGTCATCCCTGTACCTCCAAGTGGCTGCTTAGCATCACGGCCTTGCTACATGATTTAGTCTTTTAAGGGTAAAAGATCTTTTGTGTCTTTATTAGGTCTAGAGATACAGATGTCTGTGCAGATGTAAATCTTTCCTGAAGTTATTGCTTGAGATGAAGAGGACAGTGTATTGTAGGGTGCAGTCATAGCCAGGATTTCTAATTTGAGCAAAAATCTGTTTTCCTAGGAAATCTATGAAATGAAAGGATTTCCTTCCCAGGTGTAAACAAGGTGTAGGAACATCCAGACGATCTTGCAGTCCACAAAGTGCTGTTGCAGGGGACAGCTAGGGGTGGCCCCAACTTGTCCCCGACCTGTTTCAGTCTGGGATAGTCGCTCCTGTCCCCGCAGCCAGCAGAGTGAAACGGGCACACGGAAAAGCTGCTGCTCGTTCAGGGGAGGTGTGTGAGCATGGCACTGGCAGGTATATGGCTCTCCTCTTGGCTTGAAGGGAAACAAATATCTGAATTTGGGGGGTATGATTCCCTCCTCTTGCTTGCCCCTTTCCTGATGGAGAATCATCTGCAGAAAAATCTGCTATGGCAGACCAAGTAAGTTTCAGTTCTGTGTTTCCACTTCATAACCCAAAAGCAACTTTTAGGAAGAGGGACAGTGGATGAAATGCCAAAAATCCCTTTGGTCAAGCTGTTGTGCCTGGCTGATGCTCTTAGGAATCCCATGTGCCAGGTCAGCAGGTATTCCAGCGCCAGGGTCAGCAGGCAGAAAGGGAGGAAAAGTGCATTTTCACCAAAGACTAGAACGTGAGAGGGGTGTTCTCATGAACTGCTGCTTTGGGACTGAACACACTTTGTGCTACTTCATGTTTTCCTCAAAAGCATCCACCATTTACCATGGTGACACCCATTACCATGGTGACAACATTTCCCAAGGTTACAGGCAGACTAAATGGTGATGTGTATTTATTTATAAAGACTTGTTTTCACTTTTCTGAGCTGCACCCTGGTGTTTGGGCTCAGTTCAACCAGGAATAGCACTTCTAGTAACTTGATGCTTATTTAAGCACTTGACACTAAATAACAGCAGTAGCAACCAGGGTGGTAAAATAATGTTTTATTCCATGAATGAACAAACACTACCATGCCACATCCTAAAGTTCTTTCTACAAAAGATTGTGGACAGAGCAGATTTTTACATTTCTCAGGTCAAGTTCATTTCAGGCTTTTGAGCCTGTTCAGTGTAGCAAAATCTGGACACGCAGCACTCTTCTTGTCTATTTGGCATTTTGCCTGATAAAGCAGATTTATACTGTAGTTCTTATTCACACAATGTTGATGCACTGTAAATTAAAGAAGATAATCAAAACCAAACTATGTAATTTCTGTGGTTTATCAATATATTTTTTCATGATGGTCAAAGTACAACCAACATTCAAAGCTTAAAATAATGATAATAAAAAAGACACACTAAAGAACACAATGGAAACATCATCATTGCTGTCAGGATGTGAGTTTACCCACAGTACTATGTAAAAAGTAGAAACCGGCATTGACATTCAAGCTGTCAAAACAAGAAAAGAAATTACATTAATTGTTATATTTCCAAGCTAGTACTTCTAGAGAGTCCTGATCAGCAAAGAAGTGTTATCGCATGCATGCTGAACACAAGACTAATATTGGATCGGGGATCTGACAAATAACTGACTTACATTCCTTTATATACAACAAAATGAAATATACAGTATTAATACTGGCTGTACACTCGGTCAGAATATTTTACAAGGAGCGACACTAGTCAAAATTCTTACGATGCGTAAGTAGAAGTGAACGAATGTTGGATTTCTTTCTGAGAGCTGAATTTTTTCATAAGAAGTTTTAAAAGTTGCTTTGCACCGCTATAATGAAGTGTTAGACATTTTAAAGCAAAAATGCTCCCATTTTTTTCTTTTATGCTAGTGTGAGCAGAAGAGATAATTAAACATGTTTGGAATGTGCTAATCATTGACCTGGAATAAAACTAAGCCACAGACAGCATGTGCAATAAATCTCTGCATATTGGTTCTGTTTGAACGGCTTTATGAGATGATTTGTGAAATATCTGGTACAAATTCCTGCTACCAGAGCCTCATCTAGCTGTTCCCCAACAGGCTGCCAGACAATTGTTCCAATACTAAAAGAAGAAAAAAAATAACTGTGACTGTCGCATATTTTTCTATAGTACAATAAAAATATCTCAATATTAAGCTGATTTAGCTTATTTATGTGCATATTTTTCAAGGCTGCCAAAGAAAATACACAATCTTGCAGCAAAGGCTGTGCTGGGAACAGGAGAGGGAGATTTCCTTTGCTTTAGTCTAAAAGATTTTTTAATGTCTGGGTACCTCGACCCCCATTGCCTCTTTAGACCCCTAAGATCTAAAGTGAGTTGGTTAATTCAGTGTATGTTTTTTCCCCATCCAGAACAAGCTGAGAAGCTAATAAGGTAAGCATGAGACCCAATGAAAACAGAAGTAAAAGCTAAACAAAATTAAGAAATAATTACAGGAAGGTAAAGATCAGTGTAACTATAGTAATGTTTTGTACAATTGAATTTGTGTGACCTGTAGCAATAAGAAACCTTCTGAACATGGGAAAGAGGAGGCAAGTATGTATCCTTCAAATAATTGTGCTATATTTTTTTTCCATGTATTAGGTTAGGGTTTTTTTCTGACACAGTGTGATGCTAACTATAGTAACCTTAATATGGGTGACGGATTTCACTGCTAGTGCTTGATTGCCTGAATGCAAAGAGACATTAAATCTTCCAGTTCTCAAAGTGCTTTCTTGGGGTGTTCCTTCAAGTCCAGTGTCTTGCCATTTTCATGCTAGAAGTCACTTTGTGGCAAACAAAAAAAGAAAGGAAAAAAAAAGAAAAAAAGAAAGAAAAAGATGATGTTGGTTGTGATGGATTAATTTCAGACAGCAGTTTCTGCTGAGTTCACCATGCTTAATGTTCTTCCATTTAGGAAGGAGTTGCTGTCAAGTAAAGCAGATGAGCTGCTTTCAGTTTTCTTTAAATACATGCTAACAACGTAACATCTCTTTCTTCAGGAAAATGATCCAGTTGCATATTGTTAGAGAGATCTGCCTTGTCCTTAGCACGGACAAGTAGGGTTAATCGTCGTCCTCCTCCTCTTTCAGTGGGGCTATCGGGGCTTTGTCCTGAACTTGGAAACATGCCACAAAGAAGTTGACGATGGAGTTGTACAAATGCTGCTCCAATGCTGGATTGCTGAAGTAATGGCTTTCGTCAGGGTAAATCTGCAAAGAAATGGAAATACACACTGTTAGGAGCTTAAACACCCATATCTGCAGCTCAAGCTGGCCTGAAAACCCACTGCTTCTCCTCAGCACCGTGGGTCTTCCTGTAGATGCACATGAGGTCCAGGATAATTCAGGCACCACAGTGTTCTGAGTGCAGACTTGCATCTTCCTTCAAAAGGAACTTTTTTGGGGTAAGGATTTTCCATTTAATTCCATTCTGAACAAGTTCAGGCTAAGCAGAAACAGACCACACTTACAAATAACAGCGCTTGCTCCTTGTGAAAACTGAAAACAACTCAGTGCAAGTCTGTGGAGAGAAATGGCGTTATGTTTTACTGACTAAAATGAGGGCTTTGAAGAAAAAATGTCATTAAGTAAAAAAATGAAATAAAGCTTGCTGGAAAAGTAATTAAATAGAAAAAATGTGGGAAGCTATAAATGAAATAGTTTAAACACAACTTTCCATTTTAATGAAACAGGTAACTTCTGCATGTGTTGAAGGAATCCAAGATCATAATGGGTTGTCTAGACCAGGATATTGAAGGGGGAAAATGAGTTTCTAGGGCTGGATCCTTGCAGGCAGGACTAAGGTGTCTCACTGTTGAGTACCTCAATCCAAGACGTAGATCCCTCAGCCCTCTATTCAGTCCCCAACTGATCTTTGAGGTGCCACTAACCCATCGGTGGCTTCAAGCTCTGAAGTACTAATGCTTCTGCATTGGGAAATATGCAGGGACTGTAGTGCTGACCCAACCCATGCTGGGCTCATTGCTTAGCTCCCGTGTCTGTGCTCCAGCTTATCTGCCTTTGGAGGATGATGGAGTGAGCATACCCATCACATGAAGCTCTGCAGAAATGCAGCCAGAGGGAGCTGGTATTCAGTAAATGAAACGTTAGTAGGACTTGGGCACTGCAATGCAATCATCTATACTGTGAGCTGTAGCATGGTCCCTGGCATGGTTTGAGCCTGGGCTAGTTGCAGTCTCCTGGCCATGGTTTGAGATGTAGCAGAGGTCAGGGACCATCCCCATGGCTGGTGGATGGGTTCATTTTGGAAGCTTTAATGGCTTGGACATGGGCCGTTCAGCAAATGAGAGATGTAATTCGGCAGAAAGAGGGGCTTCCCAGTCCAGAGCATGTCGTTTGCAGTGGGATGTCAGATTTAAGTGACGTTTCTCTCATTAACTTTTCTGGTTGTTTTAATTTAGATCCCCACTTACCTGTAATTCATCCTGAATTTAGTCTGTTGTTCCCAAAACAAGTAAACAGGCACCAATTCCTTAGAGATAGGTCTCTCAAAACCTAATTTTCTGTAATTTAATAACTGTTCAACAACTGTCCAAACCAGAAGAGTGGTATCGAATAAGCATGGGAGTACACAGGAACACAGTATGTGCTGGTGCTGTTTCTACTGCCAGGCTGAGTTTGCCAGTGGCTTTTCAAAGCTTGCTCCATAACAGCAGTTCGAGTTCAAACTGGGAAATAACTGCTCAAATATGAAAAAAGGAAACACATACTGTACCTGCAAGCTGTAATTAGCCTTTGCCCTAATTAGGTGTGTGATGAGGTCCGCAGTATGCTGAAAATGGATTTTTTCTGTAAAAACAGATTACAATCATTAAAGAGGCAAATTTAATTAAGAAAAATCAAAGCCATCCCAAACATTTAATGAGCTGAAATGATGGGCTAACTTACCATCAGCAGTAGCATGAATGATTAAAAATGTCTGTTCCTTCAGTAATGAGACTCTGTGTGATAATTTGGTGATCTGTGAAGGTAAAGGTTGCAATAAGACTAAAAATCTTGCTAGAAAGTAGCAATTTATACAGAGAAAATAGAAGCACTTAATTCCATTTGATACTTCATCACAAGGATAACAAGCAAACACCAGCACAGCATATTCTCTTGGCTACTTGAATCAGTCTGGAGGTACAATAAACTCCCACCCCGTCCTTCCAGGCTCAGTATCAGCAGCAGCAAGAGGTCAGAGACCCTCGTCTGTTCTGATAATGTTCACCAAAAGCCTGGACTGCAGAACACATGGAAAATGTCAAAGTGAATTTCCAGTGAATACAAAACACGGATGAAAAGCGTGCCCGAGTGCCTATACCTGAGAGCTCTTCAGAGAGCTGGAGTGAATTTGGTATGGTTTGAAAGCCAAACTCAATGAGCTTTGACAGCCCGGGGGAGGATCTGATACTAAATTCAAGTGTCCACTGCTGAGAATGCCTTTGCCCCCAACTGTCTTTCAGATGCACAGGGGAAATACAAATCTGACTGACTGCAAATGATACGGGGTAAGAAAAATGAAGGACTTCTCAACTTTTTGCTGCATTGTTCAGCAGAATACAAGTCTTGAGGAGATTCCAAAAGACTCCAAAAAGTCTTGGAGTGGCAAAAGGAATGTACATCTCAAATCACAGATGTTACTGTTTTATAGGGGGGCAGGGAAGGATACCTGTCTCAACTTAAATACACGTTTCCTTCACTGTGCCCTAGCTCTCATTCACTTACATGAGTTAATGTATTTTTCAGTTAAGACACCCTTATATCAATCCTATCTTATACCTGTTTTGATCTTCCCACTGTCCTATGTGGTTTCCACAGAAGACAGACAAGCGCATCTCTAACAGCAACAAGACCTTCCATGCCTGGCTATGGAGGTCGAATTAGCTGGCTAAAAACATTGGCACGTATTATTAAGATATTGTCACTGTCATTTTACATTACAGATCACATGTACCTCTCCTCATGTAAAAGATAAAGCAACCCTGAACATCAGAAATGGCCCTGTGTATTTTCTTGGTGCTAGAGGCGAGTTTTTGGAAATTTTAGTGTATGCAGGCTGTTCTGGCTTTCTTGCAGCTCCACATTCTGTATGGATTTAGAAAGTGTTCACAAATTTTGCAAGGTTGACCTCCAATCTTCCCTCTATTGTTGCACTTAATTGATGAGTTCTGTCATCCTCAGATTGCTGGCTGCGATGCTTAAGTCTTGTGGTGGTGTATGCACATACCTTGCACTCTCTTCTCCCCCTATATGGCTCCTTCCTTTCTGCTTGCTCTAGTTGTAACCTACCACATGACAACAGAACTTTTTTGGAGTCTACATCAAGTCTTGAATTATGTGACCTTCATAAAGTTCATGTCTGGTCCACAGGTTAGAAGCAGTTCTTTTCCCTAAGCAATTCATGGTTCAACTGTGGCGTGCAGGAGACATGTATCAGTTAGGGTCAGTACCCAGAACAGGGCCATGATCTGCAGAGGGCTCAGGTGCTGTTCCTAGCAGTTAATCCCAAGTCAACCAAAAGTAAGCCTATTTGCTTAGGACAGCTTTTCAATGCACAAAGAGCTCATGGCAATACAAAGCTCTCATTTCTGGAATATTTTCACTTGCTTTCACCTCTACTGACCTGCCTTCAAATTTCGAAAAGGACTAAAAGAGTTTGCAATGATCTAGAGATCATGAGTGCAAATCTGAGACACAATGAACTCAGTATTTAGATAGCCAGGAAAAGCTTTCACTGCAGGGGCACAGGGTGCTACCTGCCTTCTCTGTAAGAAAACAGTTCCAAACCTGTGCTGCCTTCATGTCTTCCAGCTGAAGGCAAGGCTTAGCAGGCTTAACAAGGTTTTCTGTACAATAAATTTTGTTTGTGTGAATATTCTTTATTAGTTTTTTTTTCTCCAAGTAATTGAAGGAGAGAAGACATGAACCAATCGATCCCATCATACACATTAAACAATATCCTCATTAACTGGTGCCATGTCTCCTTTTCCATGTCCTGCCCAGCTCTGGCGCAGAGTTCTGCCTATGTGAAATATCACATCTGTGCTTACTTTGAAAAAGCCAAGAGAAGCTGAGCTTCACTTGACCCTGGGTCAAAAATTAAATCTCACAGAGAATCAAAGTGGCAAGACCATTGGGATGAACTTTACAGGAGGTCATGACATTGTGTCCACTTGGGCACATCTGAGTCACTTAGCCTCAGCCCTTTCAATCTGTAAAACTGGAATAACTGTATTTACCCAATTTAGAGAGGCAGACATGAAGGCTAATCAATAAAAACCATATCCATTATTACTACTAAGAAAACAAAAGCAGTAAGCAGGCTGAAGGACACTTTCAGAGTTTTAATAGTGAGCCCATCTTGCATAATGTTGCTCCTTTCTCAAAAGAGAACACAGGGAAGAAGATTTAAAATCCCATTCACATTTTATCAGGGAAATGCAGTGTCCATGCAGTTACCTCATATGCTCTGTTATCAATCCCGTGCAAGCCCAAATATCTTTCAGAAAAGGCTGAAGCTTGAAAAGAAGAAAACATCTCTTTCAGTCATAAGTGAGTACACTGGTGCTTCTAAGTCAAATATTGCAAATGCTGAAAAAGACCTTATTTTCTAACATTGTCTCAGTTACATAAATTTCTAAAAGGTTTTGAAAATGCACTAAGAATATGTATGATACTACAGTTTTTCATTATCACCATGTACTTATGATTTCTAAATCAGTCACAGAAGAGCCTTTTTTTATTTCTTCCTTAATGCAACTGAGATACAAGAGCAGAGCACTATCACGTTGTGTCCCTTTCTCCTTTCACACGGGGCCATCTCCATCAACAGTCAACTACAAGCTTCCGTTGTTTTCAGGGATAACTGTACGGGACCTGAAGGCTGGCTTAACACCACTGACTTCCATGGCAGTCCCCTGATTTTCACTGGCACTAAGTGCAAAGGGAACTGGTGTCCCTGACAGAAAGGACAACCATGTGCAGTGGAGTATTGCCGTCAAAGAGAGGATGGGGCGGGCAGGCTGGACCACAGCTCCCACAGATGGATGGTTCAGGCAAGAAAGAAGCACGTTCAAGGCAGTGGCACAGGTTGGTGTCAGAGGCTGGAGGGATTTAGAGCCAATTCTCCTTTATTTAAAAGGAGTGAGTAATAAAAGTTATTTGATTACTCTGGCCACCATGGCTGATCCCACTGATGCCAGCAAAACTGCTCTTTAGGGGGAAAAAAGGGTTTATGGCTAGTCTTAAGAAGTCACACAGTACAAAACGGGCAGGATCTTGGGGAAGAAAGAGAAGATAACTGGGAAAGGATAGGGCAGAAACACTATTTGTGATCAACAAGAGGGTGTGTGGGCTGTGGGATGGGGTTTACCATATAGTTTGAAGTCTGTCAGCGGGGAAAGGGCAGCTCCACAGGCAAACACCTGGTTCTCTTCACCAGCTGGAAGCATGTAAGTGCTCAGGTAGCCGCCGTAATCCTGGAACACAAACAGGGCAGGGGTGTCAGCGGTCCTGCCATGAGACACTGCTGCTTTTGGGTACAGAAACAGGGCAGCTGAGACCTCGCAGCAGCCCCTCAGCCATTATAGAGCCTTTAACACCTTGCCCTGAAAAACCACGAAACAACGGACATCTCCCTGGCTTTGGCAGATGCAGTTGATGGGTTGTGTGCCCAAGAGCTTGCCTCTTTTCATCCCACATTACGGCTATAGGTCTGATCAGATATGTTACCTCTCCAAAATACTACCCCAGTCTTTCGTTATTTGAAACGGACATCACCATTTCAGCGTCTGCTGTCAGTCTGTTACCAATTCCCTGCAGAGATGCTGCTGTGTGTGTAGCTCTCTCCGCCTGCTCTAAGACTGTATCTCCCACAATACACAATTTCTACTCACAGACCCATTCTCATTTCAAACCGTGTGTACTTTACAATTGCTGTTTCCCAGCCAGGCACACTCTGTGGTGCGAATCAGCCTCAGAAATCAATATTGCTGTTGTACATTTGCACGACATGAGCTAGATCTACCCACATTCCCATAGGCCTTAAGGGACAAGATGAAAATGAACTGAAAGTTTGCAAAGGGAAAAAATAATTCATTATCTGACAGTGTTTTTCTAACAAATAGTCACTTTCTGAACTTGGAAGTTAATTTTAAAAAAAAGCATTGACAAATACATTGATAAAATGAAAGGTTTAATCTTTAACATCTCTGAGCAAGAAGCAGCCTATCTCAAAAATAAATAATAACAAAAAAGTCACCACTGACATATTCAATAAATCAGGATTTAGCTCAGCTGCTCAGCTGCATCAGCCAACCAGAACAGCACAGAGGAACAATGGGAAAACGTTACCTTCCCAAACACACCGACGCGCATTTTATCAATGTAATGCTCCTTCAGCATTGTCCTAGAACATGAGAGAGGAGAAACAATGGGTTAAAGATATTTTTCCCTTAGATATAGTAACATAGAGTGATTTTTATCATCTTGAATTTGGGGTGGCTGCAGAAAAAGGATGTAGACAAACTAAATTCCTGCTGCCACACGCTGCTTTCACATGAGTCTCTGTTCGATTTAATCCTGCAACCTATGGTGTTGGATTTGACCAAGCAATGGCAACAAATAACCTGCACTACCTCTGAAAGTCATAATAAAGCTGATGCTATTGCACTACTCTGATAGTGTTTTTAGTGGGATTATGTGCCGAATAAATCTAACAATATGACAGGACTTGACATTTAGGGTTTTCCACTGCTTTTTCTGTTTTAAGAAGTTTAAGGGTTTAAAGATGGATTTTTTTCCAACTACCAGGCCAGTAAAAAATAATGTAGCAGCTGATATTCAAGCTTACTTGTTTGTAGCTGTATGACTGTACAGAGCTAAAAATAAATAGGCTTTGAACACGTGATACAGATAAGTGTGCTCTAATTTAGCTCTGTTTAAGGCTTGTTTTCCTCCCTCTGCACTGGCTGGCATGAGCTCTCTCTCACTTGGTCACAGCTGTGTGACTACATCATCCTTCCCTCCCATCTCCTTGCTCTATCCTACACACCATTAAAGCAACCAGGACTAATGACAGTCTTGGGTTAATTATGATTTATAAATCAATTTCTTCAATAACAGTGTCATTCACCGGACAGCTTCCAACTGATCCTCCTCTTCCAAAAGGCCCAGCCTCCTCTTAACCTCATGCAATAGCTTAGTGCCTTGGAAGCCACTCCCGCGGCCGTCGAACTTCAGCACGATGGTGTTGTGAGAGCTGACCATGACGCTTTCCCACGTCACCTCAAATCTCTCCGTTACGATCTGGCTGCCAGGCGTCCCATCTCTGAAACAGAAGCAGGCATCAGGCCAAGTCAACAGCACCAAGCATGGGCCAAACGCCCTTCGCGGGGCCGGGAGCTTGCCGTGGCAGTGGGGATTGGCAGCTCCCGTGCGCATCGTAAGGCAGGGCAGATTTCAAGAAGGGGAGACCAGTCTCTGCAATGACGGTGTGCAGAAGGCTGGGTGTGTGGGATAGGTTTTGAGGTTGGGGTGGAAGCTGCAGGCTGGTTTCTGTCTCCCTCTTTGCACAGCAGCTATTGCTGCGCTAAGCTGAGCTCTGAGCAAACCTAGCAAGCACATCCCTAACTGGTCAGGATTCCTCCCGTGAGTAAACCAGGGCAGCGACACAGAGGTCAGCTGACTTTTCCCCATTTATGCCTGCTCTAATCTATAGCTATTATCTACAGGGATTTTTCTGGTGGAGGGGGTTCTGTGAGGAGCCTGGCTTTGGGGAGTTCTGGCACTGCTGAAATATGTTGGATGCAGCTTGCAGACATCAATCCCACTTTCCTTTACTGGCAAGCATTTGGGTTTCATTTACTGCCCTCATTCACCCAGCCCAGACCTTCCCTCTCCTCTGGGCTTCTCCAAAGCAGCTGTAAATGGAGCTGTCAATCCCTTCTGTCACCACTGCTTAACAGAAGAACACTTCTAAAGCAATAAAACTAACAGCTTAAAAATGCTCAGGTTGGCCCCAAATTGGTGGGTAAGGGGAAGGAGTGGGCAAGAATCCCTCTTCACCCTTCTGCTTAGGGCCCGATCCTGCACAGGGGAACTGTCTTAAGGAATATTGACCCCACTTGAGCCAGACAGCTCAGAAAAATCAAGAGATGATGATGACAAGAAGTAATATTTTAGGACCAGGATTACTGCAGAGACATTGGCACTTCCATCTACTTCTTGTCCTTTTTGGGGTTCTTGGAGACATCAGGCAACTCACTGCAGGATTTTAATGTGCGTGTGACTCCAGTCATTTGCATTTATTCAGGCGAGACCCAGGCACATTCAGCTTCAGAGGCAGCCTAATCAAGTGCTGTTAGCTTGATGAGTACCAATCTTCCTCAAGCACTTGTATAATGAAGTACATTTTCTCTGCAGTAATTTTGTGGTGTAACGACATGCTTATTGCAGTGTTTTGTCCTTCATGGAGGAATGTGCGGGGTGGTGTTCAGCTATTCATCAGGCATTCATTACTCCTGCATGAGGCTTCTCTCTCGTGGGGTGTTCCCTGGCAGGGAGCAAGTGATGCAGTGGGATGCAGCCAGGGCCAAGCGGGTTCTTCCAAGGTCAGTGACTTCCCTCCCCCCAAGTTTCTTTCCAAATTGCCAGAAAAAACTCAGTAATGTGCATTATTATTACTAAATGTTGCATAAAGACATACCCATCTGCTATGCCTGCCAGGAGGAAATCCTACCTACCTAATATAAATGCTAACATTGTGGAGACTTTCAAAGGTTCCTAGCTCTCCCTTCACTGTCACTTCAGGGAACGCCAGCATTTGCATGGGAAGGACTGCTGCATGAGGGCGTCTAAAATGTAAGCTGTAGTAAGGCTGACTGCATCCGACTAAAACTACCTGTTAAGCGCAGGGTGAGTGCTCTAAGCACCAGGACAGAAAGTCAATGTCCGTGTTTTATTCCTCCCCCTTCTGTTTCTGCCCCCAAAATTATTGAATTGCACGTGTACATGGAACAACTTCACAAAATCCTACAATTTGCAGGATTTCACTAGGGCACCCTCCTGGGAGTTGAAACCCTTGGCTCAAACATGGGAGAGAAGGGAGTTACGCCTAGCCTTTCCCAGCTCCGAGGTGAGGCTGGGGGTAGGGACCAACATGCTGGACTTAGGTGCTAAAGCGTTCTGGCATGCTTTATACAAAATATATCTTAAAAGGCTCAAATCACGGCTGAGGTTTCCACGCTGCCCTGATAACGTGAACAGAAAGAAAGGACGAGCAAGAACTTACACAACCAAAAGCAAGGGGTAGTGCGCGGTGTCCGAAAAGGTTGCTGGCTTTAAGATCTGCATTGGCAATTCTAGGCAAAAAAAACCCAAACAACAGCATGTCTTCAGTGTGGGAACGCTGACATAACTCTAGTAGATTTTTCTGGTGTTTTGGCCACATATGAGCAGGAACAAAAATGGCATTTCATCAGATGCACTGGTAAATAACACTTCAGGAACACAGATGTTGTCAAAGAAAAGACCCGTATTATGATAGCCGAGGTGACAAGAAACGTATGGCGGGAGTACAGCGCGAGCTGTTCAGTCATGCATCACTTTTACAGCATTCAATTAACATCTGGCAATAGCTATAATTTTCCTTTTTGGCAGCAGGATGAGTGACACAGCCAGAAATCAATATTTCAGGGCAGCAGAGGAAGGGGAAAATCGGCGATGAAAATGATAATTTAAACCCCAATTAATTATGGTGACTGGGGGAGAAAATAGGATTATTTTGCTATAGTGGTGTGAAGACAGATAGAGAAACATGTATTTTAATCCTAACTTTTACAGGGCTTAAATTTGCTGTAAAATAGGAGGTAACTGTTCTGAAACCCATGTCGTTATACTGGTACTGAATCACTGTAAGTGAGAGACCCACTCACAAAAGCTTCATTTAACTGCTTCCTATGGCCTGGTATTGACAGCCAAAAATGCTGCCATACAAATGCCTTCCACATTAATAAGAGCACATTTGTTTTTAAAAATGTTAACTACAATCCAGATTAGAAAAGGCCCAGCAATTAAATCGGTATTAGGAGTATTTTCAGTAGATTAATACACAGATTAATCACATGGTTTAAGTGGTTTGCTTTGCAATCATTGTCTGACACTCAGCCTAATTAGTTATTCCATCTGAATGCTAATAGCTGCAAATTGGATCAATGGCCCAGGGACAGCCAAAAAGGCCATCGCTTGACTTTAAATGTAACTAAGCACTATGTGCAGAGTTCCCAAGGCTGCTAAACCCAAAGCCTGAAAACACAAGGAGGGCACAGAAAAGCCACACTTCTACGACCAGCTTGTATTTATTTTACACAAACACATATATATTTTTGGTTAAATGAGCAGAATCACATTTCAATGTTAAGAAATTTAGCATCAAGCTGAGTAATTCCTAATAAGCCCCCAGTGCCACTATGGATTGGCTCACGGTAGGGATAGATGTGATCTTTATGACAGGCTCTCTCCCCATCTTTCCCTGCCCATAAGGCCTGGAAATGCACATCTGTTCTTGTTATTTTATGCACTGGTTTATGTTCCTAATGCCCACGTGGCAAGCAGAACATTTTAGGGCCATTATAATCCATTTCAAATGGCAATTGTCTCTCAGCCTTTGCTTCACATTTTATAACACCTGGCAACGGTCGAAATTACCTGTCATCCATCATACCTCACTGCTTTCATTTCACTGCATCTGATCTGAGACATACTCTCCTTTCTGGCCTGGGAAATATTATGGATCATCCTTTGAACCCAGCTTCCTTGGGGTTTTTTTTTTTAGAGTTGCCACCATACACACCAACTGGGATTTTTGGGAGCCATTGTACAACTCTGAGTATGTGGATTTTTCCACGTATAGGTAAGATATCTGCTTACAGTCAGAGGAGATGTTTTTGAGGTTGTTTCAGGTGCAACTACAGAGACAGGCAGAAAATGCTTATGCTTTGGCTGTTTGCCACTAGGCTTTTCCCTCTCTCTGTCCTGTTTGGCATACAGATATGTGGGGAATGATCACACAAGTGGTACACATAACGCACCAGCTGCGGATATAAACTGCTCCAAGTTTCTGCCTTCTTTACTCCAGGTGAAATCTCTTTTGTTTTTTCCCATAAAACTGTTTTTTTCCAACGCTATCAAATGATACGGCTTTCTCAAAGAATCCTGAATGACTCCGACGGCAATCATTGGCGAGTCATCTTCACTCACTGCACTTCAGTATTGCATACTGAAAGGTGGGCACAGCTACAGCCAGCAAGCACATACACTTCAAACCCATCTCAAATAATACACCAGTCCAGCTAGGGCAAATGCCCCGAACTATGGGGGCACCACACCGTGTCACTTCCCACAGTGTTTTTTTCTCTACAAAGAGAATTTTAAAAGGGAAAAAAAACCCCACCCCAACCCTATCATTTTGCCTTTCTTCAGCTGCACTCTCATCAAATCCTGTCTCTTTAATAACCTCCATATGTAGCACATCCTAAGAGAGCGCTTTGCAAACTGTGTGAGTTTATTGAGAGACAAAGTCATTTTTCCTCCTGCCAGTCTAGCCAAGATGACTGTATCATTTCACAGCAATAGTGGTGAAAAAGAAAAATAGGAGAGAGGAAAAGTGCTACTTACTGTAATCATCTATCTTGATTTCCTTGTATTCTACCTTAGGCATCTGTCTGTCATTTACAGTCAGCTGCACATTTTCATTTACCTCCAGCTCAAAAATTTCTGAAAGAAGAAGGACAAGATCACAACAACTTTTGGCATTGTTTGTGAAAATGTATTTTAACATTTTATAGCCACCTTAATATTTGTGACACAAGTTCCCTTATGAAAGAATTTCCTTCTAGTCCTCACAGACATCTAATTCAGTTAAGTCTCTGAAACCTCTTCCAGGTTCTGTGTTGGCAAAAAGCTATATTCCTGAAATCAGTGACATTCAGTTGATTTACAGCAAATAGGAATGTGACTTTCTGTGTGGAGACACTACTATGGGTCCCAGTCAGACATCTACCTGCCATGCAAAGCTAGATATCAAATGAAGAATGTCTGTGTTTCATAAATGGGGAAAGGTAAGAGACTTTGGAGGGCTTCAGGACAAGGTTGTGCGGCTACACAAGAGAAAAATCCATGGGAAGGAAAGCCATGGGGAGAGTAGAGTGGACAAGGATCATACAACCCTGCAACCCCAGGTTTTGGAGCAGTCTTGGCTTTCAGAGTGTTTCAAGAATTGTTCATTTTGTTTGTGTGTCTTATCCAAGGACTTTTTGGGACTGAAGTAGAGGATTCCTTCCTCCTTCCCAAGATTTAACCTTTATACCCCATGTCCTGGCCATGTGCACTAACTGCTGAGCCTCTTCTAGAAAAAGCGGCCACCTCCAACATCAGAAAGAGCAAGTCCTTCCCAACTGGTACAGAAAGGGCCCTTTTTTAGGAGATGTTTCAGGTTGTATGTGGTGGTGGGAAATGTCTCCTGGTGATGGTGAGACTCCTGAGCCCCACAGGGGAGGGATTCAAGGGCCAGGGAGATCCCACTGTGGTGGCAGTGAATCCTGGTCTGGGGAACCCGTTGCAGTGCTCATCCCCATGGCATCAGGCTGGGTTTGAACCAGGGGGATCCAGGGCATCATCTTGGCCATGTGAACCCAAGGAGGGTTTGAGAGTTTTGCACCAAATTATGTGTTTCATTGACTGTCACTTCCTTTTCGAGACACACTGATAAATACATATGTAACCCCAGCTCCTCAAATAATACGGTACCTGATTATCATGCTGTCATTACCCATCTCTGCTGAATAGGCAGGCACAGCACAAAAACATGTCCTTCCCAGTTAATACATTTCACAGATCTTGCAGCAATAGTGTATTGGTTCAATGAGTATTCACTCTGCTTCTGAAAAGCCTGTCTCATCTCTATTGAAATCACAACAGCCACAAAAGTGCCAAAGCAACAGCCTATTACGTTTAGTTAAATATTAAGATTCTCATTTAATTATGGCACACACAAGTAGCTTTATCAGCAGAAAGGGGCTTGCCACGTAGGGGAATTTAGTCAAGCTGTTTTATTTGTTCATATAATTGCATTCACAGAAAGCCAGGAAGACTGGGAAGGAAATAAAAAAATTGGCATATCTCCTAAAGGACTTTCTTCTCTGCTTTAGGACCACAGGGAGCTTGAGTCTGTGGAGTACAAATGGTCATTGCTTAATTAAATGTAAGCACGCTATAATATTCAGTGCAACTCACTATTATCAGATTATTGCAGAATACAGAGGCAAACTCCCTTTATAGAGTAATGGGTTCATATTAAATAAGTAAATTCAATAACATCCAACTGTCAGTTGCCCTTTATTCAAAAGCAAAAGAATGAGGGGGAAAAAAAAGGAACCAGGGGGAATGCTAACCATATGCAGAAAATCATGAGTTTCAGTAGGGGATGTGTTCTGTGCATGACTAGATCAAGTTCTCTATGTAATAAATGCTACACATTCACATCTGTCAAAATAAAACTAGTCTTAGTGTGCTTTATGTTATTTTTTTGAGCCCTTCATTTGCTGTTCCTGTTTTATAGTATCTCTCATTTTATTCACGTAAAAGTATTTTATAAAACTATACAGGAGGCTATAACACAGCTCACGAGGGCACTATCCTGTACATGCTGTTATAGTCAGTCAGCCATTTCCATGTCTATGGTAAAATTAAAGTATTGTGTTTAAGGAGGGCAAAGAAGAAAGCGCCTTTGGAGCTGCAGGTCAGAGCTAACTCTCCTGGCCCTGTGGCAACATCCTCTGTGGGCTGAAGAGCCCTGTAGGCATCAACAGGGCTGCTCTGGAGTTATGCTCAGCAAGGGCACTGCCAAGCCCAGGTCTCTGCTGGGAAGAAGAAGAGCTGATACAGCCTTGTGCAAAGACTGAGATACGAGTGGTCACTGGTGCAGAAAGACTGAAAAGCTAGGAGCTTGCGGTTTGCTTTCAGTATTACTTAGAAAAGCAATTCTTCTATTTTTGTAGAACCAGAATAGCCACAAGTGCCAACTTTTGCATATTTATAGCAGAAGTAGTTTCACAAGGGACCAGAGTGGCACATGAAGCTATACCCCTATCCCACTATTGCTAGCAGCAATAACATGGACGTGAACAAAAAGTGAGAGCCCTCCTTTGAACAGCAAAATCACTCAGCTCTATCACAGCACTTTTATCCAGAAATTACAGACCAGTGGGGAAACTGAGTCACAAGGAAATGAAATATTTATCTCACAGTCACCCCATAAGCAAGATGATGGCAGATGGTCTAAGCCATGGACCAGGGTACGCTGTGCTGCTTTGCTTTGGCAGCAAAGATCTCGCTTGCTGCCCTTACAGGACAGTCACACAGCGGTACATTGCTTTAACCTAACTTGTTCTAGGATGCATGCCTTTCTCTGCAAAGGAGCATTTTAATTGGAACAGATTAATTGAAAAGGATGGGAGGATAAATTAGAGTTCAATGTACAATACATTTCCTTAACAGTATTGACACTGTTGACACTAGATGGAACCCTGCTGAGCATTTCTATTTTAACAGCAAAGGATAAAATACACCACAAATTTGATTTAAAATTTGATTTTAAAAGATTCAATCAGAATTTGGGATGGCACTCTACACATCCCACTTACAAGCAAAACTTTTCTAGGTGGGGTAAGGGCTTGAAATCCATGTTGCCAACAGAAATTGGGAAAACAGGGAATAAAAGAGGGAACACGCAGAAACTGTGTAAAGCAAGATGGATCCTGTGCTTTTTCCTGGTGTCACAGGAGTTTTTCCTTTGACACTTACCACCTTCAGTGAGAAATGAAGCAGCTCAGCATTTCACAGAAGACCTTTACTTTGGGAGCCAAATTTCCTGGTTTGCTCTGCTCCTTTGCAGAGACAATAGCAGTGAGCTGCTGTAAATCCAGTGAAGAGAAACTGATACCTCATCAACTGATACCAGTCATGTACAAAGCAGCTAGAATAAAGGTATTGCTTATTATATGGATCACAGCAGTGCCTGAATTCCCTAACTGCAGGTTAAGGCTGGGCTAAACTCTACATTAAAATGAAAGATAAGGGTCTCCCATCAAAACGACGGGAGCAGATAAATCTTGGTTTCACATGAGACTCAGTTGCACATCCTGCTATGAAATCTCCTGAGACTCATGAAGGAGAGAAAGGGGCATCTTGGTGTAAGACCCCTGCAGAAGGGACAGAGAAAGGCTGTCTATCTGAGGCTCCCTGCCACACTGACTTGGGGTAAAAAATGGATCTTTCTGGATAATTTGCATTGCTACAGGTGTGAAGGAGGAACCCCAGGAACCTCATGGCTCTCTGGACTCTACAGGGAGTCCTAATCAGTCCGGTAATGGTTACAGCCAGTATCAAAGATTTTGAGGGAAGAAACCTGTATTTGGAATAATTCCAGCTTCACACTGCTGTAGATGTGGATCATTAGCATGAAAAAGCCTTGCCAAACAATAAGTGCTACAATCCCCATAAACAGATCAGGAAACCAGGCAGAGGTACAACTCGTGGGGCTCACTCCTCTGCGTTATCTCTCTCAACCTGGTAATCCATATCAAAGTGATTTTATTAAAATCATAGATTGAGCTAAATATTTCTTATTTTTTGAGTGGGACATAAAAAAACCTGTGGAAGACTAACAAGAGAGAGAGATCTGGACTGTGCATTTTTTTTGAGAAAGCTGGTAACAAATGACATGCCCAAACCACTGTGTTTGTACCCCAAACACCCCAGAGCACAACAGCTCTGCAAGTCAAAAGGACTTGCAGAAGACTTGCAATTAGGGGGAGTCTGGGGTCCCCGTTAGTGTAAGTTTACCAAAGAGCAGCTACATCTCACTGTCCTGCCTGGCTACTTTTCTCTGAAGAATTGCAAAGCTCAAGCCCGTTCTTACTCTGTGCATCGGTTGTGTTGTGAACAGTCACCATGGGGACTCGGGGACCTTGAAAAGAAAAAGAAAAGAACTCGGTTAAATATCTATCGAAGCACACACAGAAGCACGTGAACCTGGTTTTGAATTCTGTGGAGCTGAAGACTCCTGAGACTCACTTTCCATGCAAGAGTGATCTAAAAAGCAAATCACCCTGGTATTAGAAAGAGTCTATGAATAAATGACAGTACTGTAGACTCGAAGACATGTGAGGTTTCAAAGCCCTTTCCCAACAGACTGCTAAACGCATATTTCCTTAATTTGTAAACATTATAATTAGCACAAACACAATTAAATCACTTGCTTTTAAAATTATTCTAATGACATCCAAACATCACAGCACAAAGCATTTACATTTTGTATGCTATGGATAACTGTTGCTGTTTTGCACATGTTTTGGTTTTGTTTTTTTTTAAAAATGAATTAAACACCAGTTTGGCTCTTACACTAAAAAAAGGCCACATATGCTGTCTTAAAATGCATCATTTGAAATCAGTCAGTATTATACAAAGAGGATTATCATTACTATGCAATGCACATGAATGAACCACAGAATTCATCGCCATAGGATGCTACAGTCTTTAGGATGCTGTAGTCTTTACCACAGGGTGCTCTAGTCTTCAGCACAGGGTGCTGTAGGATGCTCTAGTCTTTAGGGCAGTGGTCTGGATTCAACTGCTTGTTCAGAAAGTCACCAAGTGGCTGATTGATAGACAAATGGGATGGTAGTTGCGATTAGGTTCATTTTGTAGTTGTCAGCTTCTTTCTCTCTGTTTTTCAGTTACCATCTTCTGACTGCTCTTAGAGACCGGACACTGGGCCAAAAGGAGCTTCAGTCTGATCCAGCACAGCCACTTGTAGGTTACTACCATACCTGTTCGTAGCTTTTCCAAAGAGTTTGACAATACTGCTCAGGAAGGTGGAAGAAGGACTGCAGTGATGAAATCGTTAATCCTTAACCTCAGAGACGGTGGTTATCTTACTCTCCTTCCCTTTTCCCACAATGTAATATCATGCAGCAGCAGCAAGTGTGAGCAGCTGAGGAAAGATCATCTGTACACCTGGCAAATATTCCAACAGCAGGGCCAGAGGGCTCCCACACTGTGTGTGGGTGAAGATCATAGATCATAGACTCATAGAATCATTTAGGTTGGAAAAGACTTTAAGATCATCGAGTCCAACCATCAACCTAACACTGCCAAGTCCACCACTAGACCATGTCCCTAAGCACCACATCTACTCATCTTTTAAATACCTCCAGGGATGGTGACTCCACCACTTCCCTGGGCAGCCTGTTCCACTGCTTGACAGCCCTTTTGGCGAAGAAATTTTTCCTGATATCCAATCTAAACCTCCCCTGGTGCAACCTGAGGCCGTTTCCTCTCATCCTATCACTTGTTACCTGGGAGAAGAGACCAACACCCACCTCGCTACAACCTCCTTTCAGGTAGTTGTAGAGAGTGATAAGGTCTCCCCTCAGCCTCCTTTTCTCCAGACTAAACACCCCCAGTTCCCTCAGCTGCTCCTCAATAGTCTTGTGCTCCAGACCCTTCACCAGCTTCGTTGCCCTTCTTTGGACTCACTCCAGCACCTCAACATCTTTCTTGTAGTGAGGGGCCCAAACCTGAACACAGTATTTGAGGTGCGGTCTCACCAGTCTTCATGGCAGGACTTCTCTTTTGTATACACTGTATTTCCAGTTCAAACTTACTCTGCGATGAGAGTGTGCAGCTGGTGGGGATGGCAAAATTTGGAACTGTCTGTACAAAGGACCGATGGAGGAAAGGTTGTTAGAAAACATGTTTCCTACTTTCTCGGGCTCTGACAGTCTGATGGCACGCTGCTGGCATGGAGGGGAAACCTGCCATTGAACTACAATGAATATCAAAAAACTCAATGATTTTTAAGCTTCAAAATCAAGACAGGTGTGGTAAGTGAAAGAAGTTCTGGAGAGCAAGAAAGACTTTAGGGCAGTATAATTGTGTCAATGGTTTTCCCCGTGCTGACAAGAGACCAGATCCCATTGCATATAATAGGGAGTGTTTAATGTAGACCTTACCCATACAGAGAAGAGGCACGAAAGGTTTTAGTTATAATTAAGCTGACTGATATGGCAGCCTGCCTTTTGTTTGCTAGTAATTGAGAATTTTCTTCTCTAACCATCCGATTCCTTTGTTTGCACCATTTTCTTAGAATGCAGCTAAGTGAATATAATGCACAGAGGAAAACTGTGTTTTACTCACCAGGATTTAGCTGAATTTACCTTTCTACTACCAATGTACATTGATATGCTGACCATACTTATTTATAAATCTGCCCTGTTTTTTTTCCTTCAGTCCCACAAGCCAGTCTGCTGGAAAAGCAACAAACCTAATAAACAATTCATCATGGGCATGATAAAATCATCACTGAAAATAAAAGAAATCCTCCCAAATGACTTCAATCGGAGCTAGAGCAGTCCTTTAATTAACACAAAAATGCCTAACAAAAAGAAAGGAATAAAGAGAGAAATACAATGCACATAATCCTTTTATTTTCTAATTTATTTTTCCTTTTTGTGTTGGCACTGGAAAAACTGTGAGAAACTAATAAATAAAGAAAAAAGCCAGTACGTAGTTTAGAAAATTCCATCTATTATATATTGTGTTTCCTTAGTGTCTCACTAGCTTACTGTCATTTCCCCAAATCAATATTTTAAAGTGAGGCCCCATACAAAGATATTCAGTTTGAATATCATCAGGTTTGTGTGAAAGATTACTCTCGATATTAAATATTATCAATGACAACATTCCAGTTAAACAATGCATTTCAGTTGCGAGCAGGCTGAAAATCATTAAGAAGAAAAATCTCTTTTTCTAGGAATGATGTAAATTGCTTATTTCGATGCCAATTTTTAAAGTAAAACATCCTGATTACATACTAGATTATGTCTTTTAATACACACACATCAAAAGTCTTTCAACACTCACAAGTCGAGCGCCTAATGCCTGAGAGGGATATGAATGAAATTCTTGAAATTAGGAAGTGTACACTCATCAGCTGCCTCCCATACTTTGTTTTTAAGCCTATAACGGTGTGACAGTCCCACTACACATGCCATCTGGTAAATGCCATCCACTGTCATTTGCGGATCTGAGAGTGAAACCTAATTTGTTCAATTAACTGCTGGGAGCTGACAGAAGCAGAGCGAGGACATCCTCTGCTCCGCATCTCCTCTCTCCAGAGCCCTTCCAAACGGGTTTTGACTGGGACTCCTGAGCCCTGGCACATTCTGCTGCTTCAGCGCTTTAATCAGCGCCGATGGGTGCCTGTGTCTACCTGTCCCCCTTGGAAACTTTGCAAGTGCTCTGCCTCTTGCTTAGAGAGGTCCTGAGAACACGTGAGCATCAGGTGCAGGCTGGATTTAAGCATTCGCTTGTGCTCCTTGCAGAATAAAACACAAAGTGCTCCACTTTAAGAAAGTAAAGCAGATACTGAGCTGTTTTGTCCCCGATGTGAAAAGGTTAAGAGAAGCCCAGCACATACCCCATAACCTGGGTGACTGCTCCCAAAATCATGGGCAGGCCGCTTTCCTGCATGACGAGGGGATGATCACAGAATCATAGGATCGTTGATGATGCTGTTGGATCTCTTCCCCCACCCCTGGTGGCAGAGGGGTAGTTACAAGCAAGGCTGTGACATGCCGAGGTGTGGGCGTATTTAGGATGCTGGATGGCACCGTAAGGGCTCTGTAACCCCGTTATCCCTCTCTGCATCCCTCTGGCAGCAGCAGGACGGGGTGTGCTGGAGCACTATCAGCTGGAACCACTTCACCTGGCTTGCTCGCTCCTCTCCCCTCTCCTCGGCTCCAGCATTGCACCCTCTAACTCCAGTAGTTTCACAGCAGTTTTAATGCTGCTGCTTTATTTGTAGCATAAGTGAAAGGACCAAAACTACTGGCAGGAGAACTTCTGTGTGTACAGACGTACTCTATACATTCCTGGATAGATGCATAGACAATAATGCTGCATAAATCTCTAGTTACTGGAAAGAGGTTTTCAATTAATGCAGCTAAAAATCTGGCTTTATCATAATGCCTTTGACTTTAAAAACGTTATTGTCATTATCCATACTAGAATTAAACTAAGCCATATCAGTATAACAACACAGGCAAATTTATCATCAAAGAAGTACGACCTGCCACGATCTGAAAGTGCACGGAAACTCAGTGCCTCAGTAACTTGACAAGAAAATGCATTGGCTGTGGCTTCTCATCAATTTTTTAAGCAGCTTTCGTTATTATATCCAAGAGGGTTTTGCTTAAACACTATCAGAAAGAAGCAATTCTAGATATTTAGGTGGTAAGGTATAGATTTCCAGAATAAAACCAGAAAATCATACAACTTTGAACAAAATATTTACCAGACGTTTATTTTGTAATACTTTTAAGAGAGTATTCCAAAGTATCCTTGATGTTTTCATGATCTAAACAGCACAGGGAATTATATCAGCTACAACTTTAAAATTAAAGTAGTGATTAGAAGTAAAATTGCAAAAAAGGTAATCAAGGTTATATAAATGTTAAAAAAGGAAAAAAAAAGAGGAATTGTCTTATTCTTCTCATCCATATTCTCAAAGGCTTCAATGTGGCAGATAATTCCAGACCAGAAGCTAAATTCACAGCGTGTAAACAATGAAAATTCAAATACTCTCTGCCAGCACCACCAGCGTATCTCTTAAGCACTGATGAATGATTTAAAAGAGCAGCTGCAAGCAATGGGAGCCGAGAGGGTCTGGCTCTGCACAAGTGAGATAATTGGCAACAGCCATCTCTGTGTACAGATTCCAGATCTCTTTATTTGCTAATCCATGAATTATTTATACATGCTGCATAAAGTTCGTATGTTGGGGTGATATTATCGTCCTAATAAATAAAGACATGAGGAGGTCCATGAACCACTGCTTACAATTAAAATCTTTTCCCACTTACAGTATTTTCCAGTCTATGCTACAGACAGATGTTCATGCTGTTTGCTTTGGCAACCTTGTTGACACATACATCAAATAGATTTGTGCTGCTATTCACCGTCCCCAAAGCATTTAATTTTTTAATCTAATCTTTACTTCCTCACATGTAACTTGTCTTGTAAAATAATCAATATTGTCTTGTTCTCAGGCAACATGCAGGATTGCACAAACCACACCGATGGTAAGCTTGTTTCTGCCCCATCTGATACTAGTAATAAATTTCAAGCTTACTTTATACAGAGCAGAAATAAATCTGGTTGTTCTGAGGTGGCTTCAGTTAGCAGTGTCTAGAGGGCAAACGAGGCAAGAGGTTTGTCCTTAATTATACTACACAAAATCACTCTGATGAGTTCTTCAAAAGGTTGCTTGAGTGAATAAGCATGGTCAGGTCCCAAGTTCGTTCCACCGGATTTTGAGAGGTGCCTACAAACAGCGGTGTGGGAAGCTGGGCTGACACTAACCATCTCCCTCCCACTGCCTTTCCTATGGTCACTGAGACACAGAAGGACATAGGACATTTGTGTCCAAGAAGACTCTCCCTTGCTTCTTCAGGTAACTGTATTATAAAAGCATTGACAAACGCCCTCCAAATATAACTGTTTTCGCTGATATATTTCCTGCTGGTGTCTCGCTCTTCTGGCAGGAGCTGCCTTCTAACTTGAAGCTACACTGGCTGTCACCCCAATTTACACCTTTTTGGGTTTGTTCCAACAAGCTGTTTTCTACTAATCATGAGTATTCCCATTATAGTTAGAGCAGTCACGTGTCCCTAAAGCTCTCATCCAGTAGGATAAACTAGATTTTTTTAGCTTCCATTTGTAAGGCAAAGTTTCTTTTCCTCTTTAATGCAAGAGCATTTCACACTCAGTTCCTTCTTCCTGAACAGAAATGACCAGGACTCTACCCCTGATGCAGAGGACGTCTTAACTGGTCCTTATATGGTGAAAACTGCCTGATCCATCCTAAAAGAGCATTTGCCTTTCCCATGACCATGGCTGATAGGCAGTTTGCAGACATCTAGTGATCAGCATTGCATGCCCAGGCACCCATCTGCTCTTCTGAGGCATTTGTAACTCTTGAGCTTCAAGCATACAAGACAAATTCTTGCCCTGAGTCACCGTGTGCTTAATTTCGCTCTTTGTACTATTAATTTCGCTCTTTGTACTATTAATTTCTCCCACTCTAGCCCTGCAAGACAGCCAGATTCTCCAGTATTTCTCTCTTCCTTCTGATGGTTCTTATCAGCCTTAACAAATTCCATTAGCTGCGTCCAGCTTTGGGTTCCCAGGCTGTCAGGGAACAATCTAAGTAAGGTCATTCCGAAGACCAGCCCCTAATGAACCCTGCTGCTGATCTCCAATTAGCCTTATATTTCTCTTCATCATAATCTACTGCCTTCTTTCATTTAGCTGGTACTTAACCTTCCCTTACAATTCTTTCACTAATCCCCATCCTCTCCTTCTTAATTAATATCATCCAATGAGGTATCACATTGAGTGGGCTGAGTGAAAGCATTTTCTTCCTTTCACGAGGCTTTGGCTAAGGTTTTCAAAAGCCATAATGAAATAATGCATGTGGATGGTTCCAAAGAGGAACGTGGAAAACCTATGACCTTCAAGAAACATTGCAGGTACATTCATCCATTACAGTGATAAGATCAGCTGTAAAAAGGAGGTAGGTTAGGAGAATTTGCCTGCAGAGTTCCTAAACCTCATAGCGCACCATGAGTGTGTACATGGAGATGTAAGTACCAGAGGTAGGAGGGAACTACTCCAGCTCACTTGGGGATCACTGACTTCCCAAAAGGCTAAGGTATTTTGTTCTAGTATGCTGGTTCAGTTCTACGGCTGGAAGAACGAATCTGAACAGAGAAATCCCCATACTCAACTCTCTCTCCTTTTCCGATTTCTGTTCTATTTCCTGCTATTTCTAATTGAATCCCTCATTAATGTAACCTCTTTCAATTCAATTTTAATCCAGGCTTTCTGCAAACTTTGAAAAGAGATGAAAGCAAACGTTTAACATTTGTCCCTGTTTTTAAAATATACTTGTTTCTTATTGAATTAGTATATGCTAATCCTAAAACAAATACCATATGTGGAGGAACACGCCTGACATTTTCTGTATTCCCTGCCTACCTTGGAAAGCCTCTGGATAACTCAGGATGCCTGGGGAGGTTGGGCACTCTCTATCCTTGGAGGCTTTTAAGATAAGACTAGACACAGCCCTGATCAGTCTGGTCTGATCTCTTCTCTGACACTGCTTGAAGTAGGAGGTTGCACTAGAGCCCTCCTAACGTTCCTTCCAACCTGGATTTTCCTATGATTTTGTGATTTTGTGATTAAGAAGTATCACAAATAACAGTGTAGTCATGATGGA
The DNA here is from genome assembly GCF_013368605.1 of Nyctibius grandis. NCBI lineage: Eukaryota > Metazoa > Chordata > Aves > Nyctibiiformes > Nyctibiidae > Nyctibius > Nyctibius grandis. The sequence continues at coordinate 50,957,943 of NC_090664.1, forward strand.
GAGACTGTGTAGCCACGTCCTGGTAGAGCTGAGGAAGGGGAGGAAGAGCACTACAGTCTCTGTTACTTCTCCCAGCTCCTCTAATAAACATGCTGATATATTCAAGGGAAAAGCATATTTCCTTGTAATCGCAGCATGAAAGAAAATACTCTCTCCTCAGTGCCATTTACAACTCATTAACACTGACAGAATAAAACCCCATTGCATATTTTGTGCTTATTCCATTAAAAGCCTAGTATAAATTGATTTAGAAGAATCTCAATTTATTCTTTTCCATAAGTAAAATTCTCTTGCAACAAAATAATGATATCCTAGCTAGTTAAATAATAACTGATGCTGGGTATTAACTTTAAAAAAAACAAACAAAAATGTTGCTGCACATTGTCTAGTTATTAAGCTGGTTTCCTCTTATGAGTTCTCAGGTTTTAATTTATCCTTAATGTAGTGACTGAATTAATAAAGAACTAAACAAGTATCATGCAAGCAGAAAACAAAAGCCAGCAATAAACCTTACAGCTGGTCCAGCTGGCAAACAAGGTGAAAGAAGCAGTCTTCCTTAGAGGAAGCTTTAAATCTTGTGGGATGGTAACATCTGTACTATCCACTGCAGAATAATGAGTTCAACCAAGGTCGCTCATATAGCTGGAAATAACGCACATGCACCCTAGTCTCAACATGCAGGAGGCCACTGCCTGATTTGTGAAGCTTCATTATTTGAAGCATCGGAGGAAGCCTGTTGTCGTGGTCATTTATCTCCTACGAGTGGATTTCAGATAAAATTTTATACGTACGGAATGACCAAATGACAAGAACCCTGGCTGCAAGTAGATGATAGATCACCTTCCTCTGGGCAATGCCAGACAGCTTACATCTAGAAGCAAGAATCAAAACCAGGATTAAAGCATGTAAAAGCAAGGAACAGGTAGTGCTTTGCAGAATGAGGTAATTTTGAAGGGGATAGGAGTTTCGCTTTAATTTCACAATCTTTTTTTTTCCCCATGCACTGGAAATTACAAGGGTTTTCTATTAATTTTATTATTAAATATTCATGCATATTTTTTCCACTTGTTCTTTGTCACTGAGTATTTATGGCTATTTTATACTGCATTAAAGATGTATAACTTTACAGTGAAATATTTTATAACATAAATGAATGGTCTGCTTAAAGGAGGACAAAATGTGACTGGAACATCCACAAAAGCCACCATTTTAATTAATCTCAGCCTACATTAATAACTATGTTGATAACAGCCGATAGAAAAGAAGTTCTCTTTTAAATTCCAAATCACTAATAGCATCCTCTCTTTTCCTGGAGAAAAAGCTCTTGTGGTACCTTCTGTTTGTGCAAAAGAGATTTTTCGTATCAGTCTGCTATTTTAAAGTCATACAAGCATTTGAGGGAGCGAGAGTGAGCTCTCCCCATCCTGCCTTTACCCACTGGATTTCTGACCCGTGAACTGCACACAAAGAAGTTGAGACGCAAGAGCCAACCTTGTCTGTTAAGTAAGAAAGGGAGTCAAGTGAATTCAAATGTGAATTATATAGTAATTATAATATAAATAGGACCCAGAGATTAAGTCTGTGGATGCTTTCAAACAGCAGAAACTAATTTAAGCTTCATAAGCCTCAGGAAAAGTTCCAAAAGGTCACAGTTTGCCTGGAAGCACTAATTACAGCCCCCCCCCCCCCGCTACTGCGTATACAAAAAAACAAGCGTTGTTGTAATGGTCCTTGTATAGGAAACCATTCTGGTCACAACAGATAACAGTCACCCAGTGACCTAATATGTGAGCAGCGACCGGGATTGCCTTCCAGGCATGAGCGTGCCTGCGGTGCTCATTGAGCATTCGGCTGGGTGGGAACCTGCATCCACACTGCTGGGTCATGCCTGGTTCCTGGAGGCCGTTATCACATTGAAGGACATTTAGCGGCACTTCAGCATTACCTCCATGTTTCTTATGCATCTTGGATTTTGTTAGCCAGATATTTTGGCTAGGATGCCTGGCTTGTGCAGTAGCACAAGGATAGCATGCTCTTGGGGATTGCCTGTCCTGCTCTACCCAGAAAAACAACACTGTGTTCGGACCCCCATAGCACAGAGTGTCAAACACTGGCTTTCTGCCCCTTGCTGTAGACCCCAGATCCAGGCCAAGGACGTCTCCGATGGTTCAGATAATCCCAACCCCCATGAGCTGCACATAAGGCACTAAGTAGCAAACTTTTCTGTTGAAGCATATTATACCACTTGCTGTGATGGAAAATAATGTAACTCTGGGCCAGCAGATGAAAACCATAATTTATTTTTGAGTAATAGAGCATACAGATACCACTATATCTGGGGTGTAGTAATAATAAGCTGCAGTATTCAGATGGCCCAAAAAATACTCCCAAATCCTTGCTCTGTGGTTCCCTAAAAAATTTAAACTAGTGTTGTTCACTTTCATCCCCACCTCAGTCACTTGGTCCCATCCCAGCATTTCTCGTTCCCTTGCGTGATCAGAAATGTTTGTACAATCATGCAGCAAAACAGCAGAACAGCTTCTAGAACTGATCCCAGCAGAAAAAAAAAAAAAAAAAAAATTTTCACCCAGTTTAGTTCCTGGACCCAGCTCAGAGTGAGCCTATTTGTGGCACAGGTAGCAGCCTGGTGAAAAAGCCCCCAAGGTGGATAGAGGATGGAGATGCCTCTTTCAATGGCAGCACTAACTTTGTCTCCCAGTCCTTGTGGACATGCAGTGCTGTGGCCCTCCAAGATGTACCGATAAAAAATACTATAAGGTGCTTTACGGGGGGTTATTGCATTTCACAGCAAGGCAAGGTGGGGCACAGAGGCACGATCAGTTGGGACAGCAGGTAGAAACCATCTTCCCCTGAGCCTTCTCCTCCCAGTCACCACCTGGGAGCTACTGCTTATGGCACCTGCAGTAAGGAAAGTATTTAAAGTTGGCTCTCAGCCTTGGCTGGAGTCTTCAGAGCTGTTGAAATGGCTACAAGGAAGTGTGGTGGCAGCTGGTGCATACCCCATTAGTAAAATCTGAGAAGCAACCTTTCACATTTGTTTAACCCAGGGCATGCCTATTGCACTTCTCTATCCATAGGCTCTTGACTTGGTTAATAAAACTCCTTTTCAGTGCTAGTAGTAATTTCAGCATCTAATTAAGTCTCTTTAGACTACCTCAACGACATAGTTTCTTATGATCCTCACCAAAGGTCACCTGAATTGCCAAGCTCTGGCCCTCTTAGCAGGACCAGCTGCACTTAGAAAGCATTTACTTGAATTTCAGGAAGAAGTGCTTCAGAGACTCTCTAAGATGCTTTGCCATTACTATGATGGGTAGTTTTATGATATTATTAGTTGACACCAAACCCACACGCTTCAGAAATATTGCCAGGCAGCAGGCTTTCTACATAACTAAGTTTAAGTAGGGATTAAATGTAGGTATTTCCCCCCTGTGCATTTAATGTTTATTTCAGGCCTTGGAGTGAGATACTTGTACCCACAGCAGCAAGCTTTCCCCAGCCATCTGCCAGAGATGCCCCAAGTCACATGAAGTGGTTACCTGGAGAGGGTAAATAGGAACTTCAGCTTTTTAGTCTCTCAAAAACAAGGAAAAGAGTTTCCACCATTTTAACCTGGGTGTTATCGACAGAAAACACTCCTAATGAAACACTCTCCCTGCAGCGTTTGACAAGCAAACACTTTTTCCCTTTTCAAATCCTTCTTAGAAGATCAATACTTCCACATCACCCACAAGGAGCAAATTACACACACATACACATCTCCAAACCAAAAAAGCTGCAGGATGATATTCCTCCTTGCAGCTGCACTGGATCTCCCAGTTCCTAACACACTCACAGTGCTATAAAAACATATAATACATAATGACGTGCTTTAAGCCAAAATGGGTTATTATATTTTTCATAACTGCTTTACTGCTGCTATAACTCAAAATTCAATCCCTCATTCAGGAGATCGTTGCCTATCTCTAAAGGCACTGAGCGATGCTACAGTAGCACAGGAGGCTGGTCTTGCTGGAGTCCCGTCTCGCGACATGTCGAGAGGCTCCTCTGCTGCTCTGGGTACCTCCAGCTCCCACTGTAGCTGGTGGGAGTTAAGACAATTCAGCACATGGGAGGACTGGCCCCGCACTTATTAAGGCCTGTGATGTAATTACAGACTAGTTATTGAATTGCTATTGAGATGAAACGTCGTGTGATGCTGTGAGCTAACAGCAAACGTGCAACCATGCCTTGTTAACTCTTCGTTCCGCTATGGTTTAATCATTTTACATGCTGGTTTTGTTACAGGAGTGCTTTCCTCCATACCAACAGCTGGGTTTCTGCTAGGAAGGCTTCTCTGCAGCGAACAGATTTTGAAGATTCACTGAATCTGGCAGTTTATCCATCTAGGAGCCTCTGTGCCCCTTATTGTAACTGCATGTCTGAGCATTGCAGCTGGTAATGGATTTTATTTTCACAAAACCTCTAGGAATCTGGAATTACAAGACCTGCTTGAGTTCTCTAAAGGAGCTTGTGACAGAAAAAGATCAAACCCATGTGTCCTAATTAGCATTTTGCAGCTAGTTAGGACTTCTCGGACCACTGTTACCAAACGTGTCTTTGAACTCTCTATGTCTAGATACGGGCCAACAAATTAAAACATTATAAAACCAACCTGTTTGTAAATATATGTATCATAGGTGTCTACATTCAAAATAGGATTTAGAGAATCCAAGAGTACTCTACAAATAACATGATTATTTTGTTACAGAATAGGAACAAAGAAAGCAATCCACCTGCTTTTTTCAGATATATTTGCCTAAATATTCAGTTGGTTTATAGTCCATAAATAGCCAAATATATCCAGGGAAGAGCTAAGCTGCGTACTTTCATTATTGCTTGAACCTATGTTTACCTGAGCATAATGACTTCTAAGAACAATCTGGTTCCAGGAATGCTGTTGATGAGGCTGTGATATGTAAGATTTCTATGTGATATGTAAGGCAATCCATGAGCAATGTAGTTGGGTTTGAAGACAAAACGTCACTTTATGAACTTGTGCTGTTCAATGGTAGACATCTTCCATTGATTTATGGCTCCTGGCATTTGCTTATCCATAGTTAGTATAGAAAATCCTTGTCTCCAGGTTTTCCATTGCTTTCCAGGGATGGTAGGTCTGGCCCAAATGGCACAGGTTAAAAGGTCTGATTAAGTGAAGGAACTGAGAAGGATGTAGAAAGAGGTTCATTATTCTCCTGCCTGAAGGCACGAGCCAACCTTTTATTGCAGGAGCTTGGCAGACATGTCCCTGATGGATACATTATTGCAAAAATCCTGAAGAGGGTAATTATGCATCATCCACTGATGGAGACAGACTACAGAGCTAGACACACTTCTGGTCTGTTCCAGTAGCCAATGGTCCTTTTCCTTGGAGTGCTGTCTTGCAATATGAGGAAAGAAATGGGGGTCACGATACTTGAATCAAGATGTGGCCATAGGCAAACCACTAATTCTTGCTGTACCTTTGCTCCTCACTTGGTAAAAGCATGAAAATGATCAGCTGGGGAAAGGCTGCAAAGGGCTTTACACATCCTTCCATAACTCAAATTAAATGATTAGTGCAGTATTTATTTTACCAACAGTGAAACTTCTATTCCCTCTTCCTTGTGACCTGATAAATCTCAATACAGAATTATCCTGAGAGATTAAATAATATTAAGCTCTTCCTGTTCAAAGTGACATAGATGTACAAGTTACTGTCAATAACATCTCTGTGATGATCCCATGGCCCCCTCATGTTAATGGAGAAACTGAAGGAAAATGTGGTTTGATTCACTCATGGCGAAAAAAAAAGTCACGATCTTCTTTACTGAGGCAGAAAGGGTTCAGACACTTTCATTCAGAAAGTAAGTCCCTAGCAGTAGAAGCCCCTGTTTTTTTGTCATGAATATTACAGACAAAAATTTCTCGTGAGTGATATGCTAAAACTAGTACATTTTTGTGAAGATGTTTGTTGATTAAAACTTGTACCTCTACGATTTTATGGGATTTCAGGGAAAGAAGTTCCCTAAACTCAGCATTATAAAAAGTGCAAATGAAAATGAATGAATCCAGAAGGTAGGTAAAATAAAATGTTACTTTGTTACAGCGAAATTCATCAACAAATCCAAACGCTTTATTCGTTTTAATTTAGCTTTTCTTTGGAACGCATTCAAGTCTATCCAAACAGCTGGTAATCCCATGAGAGAATAAAATACTAGGAGATTTTCCAAACTATGCATCTCCTCAAAAAAGACAAAGTCTTTATGCAGTAATGGCATCTAAGTATAGACACAATACTAGAAACAATGCCCAGAACGTTATGTTTATTCACATTTTTAAAAAATCGTGGTTTTTAAGTCCTTGAGCTGAACGATGCCAATGGTAACGGTGCTGGATGCTGCCGTTTCAAAGGATGTTCCTACCCACCTGGCTGTTGGTTGAGCTTATCTCATACTGTACAGCACTGGGTTATGCAGCATTAATGACCCAGTTTTCCCACTTTTTCTGACCACCTCCAGCCTCCTTTAAAAGTTCTTTTTCACAGGAGTGCTGGCTAGTGGGTTTTAGTAAACAGCCCTCACCACATTATCAAAAGAAAGCAGGAGAGGTGCTAGTCAGCAATCACTCACCGGGTTTAGAAAGATTGCACTGATCAAGGACATGAGTCCTGTTTGGAGTCCTGGCCCCAATGTCCTGGTTTGGCCTAAACCAGACCAATTTTCCTTTCAGTGATTTTTACTTTCAGCTAAGTCTCCTCTAAGTAACTGCACTTTCTGAAAGTAACTGCATGTTTTGCAGACAGTGTCTGCTTCCAGGACTGATAACGCTCAAAGTTTGTAGTTATCGCTGAGGCACCGGTAGGGATGTTATGCAGAAAGGCTCTTGCTGTACTTCTTCTTAGAGAAACCAAGGTCACTGCTAAATTCCTCCCTGCTTACGAGTGAAGAGCCGCAGGGGGGTTGCACCTGCAGGGAGGATCGGACAGGGCAGGTGACCCAAAATTGACCAATGAAGGTATTCCCTCAGTATAAAGTGGGGGGATCAGGAGGGTCTTGCCCCTTCCTCCTCCTTCTGCTGTTTTGGGGGCCTGCTTCCTTCTGCTGTTTATTTGGGGGCCTCTGCCTGCTTGGGCTGCTTCTGCTGCTTCGGGCTGCTTCTGTGGCTTGAGCCTTTGGCCAGTGTCCAGGGAGGACTCTGTCCGTTTTCCTGCTGCCCCCGATCCCGATCCGTGCATTCCTGAATCCAGTTCTCAACCGTCGCTGGGCCCAGCCTGGGCCTTCCCGGAGCCTGCCCTGCAGTGCCAGGGGTGACGTGGCCAACATCGAGGGAGCTCGATCTTGGTTTTGTATATATTTGTATATATTTGATTATTCCAATATTATTATTATACTCTCTTTCATTATCATAGTTTATTAAAACTGTTTTAACTTTCCAACCTGTAAGTCTCTCTCCCTTTTCCCTTCCCCTTTCCCTTCGGGGAGGGGGGGAGGGTTAACACAGAGTGTCTGACACAGGTTTAATAGCCGGCCCAGCTTTAAACCCTGACACCCAAGAAGCATAAATGCTGAGCTGATGAATTCTCCTAAAGCAGCCCTCATTATAAATTAAGAATTTTACTTAATGTCTTTTGTGACTTAGAGTCACCTACACTAAAAATTTCTGTTTATATGGTATCCTCCAGAAGTGTAACCATACATTTCAGACTTGTATCATCTGTGTGGGCAGGAGCTTGTGCTGTAACCATATCAGAGGGCAAAAGAATCTAGTTTTGTAAAATTATTCCAAAACATGATTTTCAGCCTCTTCATACTGTAAGGCTGAACCTTGCTAAATCATGTTCTGGACTCTGCAGTGTTAAAATGTGATTAAAAGAGAGGTCAGGACAACCTGCCATAAAGCAGAGACAGATGATTTGATGAAACTTGGTAGTGAAAGTCTTTGCTGCCTCAAATAAAAATCTGGAAAATAAAAAGAAATATAGAATAATAAAAGAACTTTTTAATGCTCAGAATAAACCTAATAAGTGGAAGCTGCAAGTAATGCTCCTAAATGTTCCCATGTCCAGATGGTGTTTCCATATTCCACCAAGAGGGAGGAAAGAAGATAATTAAATTCTCAAGAAACAGTTTAACGAGCTGAGAAGTTTATAGCTACATGATGCCTCTATAAAGAATAAAATTGCAACACTTGTCTTTAAAACTCATAAATACAGAGACAGAAAGAATTACATGTACAATGGTATGAGGAACTCGACTCAGATTATTGCTAATTTGGTTGCGTTGCTTCTTCATTAGTATGAATCACTCTCAAAGAAGATCCTTAAATTGTGAAGTTTTCCTACTCTGTGCATTTGCTCCACTTGTTCTCTGTTTATGGGACTGAACCAGGTTTTTATCGGGCACGACCTAAGAGCTATAAATCCTATTTTTAATGATTTCCCAAGCCTGTAGGCAGCCATCAGCACTGTAGGGCCAGGAGTGCTATTACAGAGCTGTTGTCATTGTGGCTGCTGGCTCAGAGGACATACCTGGGGAAAAGCAGATGTATACCCAGAAAAATCTCTTTCCTGTTGGTTCTTTAGGTATTTTATTAAGCACAGCTCCATTACAACATATCATTTTGCTCCACAGCTACAAAACTGCCTGCTAGGAAAGGCAGAAATGACTTCATTCCTGTTACCTGTAATTACCGACCTACAGCATCTAGGCTAAGATACTGATAATCACAGTGCTAGAGAGGACATCCAAATCAGGTGATAATACTTCCATATTTTTGTTAGAAGAGTCTATTTTCCTTTCTCCAAAGAGAGAGACAGCTTTAAAGTCATTTGACCTGCACAATACTGACAGTAATGACTACCAGCCAGCTACAAACAGAGGTTCCAGCAGAGAGAATCTTCAAAGAGCTAGGATAAAATATAGTGATTTTATGGTATTTTGAATCAAAACAATCTTAGTGTTTCTGGAAAAGGAGGAAGGACTTAGGACCTCCAGAAGAAGATAGTGTTCCCTGTTCTGTTACACTGTTGTCTCTTCTCAGACGGAAAGCTGTTTTTTCCCAAATTGGTCAATGAATGAAAGGATAATACACAGTGCAGTGGCAAAGGCACTTCTCTATCATCGCCAGCAACCATGCAAGCATGAGACAATTGTTTTCTCTTAGGCATCATTACAGTCCTCTCCCCTCTGCGTAACTACCTGTCCTGGTTTGGCCCAAACCAGGCCAATTAGTCTTAAAGAAACCAAAGTCACTGCTAAATTTCTCACTGCTTATGAGTGAAGAGCCAAAGGGGGGTCGCAGGTGCAGGGGGGAGCAGACAGGGCAGGTGACCCAAGATTGACCAACGAGGTATTCCATCCCACACACGTCATTCTCACTTTCCTATTTATCACTAACCCACTGCCTCCTGGAGGTGGGGCCCAGGAGGGAGGGGCCCTCCTGTCTCCCACTGATTGGTACCAGCTTTGCCAGTTTCCAGTTAAAAGCCTGCAGGTGTGATGGCAGTGGGAGCTATTGCATTTTGCCCTCTGCCCGTGCTGGGGGGAGCAACTCTGCCTGAGGAGGATTTCCAAGCTCTCAGTCTTGGTTTTGTATATATTTGTATATATTTGATTATTTCTATTATTATTGTTATTATATTCTTTTTCATTACTATAGTTTATTAAAACTGTTTTAACTTTCCAACCCATAAGTCTCTCTCCCTTTTCCCTTTCCCTTTCCCTTGGGGGGGGGAGAGGGTTAACAGAGAGCATCTGCCACCTGGTTAATAGCTGGCCCAGCTTTAAACCGTGACAGATATTATTGGCGCCCAACGTGGGGCTCGAGAGAAGCTCCAACAGGTTGCTCTGATAAGTTGAATCCTGGCTCTGGTGGGAGGAGACCTGGAGAGCTCAGCTGAGAGAGTAACAGATTTCTTCCTTTGAGATTTACAAGGGTTGGAAAGTTAAAACAGATAGTGAAGATGGTGATGTCATTTTTGAATGCTGTGTTATCTCGTCTTTTTATGGAGTTTCTTTCACAGTTGAGTATTGCAATGATGCCTTACCTGCCGTGGGCACTGTGTTATTGCTTGCTTCTTATGAATGTTTACATGCACTTTAGCAGTGGGCGCTGGTCGAAATGTATTGTTTTGGTATGGGGTTTGATACTGATTTATGCTGTGATAAACTGGGCAGTTAATATTCCGATCTCTTATCTCTATGACACAATGATGGGCAGCTTTAATCGCGAATCAGTAGCAGCAACTTCATCTGCGCGCTCCAGGCGTCCTTTAGCAGATTCTGTTAATGATTACACTTCCAGTTTTACTTCAGGAAATAGTACCTTCTCCTTTTCTGCCAAGCTGATTCCACTAGATTTTGCGAAATTAGGATGGTGCTGTCTAGGTGGCATGTTTTTATTTTTGGTTGTCCTGAATGTGTTTCTGATGTGGGATAAGATTAAATATTGGTGCAGGGACAGTTGTAGGTGTTATGCAGCCACCTCAGATCCTACAGTGTGTACTGCCGCTACAGCCACTAAACCCACTGAAACCTCGGCAGCCTGTACCACAGCTGCTACACCCCCCAAGATGGCCACTGTAGCTACACAGACTCTCAGCACTCCCAAGACAGCCACTGCATCTACTCAGACCCCAGCATCTATCGAATTTCTACCAATTGCTCCTGTAACCAGGAAGAAATACCAAAAGAAATCAGCTCGTGAAGTGAAGGATGATGACTCAGAGCCTTCTAAGGCAGAGCCATCATATGACCCAGGTGAGGGCCCTTCTCAGGCAGAGTTAGGGCCTGACACAGATGGGGGTTTCCTCGATCGTCCTTTTAAAGCAGACCCATCACAGAAGAAAGGTCCTTCTAAAGCAGAACTATCACAAGAGGAGGACTCGGACGTAGAGATAACCTACCACTCCTTATCCCTGAAGGACCTGAGAAATATAAGGAAAGACTTCAGCCGTTATGACAGTGAACCTATTATTACCTGGCTGCTCCGATGCTGGGATAATGGGGCAGACAGCATGCAATTAGATGGCAGAGAAGCCAGACAGTTGGGATCCCTGTCCAGAGATGGTGGTATTGATAAGGCGCTCGCAAGAAAGTCAAACACTATCAGTCTCTGGAGGCGACTCTTGTCAGCTGTAAAGAGCAGGTATCCCTATAAAGATGATGTTATGAGTCACCTAAGCAAATGGGCCACTATAGAAAAAGGTATTAACTACCTTAGAGAACTGGCTGTGCAAGAGATCATTTATAGACACCCACGGGACATTGTAGATCCTGTAGATCCTGATGAAGTGGAATGCAACCGATCCATGTTCCGGAAGGTTGTGAAGAATGCTCCACCGACATATACCCATACATTGTCAATATTAGTATGGGGAGAAGATGCTATGGCACGATCTAGTGTGGGCGAAATGGCTAACTGAATGCGACAGTATGAAGATAGTATTTCTTCCCCACTGCAGGCCCGTGTCTCGGCTGTGGAAAAACTGACTAAGGAGAACAAGGACTCATTTAAACAACTGTCAGACAAACTGTCCAAGATCGAGAATAAACTTGACTCTCTACCTACACAGGCGCGCGTTGCAGCTGTTAAGAGAAAACGTTCTCCTACAGGACCAGCTCAAAGGAAACGGAACACATCACGAGGTATCCTGTGGTTTGCCCTGCGTGATTATGGGGAGGACATGAACAGATGGCATGGACAACCTACCAGTACCCTACAGGCACGAGTACGTGAGTTGCAAGCTAAAAGAAATACCAGGGAGAATTTTTCTAGAAGGATGGCTGCTCCAGTTACCAGTGAGCAGGACCCCAGTCAGGGTAGATGGGCCTCAAATCATTTTTTCCCAAGTGTGAATAGGAGAAATGAAGGTCCAGTCCCTGTGAGCAGCACGAATCCATTTCTTAATTAGGGGGGCCCTGCCTCCAGCCAGGTGGAGGAGAGGGACAACCGAGTTTATTGGACTGTGTGGATTCAATGGCCTGGCACATTAAAACCACAAAGGTATCGAGCCCTGGTAGACACTGGTGCACAGTGCACCCTAATGCCATCGGATCATAAAGGGGCAGAATCTATCAGTATTTCAGGAGTAACAGGAGGATCTCAAGTGTTATCTGTATTGGAGGCCGAAGTGAGCCTAACTAGAAATGAATGGAAAAAGCACCCCATTGTGACTGGCCCAGATGCTCCGTGCATCCTTGGCATAGACTACCTCAAGAGAGGGTATTTTAAGGACCCAAAAGGGTATAGATGGGCCTTTGGTATAGCAGCTGTAGAGACTGAGGACATTAAACAGCTGTCTACCTTGCCTGGCCTCTCAGAAGATCCTTCTGTTGTGGGGTTGCTGAAGGTTGAAGAACAACAGGTGCCAATTGCTACTGCCACGGTGCACCGACGACAATATCGTACCAATCGAGACTCCCTGATCCCCATTCATAAACTGATTAGACAATTAGAAAATCAAGGAGTGATTGGCAAGACTCGCTCACCCTTTAATAGTCCTATATGGCCAGTGTGAAAGTCTGATGGAGAATGGAGATTAACTGTGGACTATCGTGGCCTAAATGAAGTTACGCCACCGCTGAGTGCTGCTGTGCCAGACATGCTAGAACTTCAATACGAACTGGAGTCAAAGGCAGCCAAGTGGTACGCCACCATAGACATTGCTAATGCATTTTTCTCTATTCCCTTGGCACCAAAGTGCAGGCCGCAGTTTGCTTTTACCTGGAGAGGTATCCAGTACACCTGGAATCGACTGCCCCAGGGGTGGAAACACAGTCCTACTATTTGCCATGGACTGATCCAGACTGCACTAGAAAAGGGTGGAGCTCCAGAACATTTGCAATACATTGATGACATCATTGTGTGGGGAGATACAGTAGCAGAAGTTTTTGACAAAGGGGAGAAAATAATCCAAATTCTTCTGAAAGCTGGTTTTGCCATAAAAAGAGGCAAGGTCAAGGGACCTGCCCGGGAGATCCAGTTTTTAGGGATTAAATGGCAAGATGGGCGTCGCCAGATCCCAATAGAGGTGATCAACAAAATAACAGCTATGTCCCCACCAACTAACAAAAAGGAAACACAAGCCTTCTTAGGCATTGTGGGTTTCTGGAGAATGCATATTCCAGATTACAGCCAGATCGTACGCCCTCTTTACCAAGTGACCAGAAAGAAGAATGATTTTCAGTGGGGCCCTGAACAACGACAGGCTTTTGAACAGATTAAACAAGAGATTGTGCATGCAGTAGCCCTTGGACCAGTCCGTACGGGACAAGATGTTAAAAATGTGCTCTACACCGCAGCTGGGGACAATGGTCCTACCTGGAGCCTCTGGCAGAAAGTACCAGGGGAGACTCGAGGTCGACCCCTAGGATTTTGGAGTCGAGGATACAAGGGCTCCGAGGCCAATTACACTCCAACTGAAAAAGAGATACTGGCAGCGTATGAAGGAGTTAGAGCTGCTTCAGAGGTAATTGGTACTGAAGCACAACTTCTCCTAGCACCTCGATTACCAGTACTAGGCTGGATGTTCAAGGGTAAGGTTCCCACTACCCATCATGCAACTGATGCGACGTGGAGTAAATGGATTGCATTAATTACACAGAGGGCTCGAATAGGAAACCCTAATCGCCCAGGAATCTTAGAAGTGATCATGGACTGGCCAGAAGGCAAAGACTTCGGAATGCCACCAGAAAAGGAGGTGACACGTGCTGAAGAAGCCCCACCATATAATGAACTACCAGAGGATGAAAAGCAGTATGCGCTGTTCACCGATGGATCCTGCCGTCTTGTAGGAAAGCATCGGAAGTGGAAAGCTGCTGTATGGAGTCCCATACGACGAGTCACAGAAGCCACAGAAGGACAAGGTGAATCAAGTCAATTTGCAGAGGTAAAAGCCATCCAGCTGGCTCTAGACATTGCTAAACGAGAAAAGTGGCCAAGGCTGTATCTTTATACTGACTCATGGATGGTGGCAAATGCCTTGTGGGGGTGGTTAAAGCAGTGGAAGCGAAGCAACTGGCAGCGCAAAGGGAAACCTATTTGGGCTGCTGAATTGTGGCAAGATATTGCTGCTCAGCTAGAGGAACTAGTCGTGAAGGTACGTCATGTAGATGCTCACGTACCTAAAAGTCGGGCAACTGAGGAACATCGAAACAACCAACAAGCGGATCAAGCTGCTAAAGTGTTCCAAATAGATTTGGACTGGGAACATAAAGGTGAACTATTTTTAGCTCGGTGGGCTCATGACACTTCAGGTCATCAAGGGAGAGACGCAACATACAGATGGGCTCGTGACCGAGGGGTGGACTTAACCATGGACTCTATTGCACAGGTTATCCATGATTGTGAAACATGCGCCGCAATTAAGCAAGCCAAACGGTTAAAACCTTTGTGGTATGGGGGGGCGGTGGTTGAAATATAAATATGGGGAGGCCTGGCAAATTGACTATATCACACTCCCTCAAACCCGCCAGGGTAAACGCTATGTGCTTACCATGGTGGAGGCGACCACCGGATGGTTGGAAACATACTCTGTGCCCCATGCCACTGCCCGGAACACTATCCTGGGCCTTAAAAAGCAAATCTTGTGGCGACACGGCACGCCAGAGAGAACTGAGTCGGACAATGGGACTCATTTCAAAAAACAGTCTCATAGACAACTGGGCCAAAGAGCATGGCATTGAATGGGTATATCACATCCCCTATCATGCACCAGCCTCTGGGAAAATTGAACGGTATAATGGGCTGTTAAAAACTACCCTGAAAGCAATGGGGGGTGGAACCTTTAAAAACTGGGATAAGCATTTGGCACAAGCTACCTGGTTAGTTAACACCAGGGGATCTATCAATCGAGCTGGCCCTGCTCAGTCAGACCTTCTACATACAGTAGAAGGAGATAAAGTCCCTGTGGTGCATGAAAGGAATCTATTGGGAAAAACTGTCTGGATTCTTCCTGTAACGGGCAAAGGTAAACCCATTCGTGGGATTGCTTTTGCTCAGGGACCTGGATGTACTTGGTGGGTGATGTTGCAAGATGGTGAAGTCCGATGTGTCCCTGAAGGTGATCTGATTCTGGGTGAGACTACTTAATTCTGAACTGTATGTTGTTGCTGCATAAGTGTCTTTCAGGTTAAGACAGTGGTGATGAGACCGGAGCTAGCTTCATCAAGTGGTGTCCAGTAACCTCCTCGAGTCTGACAACTTTAACCTGCAACCCGTGGGCACGAACCATGACAAAAGAGAGACTGCTAGCCAGAGAGACTGCTGAGAGACTGCTAGCCAGATGGAAACCCACAATCCTGAACCAAATGAACTTAATGAACTTTTTGTATAGAGATGAATCATAAACTAGTGATATGTGTATATATATTTGAAAATGAAAAGGTAGTGGTGATATGAGTATGACGTGAATGGTATGGAATAAGGGGTGGAATGTCCTGGTTTGGCCCAAACCAGGCCAATTAGTCTTAAAGAAACCAAAGTCACTGCTAAATTTCTCACTGCTTATGAGTGAAGAGCCAAAGGGGGGTCGCAGGTGCAGGGGGGAGCAGACAGGGCAGGTGACCCAAGATTGACCAACGAGGTATTCCATCCCACACACGTCATTCTCACTTTCCTATTTATCACTAACCCACTGCCTCCCGGAGGTGGGGCCCAGGAGGGAGGGGCCCTCCTGTCTCCCACTGATTGGTACCAGCTTTGCCAGTTTCCAGTTAAAAGCCTGCAGGTGTGATGGCAGTGGGAGCTATTGCATTTTGCCCTCTGCCCGTGCTGGGGGGAGCAACTCTGCCTGAGGAGGATTTCCAAGCTCTCAGTCTTGGTTTTGTATATATTTGTATATATTTGATTATTTCTATTATTATTGTTATTATATTCTTTTTCATTACTATAGTTTATTAAAACTGTTTTAACTTTCCAACCCATAAGTCTCTCTCCCTTTTCCCTTTCCCTTTCCCTTGGGGGGGGGAGAGGGTTAACAGAGAGCATCTGCCACCTGGTTAATAGCTGGCCCAGCTTTAAACCGTGACACTACCAATTTTCTTTGTGTCATCCCTAAAAATGATTAAACCCTTCCTGATAATGCATGATTGCAGAGAACTTTAATTAGCAGGCTGGTAGGCATTCCATGAACACCGCGCCTCCATCATTTTAATCATGTATTAAATGGCATTAACTGCAGTAAGGTACGCATGTGCAGAGGTTTTCCTCACTATTCCTCTTGTCTCAGAGCTAGAAGGCATTAACCCTTTGTGAGGAACCTCACACCTCCCCAGGAGCATTGAGCTGGCCAAGATCAGCTTATGGCTGAGGTCAGTTGATGGAGACTGACCAACTCATGTAAAGGATGCTATAATGTCGTTGTCTGCAATAGGAGGGGCTTGAACTCCAGGAACCAGAAAACCTTTGCCAGTTCTGTATGTTCAAGGAAAAGTCTCAGTGACTTCACAGATTTTTTATGAGTGAAGATGCTGTAACCAAACCTGCTACATGGAGTGTCAGAATACAAGTTAGCCTGCAATAGAAATGGTTGCACATCCTTTCTTCCCCCACGAACAACCTCATTAGGACTCAAGTTTTAATAGTGCTGGCAGGTTACACTGGGGAGTGAGGGAAGGAGTCACTGAAGACAAGGTGAACCTGTTTAAAATGTAAATACTAGAACACTACGCAGCTGACTGCAGTGGTAGTCATTGGTAAGACTTCATACTTCAGAGGAGAAGGAGCTATCACCTAAAAATGGGCTTTAGTGCTTTACTAGCTCAGTGTCATTCAGCCTTGCACCATACACATCTGAGCCCCGCTAAAGAAACAGGAATAAATTGCTTTCCACAGCCAAAATTTGTAATTTCTTACCCTTTTCTCTATTCTATTGAATTTTACATCCCATTCCAGATGAGAAAACCCCATCCTCAATTAAATTTATGTATGAAGTAACAAAACCTTTCCATCCAGATCTTCTTTCTGTTTATCTTAGAGGGAATCAGTGGCAGTGCCTGTGCTGGTTTATGAGAGGAGACAGAAGTGTAAGTCCATATTTTATGATGGAAATGACAGTAGGAGTGACCTGGCTCCAGCACATATTGCTTTTTCGACATTGTCTAGAGGAGATAATCTAACAGCAGTCTGCAAAGCATCATATTTCCTTAGATCCTGCTACAGTAATTCAATCATGAGCACATAAAATCAGATGAAAAATAAGGTAACTAGCCTTCTGGGACTGAGTGATTGCAATAAATGTTGCCTCCTGACAGTAAGCATTACATTGTCCTCTTGAAAGAGAGGTTACCTTTTATTATAGCATACTTCTTTCATTTTGGTCTGTGCCAGGTAGCACTGCTGTTAAGCATAGTCTGAAGGACAGCTAAAAAATCCCTTAAGACAATTATATGCTGCCTCTAAGGCATCAAAGCAGTGAGTGGAAAACTTCCAACTCTTGACCTTTGGGATCAAATGAGCGATGCCAGACCTTTCTTGTTTGTTTGTTTGTTTTTTAAAGATACATATTTTCCCTTTCCACTGCCTTTCATTTAAGCATCACAGAGTACTTTATAAGCATCAGTCGCTTAATCAAATCTCACAACCTTACCATCCATTTTAGAGAGGTTAAGCTGAGCCACAGTCGTGTCTGTGTCTCTAAACCCAGCGAAGTTTGCAACTGAAGAGCACAAAGCAAATCAATACAAGGGACAGAGTGAAACTGAGGTATGGTGGAGGTTAGTCTCTTGAGTGTCAGTACAGAAATTGTTTTCAAGCCATAAATATTTGCCCATGCATTTGTCCTGTGAACAGCTGAGAAAATACAATTTTTTAAATTATTACAGGCTTAATCAGAGTAAAATCATTTATGTTTAGCTACCTTTGAAGATACATATGGGTCTGATATGAAGTCACACACCAGTTACTGCTACAAAAACATGCTTTTGCGGGCAGTCACAGAGTATACAACAAGACCTGAGCTCTGGGTGCTTTTATATGACGTAGATGGAGAAGAAAGCACCAAAGAGCAATAGGTACTGTCTGCCACTGTCTGGTCATTAACATTGACTCCAACTGTGATTTTTTTGGGGAAGCAAAGATAGGAACTCCTGGCAGAAGCCCTTGGGTAGCAGACGTTGTAAGACAAACACTTGTCCACTCTGGTGGGTTGCTGCTGCTCTACCTACTTGATCAACTGTAGTATAAGCAGGGCTCCTTGATATATACTCATTCAAGTAGCTTTTCCATCTATGTGTTATATGTGTATATGAATAAATAGGACCTCCTGCTAATCAAAAAGATACTAGAGTATGACTGCTTATAAGCAATAAAATAATACTCTGAGAAAGTGAGGCAAGGCCAAGCTCTACCTAAGCAGCCTGAGGTGCTGTGGAAAAGAAAATCTCCTATTAGTGGAACCCAGTGATTCTCCATCAAACCACAACAGCTCTACCCTAGTTGTATGACCAAAGCCTGACAGGATTATTACTTTTACCCAGAAGTCTGCATTTCAGCCAGAACAGATGTTTCCACTGTCCTGACCCACATCAGCTGTAACAGGAATCAAAGGGAGTTGTCTCTGCTGTAGATGTACCCATAGCAGATATCTGAAGTTAGATGGATCCTACATGAAAAGTGCTAAAAAGAAATGTTGTTCCTGTAAACTGCTTGAAAGCAAAGAAGTTGAAAGACCTCTCACTTTCAGTTATGTAAATAAGGAATAACTCCACCAAATGTAATGGGCAGATATTTTTATAAAATCATTGAAAATGTAAACTCTACGAAGACCTCTGTATTTTCTCATGTATGCATATTTTGCAAAGGCGTCTGAATGGAGACATTGACATTAGCTCCATAGTTCAAGCTGTGCTGTATTTGTGCTACACTGAGATGACAGTTTGAGAATTTAGTCCTGTATAATGAAAACTCAAAGATATATTCAGCAGATGTAAACAGATCTAACTCTAATGACCTTATAATGGAGTTATTGTTTACAGCAGCTGCGAATCCAGCCTACAGTTTGTTATGCAAAATCATTATCTTGTGTACTTGGATTAATGTGCACACTAATAAAACTCATTAATCTCTTCAGGTATCACTGCAGGTTTTTGTGAATGAGATATAATGTAATCCAAACATATCACCTCATGACTGTTGATAAGACCCTTTAGAAACCTTTGTCTTGTTGTTCACAAATGCTTCTAATTATGGTAAAACAATTATCTTGGTGCCAAGGAAACGGACACTGTCTCTAGCAGCTACTGACAGCTTTTCTTGAAATGAAAACAAGAAGAAGAATATGCAGGGTTCTTCTTTTAAAGAGACAAACTTCATAAACATAATAAAATTTGCTGCAGAACTGAATGCTTATTGGGAAATGACACTTCTCTGCATATGTCTGCCATAACTATAGATTCAGAGATCTACACGTAGTCTGTTAAGTTAATTAGTCCATTGTACTGTTAATGCTACTTCTCTGTACTGTATTGCCAGGTATTTTTTAGAATGCCCCCCAAATGCAGTCTATCTTTCCTTCTTGGGGCAGAACATGTCTTTACAAATGTCCATGTCCACACGTCTTGCTTGTTACTGTGTTAACCATTCTACTTCTCCACTTTGTCTTGACTATCCTGGTTATTTCCCATTTTGCCATCTCAAATACTTCTTCTTTATCCTTGATGTCCACCACAAACAGGTCCTGGCACGAATGAATACTTGCCAGTCAGAGAAGGGGCAGTCCATGCCTCACCAAACAGACTGCTGACGTTCACCAGCGAGAGTACTTAGCTGCTCCATGACAGCATACTCTTTTCTTTATGTTACACACACATTTGTTTTCTCCTGAGCTGTTGAAAATGAGACATTTCTTGCTGCTTTGCAATGCTGATTTTAGAGTGCATGCAGCCATTTGAGCAGCTTCAATCATAGCAGCGGACGACTGGTGTGCATGCATTGCGTGTGCCATTTAGGATAACTAAGCAGAATTAAATTACATAGGATTAAACGCTATGGAGTTCTGCATTTATTCTTAACTGAGCTGCAGAAAGCTGACTTTTATGACTCTTCTCCTGAAATGTTCTCTATCCTTAGCCTTTTGGAAACTCTAAGGCATTTTAAACACAGGAAATTTCTGTTGGACCTGCAGATTACTCCAAGTTAAGGCACATTTATGATGAACAAGCAGTGAAATGCTAGATATTCTGTACTCACATTGTCCATTAAGTAGCTTCCTGCATTAAGTAGCTTCCTGCAAACTGCCTTGTCATTGTAACTTACTTTGCATTCCCCTGTTCACAGTACTGGTACAAGTTGATGCATGTGGAACTTAGCTCCAGTCACCCACAGTTAATCCCACCTCACTGGCTTATTTCTCACAAATTTTCTGATGTTTTATGTCCTTTAGGTTTTGCTGTTACTTTAACTTAAGGATGCTTGGAGTGGTTAGAGAAATGTACTTCTATCTATCTTCAATAGTCAAATGTGCACAGAAAAAGGTTGCACACTTCTGCTTTCTAGTTAAAAATGAAAATACACAAGAGAAAAAAAATTGTTAAGAGTAAAGCTTTAAAAGCAAAGTGACCCAGATATTTACGGCCAGTCTTTCAAAGCTGCCCACAATGATATCGTTAGATATCAATGCTGGCTCTAAAACCTATCCTTAGGCACAACAACTGCAATAACAGAACCCAACATACCTTCACATGTCAGTAGGAAGTATTCCAGATTGTGACTGAAGGATGCACTGAAATAAGTACAGTTTTCAATCAGATCACAAGACAGGCACCGTCTGTTGAAGTTCCCATTTGTGCTTGTGCTGAAAAAGTTAATACAAGTCTATGAAGGTCATTGAGCAAGTTATCTGGAAGCAACACTACTTGAACCTTACTGTACTGTAGAATAAGAACATAAATACTATGTGTCTAACATTAGTAAGAGACAAAGCATTTCCATTTGGTTGAGTTTAAATAGCAATAATGGCTTTTTTTTTGCCTGAATGGAGAATATATATAAAAGGATACTGATGTCTTTTTGCAAGGTCAGGTGGTTATGAAGGAAGGTATAGTTTTTAAAAGAAAATGATGGTTGCAATTCCACAAGAGGAAGTCATAATTCAGTGAATGAAGGCATGAGACAATAAAGTAGTATTTCTAGACCTACTTATAACAGACAATAAAGAGGTGGAACTGCTTTCTTCAAGTTTCTTACTGGTTGCCTCACTGGTCTGATTTGCTAGCAGCTGCCTCAGAGGCCAAAGCCCTTTTTGGGGGTTTAAATAAATGCTCTTAGAACATCCAAGTAGAAAGGAAAGATTGTATTTAGGGATCTGTTTTTGAAGAAGGTAACGTGGCCTGTCCATACACTCAGAATTGCTTTGGAAGAGTCTACTATATGTTGAAGAATGAATTACAGATTACTAGCAAATATTAATAAATAACATTTTGCACTGCTATAGCATTCTGTAACTTCAAAATGCTTGAAATATATTAACTAAAAGACCTTTCCAGTATTAGCGTAAAGCAGATGAGTGTGTTTTTTGCTACCATTTCAAGGTAGAAAGGGATGAGGCTGAGCAACCTGTTTAGGGGCACAGAGACTGAACTGAGTTGCTCTTGGGTTCCTGTTTAGGCTCAGATCACGTCTCTGACTTAAATCCTGTTTAAAGTTACTAAATCAGACATAAAAAGGAAAAAAACCTCAAACAGATCTTCATCTGATATGAGCTGTCAGAGCTCCGGTGGAGCTCTGTCAATGAACATATGCCAAGGTTGCTGCTGAGCTGGAACCCTTGGGCTGCGATGAGAGACACTTGAACTACCCAGTGCAGGAACTCAAATACCTGAAGTGAGGCCAAGATCACTGTGTAATCAAAGTAAGGTCAAGGACATCATTGACATTTTGGGCATCTCTTTCCCTGTTGCCTATGTGGGGACGTGAGCTTAATGAGGCACCAGGGTGAGCCGCATGCCAAGACAAGAGAAGGGTGGGAAGCACTTTGACTCATGCCGGCAGTTCTTGAGCAGCTGTGCCTGGACTCAGCTCTTAAAATGAGATTTTCTTCCCATTTCAATAGAAATGAATGGTCAATATAATTTTGTGGTTTTTTTCTTCAAGAAAATAAACACTGAGCTGAGCTACTCTCAAAAAAACTGGAGTGCAGTGAACACGCACAGAGGTCTCAAAAGGAAAAGATGATTCAATTACAGGTAATTTAGTTCACTCTGGTTTCCTTCTCACTGAGGGAAAAAAGGTATGACATCATGTTACAGAAGGAAAACTTACTGTCTGTCCCTTATCAGCTGATGCTATCATCAGCTCTGCCCTTTGTTGCAGATGCTGAGATGACAGTAGGGTGATTGAGAAGAAAAATAGGACAAATGGAATAATGATTCCAAAATGATTATTTAAAAGTTTGTGTTTCCTCCCCTTTGTAATCTGCTCCCACAATACTTCGCAATAGCTACACTACCAATAGCTTACTATAAACCAGCCTTTTACTCATCACACAGTTAGGGAGGACACTAAAGTCATCTGGAATTGCAGAAAAACATTTGCAAATATAACATATTGTTATTTCTTTCCAATTTCATTAAGAGGTGAGGTGCTATCAAATTTCCACAAAAACTGTTACCTGGAGGCACAAAAAATCCTTATACCATTGGTTTAGGTAATTCTGAATTCTTTCAAGTGTTAAGCAGTTCTGTTGGAAAGTTTTGTGACAGTTTATCAATCCTGAGATCAATTTAAAATTTGCAAAAAATGAGAAAATTGCTAAATGTAAAACACTTCCAAATGTCAAGCATTTTGTTCACTATTGTCATGCTGTTCTGTCTATTCCAGTGACACATTGCAAGATCTTGCAATGTCGTTAAAGACAAACACATAAGAAACTGTTTCTATTGCAATTGCTTATGTAATGATTCACGTAATATGGAAAAAATGAGAAATTCTGTATGTGAAGTTAGTAAGCACATACCTGTATAAATGTCGCCTCCTTGGCAAATCTTCTGTGCTGTGGAAATAACTGGAAAAAAAAATAAAAAGGCATTTGTATCATTAGAAGGATGTTTACAAGTATCTCATACAACATCATCTTCTTCACATCGCCATTTCTCTGATCTTGTAAAGGCAAGGAAAGTTTAAACTGAATTTGAAAAACACACAGAGGGACACACCACTGCAGAGGCTCCAGCAAGTATATCATAGGCTACACTGAGGTTAAAATAAGCATGGAAATGTTTGGTTCCTAGACTGGTCATGTCAGCAGATCAAAAAGGAGCAAGTGATTAAGTGAAAGACCTTCACATTTTTGCCTCAAGATTTATTGCTCAGAATTTCCGCTAAACATCTTTCTTTTTTTTCTCTAGAACTGGTTTTTACTTCTCTGACCACTTTTTATTCTTTTCCCAGACAGATAGCTAACCGGGGTCTGATATGAAACCCATTGAAACATCCTCTTTGAAAAAGGGAGTTGGACTTCCAGGGAAGACAGAGTATGAAGGTAAAGAACACTTCATTGCCCTGTTTTGTGTTGAGAGTGTGATGAACTCTTTCTGGCTAAACAACGAAAGCCCTGTTGTGCAGTGACAGCTTCTGAGGGCCACAGTGAGGTAGTTTTTTTGACCTTGAATCAGCTGATGATGCTGGAGGTGGCCAATCTCAGTCCAATGCACAGGGTCCAGACTGATTCCCCAGAAGCATTTCTTGTGAATAATGACAGACCACAGGAGCAAATGTAGCGTCCATGGAGTAAATAATGTGTCAGGCAGGATATTCAGCCCAGACAATCTGCTTCCGATGAGCTGCGCTTGCCTAGAAGTACATTTTGATTGCACAAATTGCACGTGGTATTTTCTGCTTGACTGGCCAGTTAAAATGCAAATAAGACTGGTGCGAGTTTGCTGCTTAGCTCTGCCAAGTGCTAAAGACCCTTATATCGTACTGAAGTTATTGGCAACTGAGGGCATTCAAAACCTTGAAAGAGCATCAAAACCTTAATGATCATTCAACGTTTATCATATTCCAGAGGCTTTTCCAGAGGCCTTATATCCACCTGAAACTTTGCCTGCAAAGGAACCTATATGGTATTTGATTCCAGAAAGCCTTCCAAACATTTTCTTATGTAATTTCTTGAAATGTATTTTAAAAGGTAAACATTTACAGAAGTTATTTTACAAGCATAAAGGTCATGTGTGAAGAAGGGGTTTTTTTTTTGGTATTCTAACTAAATACTTTTTTTTCTAACACATTGATATTTTTGCAGGTCAATAAAAGATTCTTTCTAAAACTGACTGTCTAGGTGGTCAATGAAAATAGACTTCTTTCCTTCAGAGGTTAATAGCAGAAGTTGCAGCAGAAGAAATCACTCCTCTACACAAATGTATTTAATAGTCACAGAAAGAGAGGTTTGAACTATACAGAGAAAATCCAGATAAGACAAGATATATGTAACGGTGTGAAAGGTTAAGCCAAAATGCAGACAGCTTCTCCTGCTCTCTTATCTCCACTGCCTTATGCTCATACATTTCAGATGCATACGCACCACCATCGTAACTAACCCTATAGTCCAGGGTTAAAAAAAGGAAGAGTGATTTGTCAGACCGAAGTTTACTTACATTTTATGCCTCTTTTCATCATATGCCAATATCTTTGTCACATCCCAATCACCAGATGTAATAGACTGTAAGTTGTCGCTGCTACTATTGGGCTGCCAGAAAGAAAAGAGAATTAGATTTCTTTATTTGTAAAAGAAGATAACTGAGCAAAGCTTCTCTTCTGAAAAAGGGAGCTCTTTTGACTCTATTGACTGTTAAGAATAAACCATGCATCTGCAATTTCCACCCCTCCCTCTGCTATTTCTGTGAATCTGCAAGCATAGAAATAATAGAGAGTCAGAAACATCTTAACCATAACTCCACTGAGGATAATGGGATGAATTCAGCACAGAACAGCTTCAAACCCCTTCCTCTAATCCAGCGTGCCCACAAGCTTCTGATTAATCCTTTATGGCAGTGCAGGGATTTGCTTATTTGTATACAACTAAGGCGGCATTATAAAACCAAAACAAAGCAATGATATTGTTTGGAAAGAGACAGTTGGTTGACCTTTTTTCTTCTAACTATCTCACTTGGAAATTCATGTTATTTTATGCTCAACAAAGCATCATTCAAGGTTTTCTTTTATGCACAAGACCCACATTCTGCATTTGCACCTTCCTGGCTTGCCAGTACAAGCACAGATAGTACTTTTTTTTGCTTTCTGCTTCAGGTGAGACCCAAAGCAGTGTCAGTGAGTCACCTGTGATGATGACATGGCGATGTGGTAGAACTTCCCGCGTCCTCCCTGGGGAATGGCTCGGACAAAGAAAAACTTCCGACCATCCTTGGAAAAAATTGGCTCTTCATTCTGTAAACAGCAAAATTAAGGGTTGTATTACTGTTAATTTATTGTATTTAAAATTGCTGAGCACTGAAAAACCCTGTGAATCAATTCACAATGAAATAGAGAGTGCTCTTTAACAGCAACCTGAGGCAAACAAAAAGCCCACTGAAAACTGGAGAAAGCTTTGAAGGCTATTGCTTCTTGCTCTCGGGAAAGCAGACACCTTTCAGCTGCGGGAAGACAGAGACAGGCAGCAAGGAGAGTTCCCTGGCTATAAAGTAAATTCTCATTTGCAAAGCAAAAAGTACACATACACAGCTGACTGCTCAGGGCAGTTGGAATAAAGCCTTTAGAAATGGTTTGAATCTTGCTGGCACAAGTATGACAAACCCTGTTTACTCTGCTGGAAGAACTGATCTATTCCTGTCCTCCAGGAAACACAACTAACAGCATCTATCTGATGTCTTTTCCTAGTCTCTCACAAATACTTATTTCACTGAATTATTTATGAAGGGGAGGATATCTTGCAAAACTGTCTTTGACACAGAGCTCCCAGGTGAACGTGATGATTGACTTTTATTGCGTGACTAGAACTTTCAACCAGAGATAGAAGAGACTCAGCAGAAGGAAATCAAACACCACATATGGCAAGCAAGCATTTCCTGGAAGGGTCTTTGTCTTCTTTTTGTACAGGAACTTCGAGGTACATGGGAAGTCTCCACTGCAGGAGATGGTTGAACAGCAGTGTACAAGGGAAAGCAGAAGGATGGTCCATATGGTGTGACACAGTAGCACTGTACCAAGGGAACTGGCTAGATGAGGGTCCTCTACTCTGAATCTTGAATAGTTGAGACTAAAACAAGAGCTGAACCTCTGCTGAACCTCTCCTGTGATACCAGGCTTTTCTGGGGACTGCCTGAGCCCTGCCTTCCCTGGCCCAGCTTCGTGGATCCCTCTTCTTCAAGGGCAGTCAACAGGTCAACTGTTGCTCAGCCTCTTCTGGGTTGTCCTTTGGTTTAGTGTTAATCAAACACCCTGTTTTTCAGCTTGGCACGTGTCAAGATACCACACTGAACCAGCAAGAACTTGATTGTACAGGGAGACTTATGGCTAATAGAAACACCTACAGCAAAGAAATAAACATTTTTATTTCTCATAAGCTAACACATTATTATTACTCTATGTTCCTTTGCTCCCAGTTCTTTACTGATTAATTCTTTTCCACTATTTATCAGATTTATCAACACTGTATTAGGTGTTCAAACCATTTGTTTTTCCTTTTATTTTCCCCTGCTTAGTTTTTCAGTATATTTTAAAATATGCCCATTTACAGCTTGTTGCCGTTCTATGAAATAATGGTTTCATTTGTTTCTGACATTGTTCTGCAAACTGAAACACGAAAGTCTATATTATTTCCAAATGTCTTTCATGACAGGAGAAACCTCATTGAAAAACAACTGTGACTGACTGGTAACTTGGGCAAACCTTCTGCTCGACAAGTTTTCCTTTACTGAGGTAAATAGCAATGAGTTCACCCTACATTTCTATATCTGTGCCTACGGCATTATATATTCCAGAAATACGTCTCTGCCAGCAAGAGTAGGCATTGTGCAGATTAGTTTGAGGTTCATTCAGAGTTACAGGGGAAGGAGGTACACGGCCCAGATGACAGATGCGAGGCTTTAGCACTCAGCTGATGGTATGAGACAGCCTGTTTGCATGTTCCTGTTGCTGGAAAGACAATGCATTAATACAACCAGAAATTTGTTTAGGATCTTGACAGAGATGGTGACTTAACACAGATGGAAAATGAGGGGGACATCAGGCTGAAAGGCTTTTGCAACAGGATTTCATACTGTAGGGAGCTACACCGGGCATGTAATTAAAATATTCTGCATGTGATACAAAGAGTTTGAGACTTTGGTTGACTATTATTGACTGGCTCCCACAACACTAGAATAGAAGAGCCCTCCTTGTAAATAATAGGAGATCAGTTTAATGCTGGTAAATGAAAATACTTTACCTATGCAACAGGTAGGGAATTTTTGGAAGTTTTTGCCACAGGAGGCTTATGGGAGCAGCTGGTCTCAGAAGGTGCAAAAAGGGATTGAACAAACTCAGGATTCATTAACAGATCCTAAAGGGAATAGACAGGGATGTAGTCTCAAATGTCTGTAATCTTTTTACTGTAGATGGTGGTGAAATATGAGAGGACTGGACTGTGGAAAGCAGCCAGCTCACACACTGTCCTTAAATACCATCAGCTGCTGTGACTGCTAAAGACAGAATGATGGAGCAGAAGAAGCAGAGGTGAGACTCAGTACGGCACTTCTGAAGTTCTTATGGCTCTCCTTGTCTTTTTGCTCAGCTAGATCTCTGTATTTAGACAAATGAATTCTACCCAAACAGTCAAGGCCAGTTTCCAGAAATCTTCTGCTTTGTGCAGATGAAGGACAAAGCTGTCCTCATGTCAGCTACACGTAGAGATAACTCAGTGCTCTCAGACTCAGGTATAAGGGGAAAAAAGACCTAAGGTAACTCTTGTATGATTCCACAGCAGCTTAAATTGAAGCTTAAATCTGACTAAGTGTGGGTCCCTGATCCCATTTGCCTTTCTGGGACATGTGTGAATAGACAGTGGCCTGGTTCAGGAAGCAGATCTACCTGGAGCCGCTCACCTGTGATGGGCGACTGTCCCTTGGGTGGAGGAGGAAGGAAATAGGTGGTTGGAGCTGAGGACTACCCAGACATCTTCAGAGTTGAAGGAATAATCACTAAACAAAGAATGACCCTGTGGCTGGAGAAGGAATTGGTGGGACCAACCAACCTGCATCGCTATCAGTAAAAGAAAGAAGCAGCAACTCCATTTCCAGCAACCTGTTTATTGCTGTGTAACAAAATAACACCACCAAAGACTTCAGCATTGGTGGAAAAGGTAAGGTGATAGGGGGCTGCTGGAGGACACTGTGACTACTGGAGGGACCAGTGCTGGAGTTCAGAGTGGCACAACATAGGTCAGTGTATCTGCAAATGGTCAGGAGAAGAAACCAAGGAGTGCCTTACAGGCTTATCCCAAGTTTGGCAGAATCAGGGGATAATGCTAAATGCAATCTGAGCTTCTGTAGGTCTTAGAAAGGGGATTGACATCCTGGAGTAAGGAATAACAATTTAAAAAAAAAGGTTAAGTGTATTTAGTCGTGTTTAGAGAGGGATCACTGAGCATGACTGGATATGCAGCCACCCAAGGAAGACTGGTGAAAGAAGGAAAGGCAAGGTGCATGCAGGATGGTGGGGAGTGCACAAGTGTCGCTGACGCTGAGGAACTGCATGATCAAACGTGCACTAGAACAAACATTTGAAAGAGAAATTACCCACTTTATGGTGAGTTGGAGTGTGTGAAAGCCACATGGACTCATAAGTACAGCACCACCAAAACCACCCATGCATTAACATGGGTCAAACACTCATCATATTGCAGCACCACAGGTTGCAGCTCCAAACTGGTCTTTCTGTGCTCTCATGGTTCAACACATTCCTTGCCTCCCTCTCTTCTAGAGTACAGTGCTTCACATGCTTTTGGCTGAACTCCACGTATTTCCTCACAGAAATCAGTGGGAAAGCAGATTCTTTGAAATTTGGTTTTACTGACTGAGGCTATACTTCCATGAGGTTTATGTTTTTCTGGTTCATCCTTAGGTTTTAAAAAGGAAACCAATTAATCTGAATAACCCAGTCCTTTCCAGTTGATTCTCTGATGCATTTTCCTTTCCTCAGCACAGTCTTCTGCCCTCTCTGTCTGATCCACCTTTGCCCAGATCCCAGAATTAATGATTTTGTTCTGTAGGTATTTATTCTTTCAGGGAAATGTCCCAATACTTTAAGTGTCACAGGGCCATAGCTCTGATAAACAGATAGGTGTGACATGAATCCTTTTAACCCTTTGCATTTTGGTAAACACTTTGTTGAAATCCAACGAAGTGTTAAAAATGCGCATCGGCTTTACTGCGACAATGAAATCACCTTCTCTTTTGGGCGCAGAGGGAAGATCTCTTTCCATCCCCTGCCACACTCAGCCCCTGTGGCAATGCTGATCTTCATCCTCCATCCCTGTCCCCATGCCCATCTGTGGTTGGGTGTACCACACCAATGGCCATCTCTGAAGACAAGGCATCTGTACCAAAATACAGGGTCATCAGCTGGAGAGGAGAGGAGCCTGTGCCTCTGGGTATCAATCCCCTCCACTGGATGAAATCAGGACTCTTCATTTAAGCACCAAAGACTCTGTTTGTAGCCAGAAGCTTCTTTGTTAGCTCTGGCAGACGAATTTGGGTAGTTGAATTATGGGGCTCTGGGTCCTACTTCTGCTGCATCCTTTGTCTTTAGGGCAACATTAGGTCAATTACGGGGTTGTTACATGACAAAAGGACCTTATAGGGTGAAAAAGCCAGTCTTGTTTGTAAGGTTCTCTGAACTCTGGTTTTATTTTAAAAATTTCATTTCATACTGCCTATTAATTACATGTAAGAATCATTACTGAGTTATCATGCCACCAAGATTAAGACAAGGGAGTTGTAAAAGAAAAATCATGTGAGGTTTTCAACATCTCAACCTTTTGACAGAGCAAAAGTCTTTAGTTTTAGACTACGGTTATCTGAAACACTAGGGAAACAGGAGGACTGTAAAGTAAAATGCAACCCAAAGTAACTGTTATCAGGGGAGGTCGGCCAGCCCATGCAGGCAGTTTTGAAGGTTATATGTCTCTAAACAATTTGTGGTAATCTCCTGGTCCTGCCAGTGTCAATGTCAAAGCCTACAGCCTTTGATGGAGTTGGAATTGCACCCTGGTTTATAATTAAATTTGTTCAGGCCACATTCACAATTAAATAAATAAACCAATTAAAATGCCAGTAAAGTTTCTCTTCAGCAGGTGGTTAGAAATTGCCTTCTTCCTCCCTTGCTGACTCATTGTCTCTATATGAGCATCACTGGCACTACTGGAAAATGGCTTCTTCACAAAAACTGAAACAAAATTGTTTACAGCTATAATAACTGTTTCAAAGAACGTGTATATTTAAGCAAAAGTATGAGTAAAGAACAGTCTGTCTCTTATGCACAGAAGGGCACAAGCACCTATATAAATGAAAGCAGTAAAAACTTGCAAAGTCCCTGGGCAGTTTTGGTGAACATGTGCGAGTTCTTATTTGTGCAAAAGGTTTGAAAACACTGGCCATATCATCTGACAAGGAGTGACAGGTACTTTCTAGCAAAACCTGTGTAAATACTGTATATTTCTCATTATACTTTGAGTAATGTATCATATTTTTCAGCTACACAGACAGTGACAGTAGTATTTCTCTTTGCCTGTGTTGGAGAGGGGCTCTCCAAAGATTTTGGACCTGAATAAAATTCATTCATGAACTTAAGCGCAGAAGGGAACATGAGATCATTCACTATGATCTTCCATACAGAGACTATTAAATGTCACTGAGTTACCAAACTACTACAACAAGAACAAAATTCAAATTCATGGGTCGTATGCCCTATCTCAGAACTCTCAGTATTTCAGATAGCTGAAAAAGTCAACCTTGCCATCCTTGGAGACTCCCTCATGTCCCTGGTGAGTATCTTCTGATACTGATGTTACTGATGTTTTTTCCTCCTTGTCTCCTGCTCCCAGCCTACTGTGAAGTTTACCCTATTCCAGGAAGACCAGATGCACTTAAAGTCCCAAGAAAAAGGTAAAGCTCCTGTATGCTTTTCAAACCAGGTTTATAGAGTACTTTGAAGCAGTATTTTAAAGAATGAGTCAAGCAGTTAGATTCCTCAGTCCTACTGATTTAAAATTGGGGTACTTCTCAAAAGGAGGTGTGGTCAATGGAGCATACAGAACAAGCTGGCCAACCAGGCAGTGGGTATCTTCTTCAGGGTGGGATGAATCATGCTCAAGGTCCATTGACTGTGTGACTACACTGCTCACCATACTGGCTTTCCACAGAGGGGAACTGGGCACCTGGCTTATATGCATATACCTATATTAAAGTGTCTCAATAAGGAGTCACACTGAGCTGAGTCACACTCCTGAGCTCCTTCAGTAGCTGCCTAATGTGCAATTCATCTCCTCCTTAAAGAGGTTAGGGGACTCGCACTAGCATTTAACATTTGCACATCATTCTCATAGTCAGACACACATGGCATGAAAATAACTTTCCAGTTATCTAGGTTAATGTGTCGTAGAGTAAAAGGTAAATATAGACAATACAATCATCCTAGTAATCATACATTCAGTCAAAACTAGATTTTTAAGTAATTTTGTTGTCAGAAATACAGGTGAAAGAGCTCTGTAATTCTTCAGACTCTTACAAAAGCTTTTGAAGAGTACATCAAATGTCTCCAAAGTCCACAGCAAATGTTATCTTACTTTAGTACTGAGACATCTGACTCATTCGGCTGTAATGAACATCCTTCTCTAACCTTAAACTAAGTATATGATATTTGGAGATGCAGTAAAGCAAACTATATTTCCCTGAAGCAGGCCTGTTTGTTAGAGACTGACAGATCATTTCCTACAGTTATTCAGGACAAAACACCATCTTTTAATGACTGTCTGTGTAGTGGTAAATGACTAAAGAACAACAGCAGTGTCAAAACACAAGTTCTACTACACTACGTTAATGGAGGTCCCAGTAAATAGCAGTGAAAGGATTAAAACTATGATTGTATTTATAAAATAAATGAATCCTGTGAAGTACTTTTTTTTTAAAGATACAAAATATGGAGAATTTAATTTTGTCTTGACTTGGCTTGTCTTTGAAGCTTTTGTTTTCTGCTCAAGCCAACACTGTCCTTACGAATGTAAAGAATAATTCAGCAGCATTTTTACTCTATACCTGAGTATACCAGCAAAAGATCATTTGAAATGCTTGGAGCACAAAGCCTATTTCCTCTGTAAAATCATTTTTGATCTGGATCAGACACAGCCTGTTGCTGTAGGACAGCCATTGGAACAGAGGAGATCATTGTTCTTGCTGTGAACTGATGTACTGCAGTTTCTATAGGTTCTTGGATCCTCTGAACAAGCTGTGCCAAAAATGTGAGATGTTTTAAATCTGGACTTGGAAAAATATAGTACAAGATCTTTATCTGACATGCTGCTCCCTGTCTGGTGTTCACACGTCCCATGAAAAACAGTTCAGTGTTGTGGCTGAATTGGTAACAGCAGCTTCTCTCTAAAGAACAGCTTAATCAAATCTGAGGTCACTTCACAGACTGACTGCTGGGGAAGTGTTATAAATGATCTTCCAGAGATTTACATGCTGGAAATCTAGAGGTTTTATATAGACATATGTTGAAAAAAAAGCCCTTTTCTGAAAAAAAAAAAAAAAGAATTAAAAAAAAAGAAAAATCCCATAAATCAAAAATCCTTGGGGTTTTAAATTTTCTATCCTATTTTCTGTTTCTATTTTTTTTCCCAAGGTTTATTTTCATCTTTGTTTTATTTCATTTGGATGATGGGAGTATATAGCTATACAATATCATAGTATTACGCACAAGATACAGTGTCATAAGAACTATGTGACATAGTTGTCTGTTAAAACAGGATATTAAGCTGCATGAGGTAGTTTCTCCCCATTCTGTGCTCTGTGTAAGCTCTCACTGTTTTAATTGCCCCATCGACACTTTAATTTTATTTTTCACCTTTCTTACATGTGCAAATAGCTGCAGAGTAACATAAATAATTTAGTCAAATTTAGCTTAAATTACTTAAAAGTCCGATCTGTGTGATTTTGTCTCTAAATGGACATAGGCACTTTTAATAAAATGACCTTTGATCTCCTGTTTTCAACAGTGGACTTCTGTCCTGTCTGGAAGACAAGAAAACAACCACCATACTGCTTAAAATCATCATCAGTCTCAACATACGGTGTGAAGGTCCACCTCCGAGGCTGACAGGTCTCACACAGACACTCAGTGGGTGAATTTCTACCAGCATCAGCTTTTCGTCTCTTTTAAATCCAAGTAAATCACAGGCTACGAACTGTGGGACCTAACAGAGAAGATGGCATCTTCAATAAGAACTTGTTTATTACTGGGAAAGTGTTTTCTATAATACAAAACATACCATCTTCCAAGTATCTTTCTCAGGTCTGGAAATCACTTTTACTCTTAAAGAAAGAGAAAAACCTACGAAAAACTTGACCGCAAAGAGATTACTATTACCTGTCTGTGCAGCCAGCCTTCACTTTCATCTTCATGTTTCTAAAACAAAACACGATCATTAAGTACAGCACTTCACGTGTATTACATTTTACTTATCAGTGCAGGAAGTAGTTGTATTGAATCTGAAAAGTTGTGCAAAAGCACAATGAAACTGCTTAAATATGTGCTTCAGGAGTACAATTGAGTGACTGCTAACCCTTGTCTTTCCTCTCTGATGAATAAACATGCACTCATTCAAGAAAGCATTTTACTCATATAGACAAAACACAAAAATCCACAAGACATATTATTCCCCAAAGAAATAAAGCTTGTTAAGAAGCAGATAAAGGTTGAAATAAAAGTTGTCAAGAAAAGATTCTGTGCTGTGCTCTATGCACAGTATTGCATCATTTTTTCAAGGGATAGATATATCAGGGCACTTTTCTGCTGGGGAAACACCTATGCCAGTTTAAAAGATGGTATCTGCTAATACTTACACAGGTTATATCAATATGACATTTACATTAGTACGTCTATAGAAGGTATTAATTAACTGAAACAAAATTGTGGGTAGACGAGCATGAGCCATTTTTAATGCCAGTAAATGTATATAATGGCATTAAGCTAGAATGTTGCAAAGATATTCAGGTTACACACTGTTGATGTGTGTGTGCTTGTGCACGTATACACTTATTTCAAGACAAATAACCACTCACACACACATGCACACACACAGAGTGTGCGCAGGGACATACCGTTCCTGGCTTTTTAGAAGGTTTTAAAAAAAAAAAGTAAATATTTCAAACATTGTTTATATTCTGTGTCTGCCTAAATAAATGCGTGCCAGCTGACTTGTCACCACGTAAGATAACCGAAACACTTTCTGCTCGTGTGGGTTATGAAACCCGATGGCGAACAACCATTTGGCTCATCTCTCCTACCTTCGTGCAGACTCCTGTGGTGGCGTCACACAGAGTCAGGATAGACACGTTCTGGGCCCTGTTCAGCCAGTTTACTGCCACCTTGGTGCTGGTGGCCCATTTCACCATGGTTATGTAGTAGTCCCTGCAAAGGCAGACACACATAACTCAAATCACAATACTGACATCCTAATGAATTGCCACACGGCAGAGCAGTCAGAGGCTGCTGCAGGCAAATGGTCCAGGAGAGATCTCTGGTTATTAAGAACGCTGCATCTTGATGTCTCTAGGCTGCCTTATGTATGGATTTCAACCCCTAAAAATGACATTTTCAGGGCTGTGCAGGTGTTTTATCTGCCACTTCCGAAAGTCATTTTCAAAAAAGAGACGAATGCAGAGATAAAGTATCTTTCAAGCTATTCAGTTTCTCAAGAAGGACTGAAACGCCTGGAGCTACAAATTTATGCACAGGTGGAAAAGAAATTGCAAACAATTTCCATTCAGAGCACACTAACTGGCTGACTCAGACCCATCACTGCCAATGGCTGGGTTCTTTTTGCTTATGAGGAGTTAATGGCCTCTAAATATGCCTGCTACACACCAAAATATCCACGAGTGTTGCATTAAAAGGAAAACAGCAAGAAGGATATAGTTTAGAGAGAGACAGGGTTTCTGAAAAGCAGATGCAGCTGGTTGCCATAAAGACGTCAGCAGAGATGTGACAGTTTGCATTGGCAAAACCGCCGTCCCACACTCCCTGTACCATCCTCTATTGCTGGACATACTCAGGTTGTGATAATACTTGGAGTAAATCACCAGTGAGGGCGGCGCAGTTCTGTAATCAGTATCTTGGCCTAGGAAACATAGGAAAAAGCTTGTGCAATAGTGAGCAAATAGTGAACCACCTTGGTTGGGCTGGGCTGCAAAATACAGGATCACAGATAAATACACCAATGGTCGACTTCTCAGAGCCAGTCTGCAGTGGTACTCACAGATGTCCACCTCTGCAGCAATTCAGGGCTTCACCACTTCATCTGTAGGGTAAAACTGGCTGAGCTGATAAAGCCAGTGATGTTATAATACAGAATCACAGAATCACAGAATGGTTGGGGTTGGAAGGGACCACTGGAAATCATCCAGTCCAACCCCCTGCCAAAGCAGGTTACCCTAGAGCATGTTGCACAGAGTCGTGTCCAGATGGGTTTTGAGTATCTCCAGAGAAGGAGACTCCACAGCCGCCCTGGGCAGCCTGTTCCAGTGCTCTGTCGCCCTCAAAGTAAAGAAGTTTTTCCTCATATTCAATGTTTTTTTTCTGCTGTTGAAGCACCTATGCCAATTTAAAAGATGATATCTGCTAATACTTACACAGGTTATATCAATACGCCATTTACATTAGTATGTCTATAGAAGGTATTAATTAACTAAAATGAAATTGTGGGTAGACGAGCATGAGTATGTTTCCTTCATATTCAAGTTTTTCCTCATATTCCATGTACTGCTGGACTACGTGGGCATAAGACATCCTTAAATTATTATGACTTTTCACAGCATACAGTCTATACAAAATTTATTAGTTCATTTGTTTGTTATAAAATATGTATAAGGAATGGTTGCCCTCATTGGATTAATGTGCTGTGTCACTGGAGAGTACTTTGTGTTCTGGCAAGCGGTCCTGCATATACCGAAGAGAAAGGGCAAAGGCAACAAAGGCCCGTTTGTCTAGCAAAATAACAAGTTGAAAATTGATGTTGTAGTTTTCAGTAGTATTTAGTGCCTGAATTCGGCTGGGGAAAAATAATAAGACCTCAACAGTTGCATCCATTGCACTGGAAGGAAGGATACTTCCAGGTGAGACAACAGCAGTCTGAAAATTCGTGCCTGAAACAAAATTGTGATTTTAGTCTTTATCAGAAACAGCATAGGCCCTAAGAGGAAAGAAAAAAAAAACAAAGCAAAATTAAATTGTATAACCATCTTTTCTCTCTCTCCAAAATTAACTGAGCAGATTCAGTCTCCCCAGAAAAGGAATGTGAATTTAGTACATATTGTGGCTTGGAGCATTTTTTCCATAAATCCAATTTAAAGTTTGAAGGACATATATTCAGTTTTTACATCTCTCTCACTGATTGAACACAGGAGCTACAGTTCTTTCTCAGGAACTTTTAATTATTATTTTAGGTCAAACATTATCTTCCCTGCCACCCTGGAGATGGGCATGGAGGCTCAATTTCTCTCTGAAGCCCCTCGCAGACATCAAGCCCACAGACACCCCAGCCAGCAGACAACTGCAGACACTTGTATAGCTAATATTCTAGTCTCAGAGTAGCGCTGAGCCTTTAATTTGCTTCACTTCACATCTCTTCTGTAGGACAACCAAGTTTTATGTTTCCCATTTTGCAGAGGAAAATGAGACAATAAGGTGTGATTAATGCTTAGGGACATGGTTTAGTGGTGGACTTGGCAGTGTTAGGTTTACAGTTGAACTTGATGATCTTAAAGGTCCTTTCCAACCAAAATGATTCTATGATTCTATGATCTCAGTTAATTTTAAACATCTGAAGCTCTGGTTGAATAGCCAGTGGAGAAAAACGGGGAGCTAGTGCATTTCCCAAGCCCTCTTAGCCTGACCTGTCCCAGATTTTATACGGAGTTGATTTAAGGAGAACCTATTTCTTCCCACAGCAAAATCTAGACCAGCAGGTACCCAATCACTTCCTTTGTAGACATCCACTTCAGAGCAGATTACACCCTACCAAAGGAAAAGGACAACTCGTCTGAGCCCCTTCAGGAAGGGTGCAGCTGTTCTGAGCTTTGAAATGTATTTCTCCATCCCAGTGAAGACGTTGGTGGTTGGGTTTGCAATTGTCTGAGACTCCTTATTGTGCAGCATCCTTATTCATACCCTAACTTTACTTGGCTGCTTTTTGGAGGTATGAATCTAAAATACAAATACTTAAAGTATGATAACAGTGATAAAGCTATAAACACCACAAAGAACAAAAAATTATATATTATGTGGCCAAGTGAGAGGCAGCAGACCAGCCCATGGTCCCTGGGGCACAGCCGGCTCCTGCCTCTGATCCAGTCTTGAGTTGTCTGAGTTTCTCCATTATTTATTTGTTCATGACCTCCGCAAGGATCAGTGATGATGTCTGCAGTCAGGGAAGATAAAATCTTTATTTAATTTGCCACCTGGGATGCAAATATGAAGTGAGAAATAAGTTGGATCATAGTCCAGTTCTGACCACCTGCTGATGTAACTCGTGGGGTCAAATGGTTTTCACCAAAATAAAAATGCCTGTCAGGCATTAAATGTTATAATACTTTTTTCCCCCTGCAATTTCCACCCTGTCCCTTCACTTTCTTTTTCTCACAGAAAAGCATGGCATTGGAGAAAATTTGGCAAAAAATGCTCAGAATGAAAGATTTTTTAAAAGCAAAAATTATCAAAATTGTATATTATTCCCCAAAATATGCTTTCCCATCATCAGCTATGCTTTTTTTTTTTTTTTTAACTGAAAAATATCCCAATTCTGTGGAAAATTTCTGACTTCCTTTAATTCTGAAAGAAAAAAGACCCTGGCATATCTCCACTTTATTCTCAGCTTTATTAATTGTACTAAAACACTTTGCTCCAGATAAAAAGAACACCAAGAAGCACAGCTCTGTCCATATATCATCTGCGTGAACAGACTGAGCACATTGAAATGCTTCAGATAGGACTGCTCTGCTTGAAGATCCTTATCACCAGCTTCCCCTGCTTCTTTGAAACTCCCTTCTGTAACTAACTGTATGGTACATCCCTCTTGTCTTTTTTAATGAAATGTTATTACACTAATTCTCTCATTTCAGAAAACATATGCATAATAAAAATGCACCCCTATTGCTCTAGCAGCCCTACTTATATCATGTCCTAGGGATAGAAATCACCATTGTTTTGATGAAATATACAGAGACTAATTAATTATGATATATTTTGCATCATTTTACAATATTGATTGCAACCAAATAAATCACAGCCACCCATAACCATATAGGACAAATTTATTAACAACACTTTGATCCTGCAGTCTGAAGTTATTACTGTAATTAAAATGTTTCTGAGCCTCTCTGTTCACAGAGTTTGCTAGCAACAGAAAAATGATGTTGTCCAGTAGCCGCAGTCCTGATACTGTGATGGGGATACTGTGATCCTGAATTGCTGCCTGTTGTATACAGATCTGAAGTTGTTTTTTTAAAAGGCAAGTGCAGTTATGCCCATTTGGTTTGGTCACAGGTAATACCTCTTTTCTTGTGTAAATGGATTTGGAGTATTTTAGAGTTATTCAGTGAAAACGTGTTCTGAGGCTGACACTAACTTTCCTAGCAAAGAAGGAAACTCCCACTGTAAACAATCTCACTGGTTTAGTATCCTCTCATCAGATGACTACATAGGCTATTCACAAGCCTTATATATTTCATAGAATCATAGAATCACATAGAGATCATCTAGTTCCAACCCCCCCTGTCATGGGCAGGGACACCTTTCCACTAGACCAGGTTGCTCAAAGCCCCATCCAACCTGGCCTTGAACACTGCCAGGGAGGGGGCAGCCACAGCTTCTCTGGGCAACCTGTGCCACTGTCTCACCACGCTCACAGGAAAGAATTTCTTCCTAAGATCTTATCTAAATCTACCCTCTTTCAGTTTATAACTGTCACCCTCGTCCTATCACTACATGCCCTTGTAAAAAGTCCCTCTTCAGCTTTCCTGTAGGCCCCCTTCAGGTACTGGAGGGTACTTGTTCTCTCCCAATTCTCTTACACAAGTGCTGTGCCTGGGAAAGATAATCTTGCAGCATTACATTTGGAGGGGTCCCTAAAGATACTTTAGATTTAGAAGCAGAGTCTGATTTCTCTTGGCCTGCTATAAAGCTATTTCAAGTTTAAATCAAAGTTACTGAAATCTGGATTTGGATCCTAATCTCAGAGCTTTGCAAGGAGGAGTGCCATGAATTATCTAAAGCTGTTTCTCTCCTGAATAACGTGATCTTCCTTTCAATTGTTTGCAGACCCATGAATGTAGTTCAAGCTTTGACCACAAGTCAAAGTCCAAGCCAAACTTTTAAACTCTTGCTGAATGCAGACTTAAGCACGCACTTAATTAGAAACGGGTGTCTAAGTAGTTGGCTGAATTGCAGGCCGACTTCTAAAACACGCTTGCCCTAAAAACAGCAGAGAGCTTTCCTTTTTATTTTTAATGAAGACTAGGCAATGTATTTGCAGAATGTCCACCCGGTTTCATTCCTGTGTTCATGTCATGAAGCAGTGAGCTCGTGTTTGCTGTGTTATAGGGCTGCCCTGTTTCTGCTTCATGGCATTTCATAAAGGCTGCAGACAATATCCCCTTTACAATGCCTGTGATTACATGTGAAATGAATGTGTTCTTATGGATTTGAGGACATTTTGCCAAGTTCTCTAAAAATAACCCTACTCTGAAGTTAGTCTGGGTCACCGCAATTTCAAATAAAAAATAATAATGTTCTATAAAAATACACGTAAGAAGAAGAACAGTTTGAAAAAATTTAGCAGATTTACACAAAATCTTTAAAAGTGGCAGAGCAAGGCACTGTAAAATGATCTTGAAAAAAGTCAGGGTCAGATTTAAAACCATGAGAGAAATGGGGTCCAGCATCCCAGGCAAGAAAGCACCTACCTCATTCTCTGATCATCTGGGGGAGTCATTTCCAGGTCATGTGTAGGTCCGTTCAGACCAATCACGTGCAAAGAAATAGTTGGATTTTCCATGCCAGCCTGGATTTTAAAATAAGAATAAATTACCATATCTTATGCAACACAGAATGGTTTTGATTTATCATTTTATAATCCCCATGGATTATAAAATGCACTCCCATTGTGTGAGGATAAGGACTGCACTGCTGCGGTCACTCACAGGAGAACTGCAACTGTAGTGATGTGGCACAGGGGTCTGGAGAGGTTGGTAGGCACAACCAAGGGGTAATTTTACTTAGGACACCTCTAGCCGTGGTAAGAGATGTTACTAGAAATATTGCTATTTTTTGTATCTTTTGATAAAAGGTTGTCTAACAGGATGATGGTAGACATAGTAAAATACTGGTTCATTTTCCATTGTAGGAAAGGGCATCCCCTGCTGAATCACTCTTACTTTCCACAAAACCTGCATATACATGGATAACTCTCCTGTTAAATTACCGTTCAATTTGGACCAACATGTCAGCTCTTAGGTAATCAGTGCATGAAGCAAGACACCCAGAAGAAACGACTGCAGCACAGTACACTTCTGTACTGTCTTATAGTAGAAAATTACAGCAATAACAGCGGCAGT
Organism: Nyctibius grandis; assembly: GCF_013368605.1. NCBI lineage: Eukaryota > Metazoa > Chordata > Aves > Nyctibiiformes > Nyctibiidae > Nyctibius > Nyctibius grandis. Next base: position 50,998,802 of record NC_090664.1, read on the forward strand.
GTATCAATACCGGTAGTGAGCTGTGCCCGTGCTGTGTACCCGCTGCAGGACTGCTGTACAGGTCTCTGCAGTCAAGGAGAAATTTGCTCTTAAGTCTTTTCTGGCTTTCACTGTGTTCTTTGTAATGCTCAGGCACAACATGTCTCCAAACCCAGACTCTCTCCTCTGACTTTAGGCTATCCTGGATATTCTAAGGGAGCCTAAATACTACATTTTCCTCCTGTATAAAAGAAAATGTATCTAAATGTAGAAATGCTGGCTTCCAAACTCTCAGATACCAACAACTCCATGCTAGCATGGAAGCACAAGTGCTATTGTGTGAGTACAAAGCAAGAATTTTTAAATTTTATTTTCATTCTACTTCGAATGACTAATACTCGAATCAGAAAATTGCAATTTTACAAATGCAACTAAAGAGTAATGAAGACCACGTTCCCTGGGGAACAGCTGATCTTCCCTTAGATCTGTTTATTTTCATTGCTTATGAATGTGCACTATTATACAGTCTCCTGTCTGAGCCCACTGGAAAAAAAATAATTTTTTTTTGCTAGAACAACAGAACTATTTTATTTTCCCTTACCTTTGGATAATGATACGTTTTAACAGTTGGGTAAAAGCTGCCAGTGTATACCGGGATCTCCATGGTGGGGACTCTGGAGGCATTAATTGTTGCATATGCTAACCTGGTGCCATCAGGAGACCACCAATGAGCAATATGAGTCTTCAAGATCTCCTCTAATTAAAAAAAAAAAACAAAACTGAGAACAGGAAAAAAAAGGCTATTAGACATAAATTACTAGTTTGCAATAAATGAAACAGTGTAGATATGAAAATCCCAGTCTAATCACAGCAGAGGGAGGATGCCACAAGAATACCAATTAAAAATACTCATTAAATTATGCCATATACACAAATGAACACAACTGATAACAATTACTCTGAATATATAGGTTATTAAGCATAATTATCTTCCTCAAAAAACATCAAATTATTCATATTAGTACACATATTCATGACAGCATAAAAGGCCCTGCTACTCCTACTATGTGTCCTGTACATGGATATGTGAACATATATACGTGCACATCCTGGCAGAGCTTGGGTTCCCACCTACCTGATGGTAACATGACCGAGGCTCCCTCAGGGCTAGCGGAGAACTGAAAGGACTGAGATTTACTTCTCCTCCATAAAGATTTCACAAAGTCATACCAGATGCTTATCAATGGATTCAAACAGTGTTTATACTTAGATACAAGTGCTTCAGCTACAATTTAAGTCTTCCCAAGCTCTGTTGCCAGTTGGGAATAAACAAAAATAACAATTTTCTATAGGTTATGCAATGTTAGAACTTTGTCACATTTTACAAGATACCAGGCTCTAGAGTCTGCGGCTTGGATACCATCTTGACTTTTATCCCTATTTCATTTTTTAAATAACTTTTGCAAAGCGATTTTCAATAGATAGCCGGGGTCAGAGACTGATCCTTTTTACTGCTGAATTTTGGGATTACAGATTTTTTGGTGATTTGAGTGATGTAGTTGCTATTGAAAAGGTGCTCAGAAAGTTACCAATACAAACATGTCAGAGTTCAAGTATGTAAGCAGAAAACAAGATTGCCATCATAAGAAATTATTTTGAAGGCTGGCAGAATGTAATTCTCATTAAACACAAATTCAAAGAACTTCTAATACTTTTTCTTATCATTTACTATCTTTCATTGCAAAGAAGACTACAGCTTATAGATACCCAGAAAAGCTATAAAATTCACTCTTTATCCAAAGTGTCTCCAGTTACCGACATTTGGAAGACACTAACTTGGCTTTTTAAACCTCCCGTTCTGTGAAAGGCAATAATGTAATCCATTTTCATTAAGAGGCTTAGTATCATATGAGTCATTCCTATTTAAACCATAGCAGAAGGACTTGCATATGCTGTACAGATTGATGGGCAGGAAGACAGGTCCCATTACTTTAATGTGAGAATAAGAATTAAAGAGGCTGCAGACTGTTTCTAAGCCTTGATCACTGAAGTTCTGCTACACAAATCCAAGCAGCTCCAACGTCTGCTGTTATCACTGGTCATTGCAAAAACAAGTGAGGATTTCTGCGTTCAGACCCATCATGTTTATACACCGCGCTATGATGACCCCTCAATCCAACCAGAATGTTTCTCTGGTCTGAAGAGTAGAAACCCCCCAAAGACTGTCTTATTTCTTTTAAAAAAATCTTGGATGAGTGATCCTTGGAGAATAGACAGACCATCATATTCATCATAGAGAAAATGAACACCTTTGTTAATCCAGACTGCCACATGGCTTGAGATAAAACTCAAGGTAATGTTAGAAAGGGTGCAAGGGAAAAATAACCCTCGATCGTTATGCCTTCTACAAATAACAAATTAATTAATCAATAGTTAATGGCAACATCTAAGTGAAGTTTCCAAAAGATGTCTAGGAAGTTGCAAATATTACATGGGAAAGCACGTCTCTGGCAAATTTGCTTTGCTACATTGTCCCACCTGTTGTGTGTACATTTAAAAGATGCTGCTTTTGACTTTTACATTGGTTGCTCATTAAAGAGATAATTAAGAACACAAAGGATAATGAGTAAAAATGGATGGCAGATGAATCCTTGACATTTTAACATTAATTAGGAATGACTTTATTCAGTAAACATTTTCACCAGGATCTCAGACTTAATGAAGCAGTTCTACTGAAGGTCACATGCCAAGAAAGGTTTTAGTGCAAGTTTTGTGGTCCTCTGTTAATGAGATTTAACTGTGTGAGCCTTTGCCTTGAAACAAAGCCAGGACCTTGCCATTATTAGAGAGATCCGTTAGTTTCAGCAAACCAGAGAACATTCTTGTGAAATACAAAATGCATTAATACCAGAAAGTTTCAGCTCCAAATAAAATGCAATTTGCAGAGACAATTTTTTCTTGGGGACACTTTATTCTTTGCTCTTGCATTTACCACACACTCTGAAAATCACTTGCATTCAATTCTCCTGGGTCTTTCTAAAGTCAGTTCAGAACCCACTTCACATATATAAGAAACCAGGTCCTCCTTAAACACCAAAGCCCCCCTCCACATATACCTCATGACCTCCTAGCTAAGAGTATAAAGTGATAATTGATCAAAACTTTTGCTCTCTTCCTCAAAGCTTGCGGTCGCTGGGTGCTACATGATGTAGGGATGCTGTGAGTGAGCTGCGGAGGTTCCTCACAGTCAGTTGCTGGTGGCTCTGTGCTGCTTCTTTCTGCACAGCTTTGCTTGCCAGCCATCACACTGGGGTGTGAAAACCCTAAAAACAGTGAGAATGAAGTGTGCAGTTGCCTTAACCGAACAAAGGACTGTGATACTGCCTGTTCAGACTTGGTGGCTGAATTCAAGCACACTGTCTGAGGCAAGTCAGTGCTTATTCCACATTACCACACTCCATATCGAACCACTCTGAAACAGCTGGATGACCTTGCTTATATGTAGTGAATCTTTGATGGGGACATGTATTAGCCAGCTGGTAATCCAGGGAAATGTTTATGCTCAAGGAATGTTACAGTATCTGTATTTTAATCCCTCTTCTAGCTGAATAAGACTCAATTGAATGATCATTTCAAAGCTGTGTGAAACAAAGAGTCTTCTAAGTTAACAGACCCTCAGGAAGAACATTTGAAGTCCTAGGTCAGAGTATATTCAGTGACAACTGGGTATATATCCATTTTAGAGACTTCAATACCACTGGATGAGAAAAGAAACTGGAGGGAATAACAGAGGTGTGATGAGAGGAATCTCCCGAGCTGAATTAAAGGTTGCTGCAATCAATCCATTACATAGGTGTAGTAGCCTTTGGTATCAAGACCTGAACAGCATCCAGAGTGAATCAGGCTGCCCTCAGCAGGAATGCCATCTCTTCAGAAGAACATGCTTCACAATGGATGCTTTCCTGCTCACCGTCAGGAAGCAGAAAGGAGAAGTCCCTTGCTGTGGTTCTCAGCTGCCAAGTAACAAGATGTGATGAATCCAGGTTTGGATGTAGCATTTGGCCATGACACCATAAGGGCAATCCCTAGATGGACTGCACAGTGGATCAGAGATTGGATGGACATTTCTACTAGGTGTGTTATCCAAAAGTAGGCCAGCTCGTGTATAAATGGAAAGGAAGTGTCTGCTTGTTTCAAACTTTGAGTTAATGCCAGCAGTACTTGCAAGAGCAATGAAATGGGAGACTTCTATTTTACTTTAGGTAACAAAATTCTCAAGGAATCATAGGAAAAAGGGCTGGAAGGCATTTTAAAAAATGATCTTGCCCCTTCCTCCATGGACAATATCCACCCCAATCCTGTAAGAATCTTCACAAGTGGATCTTGATAATCCTTTTGATACTTGTATAGCATCTTCAGCAGTGCTTTGGCCATAGAAATCAAACTTTTATTTTTCATGTCCACCTCTGTCTAAGCACTGAACAATCCCGCTGAAGTGCATCCAGACCTCTGCCTTCCTTCAATGCAGGGAAAAGCATCAGGGCTTTATCTTCTGCAACCTGGGTAGCAACCAGCAGATTCTGGCTAAAACCTGTTGTATGGACCAAATTTGGAAATCCACACAGATGGTTTTAATGTTGTGAACCATGATCTGCCATTGTGTTATTTCTACAGACATTTCCATGACAAATCCCCTTCTCAGGCTTGCGCAGAATTCAAAACTGTCAGAGCTCCTCTCTGTTAATAAGTACATGTAAACGGCACGGCCATGGGGGTTTCTTCATGCATTTCTGAAATTCTAACTAGTTCTGCAGCCTTTGTCCATCCTGAGTCATATTTGTGAATCATGCCTTTCTGCTGAAGGTGGCAAAGTTCTGGCTTGCTGTTAGGGAAAGGACGAAGCCTTCATCAATGACTGACTGGGATATCCATTCATAGCTTAGAGGTTGTTTCCAGTTTCTGAAGTCACCACAAATAAATTGTAATTTGCAAGTGTGAGTTAACATAAACAGAGACGTGCACGAGAAGACAAGGATGCCTGGACAGACCAACCCTCTGACAGGTACCATTGCAACCCCTTTCTATCGTTTCCAAAAAAAACTAATGAATATGATGTCAGGAGGAAAAACTGAGAAAAAGGAATAAAGAAATAATTTTCAAGTGAAAAAATATATTTGTTTTTCAGCCATCACAGCCAACAGAGGCATATAGCTGTATTAGCTGCGTAATTTACCCACCGAGGCTATGCATACTACAAGCATCAACACCCCAATTCCCATGTATAATGAAAACAGCTGGAGACACCACCCTGATCAGCCACTTTCCTTTGGCCACCCATATGCTTCTGCTCTGTCCAGGGCAGGATCCCATCACTCCACAGCCGTCCTCAAGATGTGCCCGTGCCCATGTGTCCACATTGGCACCCCTCGCTGGGAGCGCAGTGGTAATGACACCAACACAGCCCCGCTGTCGGTGGCACATAAAGCCCTTCTACAGGAGTGAGCAAGTCAGTGCAAGACTGGCCCTAAGAGTTTTTCAATCTTTAACTGCTAACATCTTCTAATAAGAAGGCCCAGGAAAAATATGATGAACACAAAGAAATTAACCTTTCCTCTTCCAAGGAAAAATTACTCACTCATAGATCCATACTACAGATAAACAAGAGATCTTCTGGAGATCTGAATGCTGTGTCCACCCTTGGCAAAGCCCCTCGTGTTATACAGATGGCAATGTCATTAACTTCAAAAAAGTAGCTTCCATTTATAACAGCTGAGGAGGCGTCCTTGGAGACTGAGCAGAAAGGTTTTTTTAACTGCATCTAGAAAAGTAGAGGCTTTCTGCATCTCAAGAGGTCAAAATAAGGGTGTAATGGGTAGAGGTACTTAGAAGGTTTTACCTATTAAATAAATCAATTTCTTTTATACGATTAAAATTCTCTTCTTGTTCCAGACATTGCATTTTCTTCTTCAGTAGGAAATCAAAACAATATTATTAAAGTTGTGCCCACAGAAGACAAAGACAGAAAATAAATAGTTTGATTCTCCTCTGAGTAGATACAGATACATGCACACACATGCACAAACATATCTAGTTTTCTGTCAATAGACACATTAATTTCAGAGTATTTAATTTTTATACAAGGAATTATGGAAGATCTTGTCTGACAGGCGGAACTTCCCCTTCTATGTTATTTATTGCTGATGTGGCAAAGTGCAGCAGTTCCAGGAAGTGTAATCAATGGCTTTGTTTGTGTGATGTATTGTAAATCATGCTCAGGTCACTAAGTATTTGGTGTGCTGAAAACGTTTTACTGTTTTATTAAAACAGTTAATAAAAAGGAATTTTAAACAAAATGAAATTAAAGCCTAACGTAAAGGCTATGGCTTAGGAAAGAAAGCTCAAAATAATTTGTCAGTAGGAAGCATCAAAAGAACATAAGAGGAAGAGAGATCAGAGAACAGAAAGGGACGCTAAGAAAAGAGAAAACAAAGACTTCTGATACAGTGAACCCCAAAGGATCTCATTGAAACATCAAATAAATACAAATGCTTATTTGACAGCTGCCATCTGTTTTAAAATCAATTACTAGATCATCTCAAACCACCAACCACACGTCCAAATTGATTACTATTGTATAGTTTGCAAGCATTTTTACCCGGTTAGGGAAAACACATTGCTCATATTGGCCTTCACTGACGTGTGTTTCGGGGATGGCTTTAGCAGACCTCCCTGCCATCCTTCATACATATGCAAGCAAACTTTTCTCTCAGTTGCTGTAGTGTAGATCTACACTGACTTCCATTAAATCATTGTAATAGGTATAAAATGGGTGTAAAAGTAGTTATGTGTATGCAAATAGTATAAAACTGTTTTATATTACTATATCCAATCTACATTTTTCTGTGTTGACATTATTTTGTGCTGATGTCAGCAATAGCCCTGCAGCACTATTGATTTGAGGGCAATTAATCCTCTTTCACAGTTGTCTAATTGAGTCAGGTGGAAAAAAAGTAATTTTGCAGGGCCACTAAACAATTCAACAACCTTTTGTAGAAATAAAAAAAATTTTTTTTTGGCTGAGTCCAAACTCCAGACTCAGCCTGATCCCACTATCCCTGTATGTAGACAACAACTGTTCTCAAGGTGTTCGTGCCATCGTCCAAGAGATCCTTAAGAACACATGAGTTGCAATGCTCACCTCAGCGACCCTTCATTCCTACTTGAAACACGCAGCCTCCTCTGCCAGTGACAGGCAACAAGATTATGAAGAATAAAATATTACTTGCTTTCATGGTGTTTTTGAGGACATGCTTTACAGAGCATGTTTTAAACATCAAATCCTTGATCCAAAAAAGTCACCACGCGATGGCAGCAGCATTATGCAGCCGTAGATCCGAACAAAGGCAGGCGAGGAGCTCCCATGTGTTTGGCAGCCATGAGAAGGTGGTAGCCCCTCATCTCCGGGAAAGGACCCCAGCCAGGAGATTCGCATCTCCTCAAGCACAGGAAAGGTGTAGGCTGTCATTAATTTCCCCTTAGTCATGCGGTTTAATTGCTTGAACACGTTTTCTGCTCACGCAGCCCTGCAGCCCCTTGCTCCTGCAGAACATTGTGTTGAGAGAGTGGGTGAGGGCTTGGCCAGTGCTTTCTGCCTCCCTGTGCCCAGATGCTGAGGGCCTGGAGAGAAGCTTATTTCAGTGGTGGTTCATGCTGGACACTGAGGACAACCCCATGGGACTCTTCATGTGTTCTGCACGGTCAGCAAGGTCGCATCTTATGTCCACATCTGTCAAGAGTTGCTGCATGGCCTGAGCCAAGCCCAAGCCTGGCGTACAGGCAAACCCCACAAATCTGAAGGCAAATGGGATGTGGTCTACCTTTGCTTCTGTGAGATGAAGGTGGCTCTGTGTAACACCACAAGCTGCTGTGCATCAGCAGAAGACGTATCACCGTTGGATGCTCTCTGATACCTGGCAAGGATCCCTGAGGGAACGACACAGGGATGAAGAGCAAACAGAGCCCAGAAGAGACAGGGTGCACACATCTGCCAGCCAGCCTGGCCAAATTCTGACCAATCCAACCCAGGCTCCTTATCCACAGTCCCAACTACCGGCAATACCCACCATTGTTTCACTGAGTACAACCTTTAGGACACCTCTCTCCAAGGAGCAGGACTGAGAACATGTTAGGATGGCATCAAGCTGATGACAGACAGAAGAGACTTTCTGAAGCTACTTATCTCGCCCACATAAAATCTGTTGGTTTAATACTTCTGGCTTTTTTTTTCCTGGTCCATTGATTCTTCTAATTTGTTGTGTTTCCAACAGTAAAAGATCCTGTAGTTGTTATATGACTCGGGGCATTGGGGTGTTGTTTACAAGGTTATTGACAAGTAGCTGCCAGACCTTCTTTGCTGTCTGAGTGCTTGGGGGCTTCAAAATGCTGGCATATTGACTACAGGCCTGATACTATCCTCAGGTACATCCCTGCAGCTCCTACCAGAATACATGCAGGAGGCCAGGGTCAGGCTGTAATAACTAAAAAATCACAAATGTTTAAAATCTCCCTCATTCATAAAAATGGATTTGTTGAAAAAAAACCCCTAACAAAACAGATGCACACAAGTGTGTGATGTCGTCTGAGAAGTACAGGCAGATTCTCACAAATAAGAGAAGAATTCAGCTATTTGGAAATGGACAGAGGGGCCGGGGGCTCCTCCAGGCCATCTTCATGTCCTGGCACACTGAGCACACTCAGCTGTCCAAATCCCACTTGAGGTGCAAAAAGCCGCCAGGAGAGGGGCTGTTCTTTGGATCTCACATGGACCCTGTGTCTCCACCAGCAGCAGCGAGCAGCTCCCCCGGATATCTGGCACCCCCTCCAGACCAACCACAGCAAGCAGGCAGGCAAGCAAGGATACCATATGTCATACACACTGCCATACTATCCTGAGGGCACACCAGTATTTTGAAGCCTGTTTTGCAGTAAGCACTGTAAAACATAAAGGAAGACGGACACCTCTTTGGACATAACAGAACAACACTGAGTTGCCTCCATATCCTCCTTCTCATATTTTCAGAAATTTCCCTTCTCTGTGCTTCTGGCTTTTTCTCCCCTGCGCACCATCCTTAGCAAGCCTTAGCTGATTGCTTTCAAAAGCATTAATGATTAATGCTCACAGTAGCTCCTACCAATTAGCAGGTTTCCTCCTTTGGTGGTGTGAGTCAGCTCCAGCCACAGGAAAACCCTCTTGGACCATCCTGGCTAGACTGACATGCAGACATTTCATCAACACAGGCAAGTCTGTGATCTGTCAGGACGCCCAGATGTAATAATGAAAATGGGGACTGAATTATGAAAGTAGAAAAATTAGTTAGAGATCATATCGTCAGATATTCCTGTTTCTAACACTCACTCCAAAGAACAATTGCATCTAGAAAACTCACTGCAGTGGCACACCGCTGTATGCCACTCATGCATAACAAGAATGTATTTTTCCATCACCTGGCATAAACATAAACCCATAACCTGTTGTCAGCTCTCCATGAAAGCCTGTTAGCTGGAGGCACTAAATGTGTAGAAACCCTTCCCGGCAAAAGTCTTCTGAGTAATTTGCACTGCAGCTCATTGCTGTGGGTAAATGTTCATTGCAGGGTCATATCGTACCTTTTAAATTGCTAAGGACCTAGACAAGACAGAAGTCATGTTGCCCAATTGACTGGATGCAGTAGGGCTCCTTCTAGTCAAATACTTTTTTTTTCTTCTTTCTTTTTTTCCCCCCTGCCACTTAACAGGTTGCTATGGCTGGAAATACAATTTGCTTATCTGTGCACTGTGGTGAGACAAATCAAGGCTTTCATTACAGGCTGAATATTACGCTATTCAAACCTGCTCAAGTAGCTTCCACTTCACCTTTCCTTTAAATTAACAGCTACAGATTCTTCCCAACTAATCTGTGGGTTTTATGATAGGAGGAAGATGGACAGGCAACCTTGACACAGGGGATCCATTTCAATAGCTACAGATGTATCAAGAAAGTTAGTGATCACAAAACCCTCTGAATTTGACTATCAAAAATTCATTAGACGATTGCAATAGTTCAAGAACACAAGTGCCCAAAAGCAATCTCCTTTAATGTTTCATAAAGAAATATGAGAGAAGAGAAGACTGAACAGCCTGACATCGCTATTAAAGAACTTGATTCTTCAACCCCATGGACTTCCATCAGCACTTGCGCAAGCTGTCCTTCACATGAATTACTTCATGATTTATTCACTCTGAGCAGCACCTGCTAGTCACCTAGAGTGAGTGCTAATAAATGTCAGTTAATATTGCAAAATACAGACCTGCATTATAAAATGAGAACTGTAGCACATTGATGGAATTTAGTTTAGCTCCAAATTTCTTACCCAGTTTAAACTGCTACAGTCATTGAACAGCCATTAAAAACCCACTCAGAGTTTATATTGCCCTACTATGGCAATACTCCCAGAGGTTTCAACCTGAACAGTGATTCAGGATCTGGCTAACTGAGAGGTTTAGCTCAATAATGGCTCAGAGGATGAATTTGATTTTACAGTACTGAATAATCAAGGAACTACTGAGATCAAGAAAGTTACCCAGGAATAATAAAAAAGATAGCAGGATAAAAACAGAATGCAAATTAGCTTATAGCAATATTTCAGAAAAACTTTCTTATTAACTAACAGAAACATTTATTATTAATAAAGGTAATGGCATATAATATGGTTATGCCACTGCCAGATCAGTGTGGTTTGTGTTTATCAGAGTGGTGGCACTTGCATGTTGAACAGAAATTCTGTTCTTCCTAGGTGCAAGTCTTGAAGGACCTCCACTATTGAGTCAGGTAAGCACACAGAAAAGACAAACACACCTGTAGGATAATGTGACCCATTGAAATATCTTTTTTTCTCTACTACTACTTTTTTCCTGAACTCAGGAAAAAAAAGGAGAGTTTATGATCTTTGGAAGAAGGGGCAGGTGACTCAGTAGGATTATAAAGATGTCATGAGGCTATGCAGGGAGAAAATTAGAAGGGCCAAAGCCCGACTAGAACTTAATCTGGCTACTGCTGTAAAAGACAATAAAAAACATTTGTATCAATACATTAGCAACAAAAGGAGAGGCAAGGAGAATTATATGGGGCCAGATGGGATCCACCCAAGAGTACTGAGGGATCTGGCAGAAGTGCTCACCAAGCCCTTTTCCATCATTTATCAGCAGTCCTGGCTAACCAGGGAGGTCCCAGTTGACTGGAAGTTAGCACATGTGATGCCCATCCACAAGAAGGGCCGGAAGGAGGATCTGGGGAACTATAGGCCTGTCAGCCTGACCTCGGTGCTGGGAAAGATTATGGAGCAGAACACCTTGAGTGCCATCACATGGCACGTACAGGAAGGACAACCAGGCAATCAGGCCCAGTAAGCACGGGTTTATGAAAGGCAGGTCCTGCTTGATGAACCTGATCACCTTCTATGACAAGGTGACCCGCTTACTGGATAAGGGAAAGATGTGGATGTTGTCTACCTTGACTTTAACAAAGTCTTTGACACCATTTCCCACAGCATTCTCCTGGAGAAACTGGCTACCCATGTCCTGGATGGGCGTATACTTCGCTGGGTAAAAAACTGGCTGGATGGCTGGGCCCAAAGAGTTGCCGTGAATGGAGTTAAATCCAGCTGGCAGCCGGTCACAGGTGGTGTTCCCTAGGGCTCAGTATTGGGGCCAGTTCTCTTTAATATCTTTATCAATGATGTGGACCAGGGGATCGAGTGCACCCTCAGTAAGTTCGCAGATGACACCAAGTTGGGCAGGAGTGTTGATCTGCTGGAGGGTAGGAAGGCTCTGCAGAGGGATCTGGACAAGCTGGACCGATGGGCTGAGGTCATCTGTGTGAGGTTCAACAAGGATCAGTGTCAGGCCCTGCACTTGGGGCACAACAACCCCACACACCACTACAGGCTTGGGGAAGAGTGGCTGGAAAGCTGCCTGGTGGAAAAGGACTTGGGGGTGTTGATCGATGGCTGGCTGAATATGAGCCAGCAGTGTGCCCAGGTGCCCAGCAGGACTAGGGCAGGGATCGTCCCTCTGTACTCGGCACTGGTGAGGCCGCACCTTGAATCCTGTGTTAAGTTTTGGGCCCCTTGCTACAAGAAAGACACTGAGGTGCTGGAGGAAGTCCAAAGGGCACCGAAGCTGGTGAAGGGTCTGGAGCACAAGTCTGATGAGGAGCAGCTGAGGGAACTGGTGTTGTTTAGTCTGGAGAAAAGGAGACTGAGGGGAGACCTTGTCGCTCTCTACAACTACCTGAAAGGAGGTTGTAGGGAGGTGGGCATCAGTTCCTTCTCCCAGGTAACAAGTGATAGGACAAGAGGAAACGGCCTCAAGTTGTGCCAGGGGACGTTTAGATTGGATATCAGGAAAAATTTATTCGCCAAAAGGGCTGTCAAGCATTGGAACAGGCTGCCCAGGGAAGTGGTGGAGTCACCATCCCTGGAGGTATTTAAAAGACGAGTAGATGTGATGCTTAGGGACATGGTTTAGTGGTGGACTTGGCAGTGTTAGGTTACTGGTTGGACTTGATGATCTTAAAGGTCTTTTCCAACCAAAACAGTTCTATGATTCTATGATTCTATGTTAGGAAATACTTTTCTTTCAATATTTTTGAGCTGTGGCCTACTGCATAGTAATTCTAAATCTACTGACAAAAGCTTGCATAGTCACTTTCCTTGGACCTCTTGGAATTACCCCATCTCTCTCCAGGGAGCTGCAGACTGCAGACTAAACCCCACTAATGCCTAGAAAATAGTTACAGATGCTTTGGGTACAGGTGATGTCTCCAGCTGCACTACAACAAGAGGGAAAGTTGCATGGTACCCTGCACCTAGCGCAAGGGCACCAAGTCTGCATAACTCTGACATCCACAGCCCAGAAACTCCCATAAATGAGTGAGATAATAAATAAACCCCATGTACCAGTACAAGTTGGGGACAGACCTGTTGGAGACCAGCGTAGGGGAAAGGGACCTGGGGGTCCTAGTGGACAACAGGATGACCATGAGCCAGCAGTGTGCCCTTGTGGCCAAGAAGGCCAATGGCATCCTGGGGTGTATTAGAAGGGGTGTGGTCAGCAGGTCGAGAGAGGTTCTCCTCCCCCTCTACTCTGCCCTGGTGAGGCCGCATCTGGAGTATTGTGTCCAGTTCTGGGCCCCTCAGTTCAAGAAGGACAGGGAACTGCTAGAGAGAGTCCAGCGCAGAGCCACGAAGATGATTAAGGGAGTGGAACATCTCCCTTATGAGGAGAGGCTGAGGGAGCTGGGTCTCTTTAGCTTAGAGAAGAGGAGACTGAGGGGTGACCTCATTAATGTTTATAAATATGTAAAGGGCAAGTGTCAAGAGGATGGAGCCAGGCTCTTCTCAGTGACATCCCTTGACAGGACAAGGGGCAATGGGTGCAAGCTGGAGCACAGGAGGTTCCACTTAAATTTGAGGAAAAACTTCTTTACTGTAAGGGTGACTGAACACTGGAACAGGCTGCCCAGAGAGGTTGTGGAGTCTCCTTCTCTGGAGACATTCAAAACCCGCCTGGACGCGTTCCTGTGTGATATGGTCTAGGCAATCCTGCCCCGGCAGAGGGATTGGACTAGATGATCTTTCGAGGTCCCTTCCAATCCCTAACATTCTGTGATTCTGTGATTCTGTGATTCTGTGATTTTGTGTATGCAGAATGCCCAATGGGGAAATGCTGGCAAAGTATAAATCAGTTTGCAGTGAAGAACATTTCTGCAACAACCACTTAAAAGCGCTTCATATTAAGGCAATAAGCACATGCCCAAACAAGGACAGACAAAATAGGGAAACACCTTCTCTTCTAGTGAGGTGGAAAGGGGTGGAAAGATGCTGTGAGTGTTTCCTTCCACATTTGCAGAGCACGAAGGGTATGAAAGCCTTCAAGCACCTTGAAAGGCCACTGTCAGGGTGGGCAAGGTGGCATCACACAGCTCCTGCTCACGAGAGGGGGATGCTGGGGTTTGTCAGGCACAGAGTACTCAGTGCCTGGCCCAGCAAAGGGCTGGCCTGTGACACGTTTCTCATCACAGGCACTACCTCCACATATGTCTATATTCACTAACATCTTTATGTTTGAATTTATGAACATTTCAATTTCCTTGGAGAGTTCAAAGTTTGCGTCTCCAACAACTGCTGGTTTTACTTTAAAGCTACAACAGTTAGAGTCTTCTAATGCGAGTTTTAGTTGGATAGTGAATTAAATACCATATGAGGTTAACTATTCATACTGGCAATGGAATTCCAGAGATTCAGATTTTTTTTTTATTTTGTTGTATTGATTTGAGTTTTGTATTCCCTGTTGTGCCTTGTTTCTCACAGCTGTACACCGATTCCATTACTTTCAATTTTTTAATTTCAGCTGACAAAAACCCCGTCCATAAACCAGCACATAAAAATTTCTGATAAAAAAATACCAAAATGCATAGAGAAATGTACATATAAACACACACACAGAGCCATGCAGTAAGAGCAAAAAGAAATTGTCTGCATAATTGGACCTAAAACTGTTAGGAAAAAAACTTATTAAAAATGAATATTATAGAAAGACAATTAAGAATTTTAAGGAAAAAAACCCTGATTAATTAAGTGCAAATTATAAGTATTACTTTGAATTGCATTGTACAGAACAGTATCAAATTACTAATTATCCTTGCCCGCTTTGTTCAAAGATCATGAATGTGCATTTTAATTTACAATGTAGTAAGCTAAATATACTGAGAACCAGCGTGTAGAATTTTGCAGAAATCACTGGGGATGAGGGGGAAACTCCCCCATTACCATATAAATGACATGTACAGAGTTATAAATGACATAGACTAGATCCAAGTCGTATTGTTCCTTAGGATGTATCAGGCAAATACCAGAAATTATAATAAAGCTTATAACCTACCAGATAATAAATGTAACCCATACCCCACAAATCCCCATCTACCAAAGATAATTTTGTCTGCTGTTTTTTGCTGATTAAGGGTGGCTTTGGAAAAAAATGCCCGCCCCCTTTCCCCTCTTTATCTGTTGCATTTATTGGCAGGATGGAGATGGCTCCATTTTTATCTACCTAACACCTCACAATAGCTAACGTAGACTAATCTTCATTTCCAAAGCCTTCATAGCCTGCTCTACCCTTAAACACTTCCTACTTAGTATCGAGGACTATTCCCACGTAAAAAAGACTCATTATAGCAGCTCCTTTTTCCACTGGTATATTTTTTCCATGACATCCACAACGTTAGCAGTGCTGCTGTGTTGAGATCACGGCTGACCGATATCTCATCATTCCCTGCAGGAGTCTGGGGACTGGGTTTGGTTTTGTGGGGTGTTTGCTTAGCACTAGGCACAGCCAGGCCATAGGACATACCAAGCTGGCAAGTACTTTCCCACCACCAGACTACAAAACGTATGTTTTGAAATGCCTCACAATGTTCAGATGGCAAACATTATCAAATTGCAAAGAAAATACCCTTGTCCCTGCTGAGTAGGACCAGAACTGTTGAGTTGTACTCCTTGCCCTTTATTGTTTATCACTAAAAAAGGTCATTTTCTAAGTCTTGTTATTCCTGGAGTATACAGATGTGGGTTACACTCAAGAGATGCCAATTTTAATGTATATTATCCTTTCTTTACAGGCTGCCCAAGGAGGGTGTGGAGTCTCCTTCTCTGGAGATATTCAAAACCCGCCTGGACGTGACCCTGTGCAACGTGCTCCAGGGGAACCTTCTTTGGCAGGGGGTTGGACTAGGTGATCTCCAGAGGTCCCTTTCAACGCCAACCATTCCGTGATTCTCTGATTCTTTCTAAGGCTTTCTTGGATGTCTTTCATCTTTTCACAGTAAATTTCCCCCTGGAAAACACAGCATCTCTGGGCTGGCTGAACATCCCTTCCCACCGATGACACGTGGCTGCAGCAGTCCCTGAGGTGAATGTTCTGCCCTGCTCCTGTGTGTGGGAACATCCATCAGAGAGGGAGGCTGTGATTTACTCTTCGAGTTTCTCTTTACAAGAGAAAAATTATATTTCTCTATTATTCCCTCCAACCCCCAAAGACTGTGTGCTCCCGTCTGCAGCTATAAATCTCAGTGATGTTGGTGGCATATTAGGGATGAGGTTTCATGTTCATCAGGCTTTAGGAGGATTACACCAGTATGTGAAAATACTCAAAGCGTGGTTACATCATGATTACACAGATTTTTATTATTTTTCAGTGTGAAGAGCATTTCTTTAAGGAGCGCTAACAGGATGCCTGGTTTCTGTTTTGCAGATCTGCGTCCACGAACTGAGAAACGGACCATGATATATTGCTATAAACACAACTGCCTGGTTGACTAATGGCCTGTAACTTATCTTTCTGTGCCTTGTGTACTCAGAGAGCTGGCTTGCTGCAGTTTTAAGTCCAAATCCATAACTGGTACAAATAATGTATCTAGTGATACATACTAACTACTGATCCATTTCTTGTTTTTCAATGTAATATAAAGAAATGTAAGAGTGTTATGCTTGTCCACTAAGGACTTCAGTGTTTGAAGGAGACAGATCCACTCCTTTCATACCTGTGAATGCACTACATGATTCCTTATTTTCCACTTGAAAACAAAAAAAGACATTTATTCAGGAAAACTGCAGCCAAGCAACTGTTTCATGCTTTCTTTCCCCTTTCAAGTGGTCAGCAAAGTGCACACTGTTTCCACTAATCTAAACTGCAAGCTTAAAATGAAGTAAAGACAGAAGTGACTCTTGATCTTCAGGCACATTTTAGCTGCTGCATTGAAGGCAAAGGGCTTGTTTGTCCTCTGAACCATAGCTCAGCTGTGCTTTCAAATGCATACCTTCTCCTAGAGGAGAAGAACAGGTGAAACATGGGACAGTGCTGGTCAGGAACAGTTCCTGGATGTCCCAGGAATATTATTTTGCTGGAACCAAAGCCAAATGCTTTGTGGTCTGCTGGTTACTACCAAGCACTCAGTGGACTTGCATTTGTAATTTCTACACAGTCCAATCAAATAATTCATGCAGGAGAACATCAGTTCTGGGAGGGGAACAGAAAGGTTGGCTGTTTTAATCCTAATATGCTTAATCAGGGCCAGTGTTTGGGCTTTGATGATGGCTACATCCATCATGTTGCCACTTTACTCCTCTCCCAGGGAAAGGAGCTGTGCCAGGACTGGATTCTGCAGTGGCCCTTTTGAAGACTCAATGAGATGGAGGAAAACACACCTCTTGGCTTCTCCACTCTCCTTGCAACTTCTCTTCAAGCTGAGGTGCCATTCAGCAGTGCTGTGCTGCGTGATCTCCTCATTAAAGATAATCTTGGTCCTCAGTAATGAGTAAATCATGTACTACAACATTTCCGAATGGCAGCTCACACTAGAAGAAAATTGTTGTTAGGCCTCCATTTCTGTCTTGCTACTCCCACCTCTCATCTGGCACCACATGCTTTCTGCTAACAGAGCCAGAACAACCCCGTTAAAGTTATTGTTTCTCCTTTTTGGGGTTATTATTCTGTCTTGCATCATTTTAAATCTCACAAATGCACTGAAACATTTCTGATGCATGCCAGGCTTTCCTGGTTCACTATTTGCCAGGTCAGCATCTAGTTCAAATTCTTCTCAGTAGCAAGGTCAAAATCAGATGCCCAAAATTCATAGGTAGGCTCTTAAACAACATATGCCCCATACGCAGTCTCATGGTGTTCTTACTCAAACAACATAACCTTTTGACTGAGTTCAGCATTCCCAAGAAAGGGGTTTTTAAAAGAACCCTGAGTTCATGAGTGGGCAGACGTGAACTTCTTGTTCGTCTCAATGTGTTGCCACTTGAACCGTACAAGCAGAATGCCAACTTCTCCCACCACTGCTCCGGGTCTGGAGTCTATCAGCGGTGCCCATGAGCCAGTGCAGCAGCTTCACTGACAGACCTGGCTAAAATGAGGAAATCCACAGGGAAATTCCCAAGCTGCTCCCTGATCCATAGTGCTGGACAAAAACCACATCAACTCCTTCAGCCTTCTCCTGACTCTTTCATCCCACCAGTTTATTTTATCATCAATGGTTGATGATACCTCCACAGTTGTTCCAGATGCCAAATATTAGAGGGCCAAGAAGCAAGAAAGGATCCTAAAATACCTACATTTGGCTGGAAAATGATTTCTCCAAGGGATCATCGCTCATGATACAATCTGGGAAAGACGTGCTAAATCACAGGGGTTTTAGACCCTTAACAAGAGCCTCCATAGATATAGACCTTCGGGCAACACACAGGGTGTTTTGGGGGCAGAAGGGTAGAGAGGAGGGAGAGAAAAAAACAAGATAATTTTAAAGCACCATAATTAATCCTTTCCCTTCCCATGTGCTGCAACTTTGTGCCGTGCCTCCAAGGGGCAGCACTGCCTCAGTTATTGCACCTGAAATCGTTAAGCTGTTGGGGACACAGCTCTCTATTGTCACGACTTCTAGCCTCCAGAATAATACATAACAGTCTCCAGGTTAGTATAGGTCAGTTCAATAATCAAGTGAAGTTTAATTTTTAAAATGAGATATTGAATCTTTTAAGGCATCTCTGTGCCTACAGACTGAGGCAGAGACTGGAAAATCAAAACAAATGCAATAAATACAATGATCTCCAGATAATTCCCGTCAAGTAAGATTTATTTCATTGTCTGTTTTCAGCCTGTGCCTTCAATTTTAAAAGCACAATAGCACGAAAACATAATGTTTCGCTTTTAGGAACTGTTTTTCTTCAGTTCTATTTCTTGCCAGTTTCCCAAATCTTTAATCTAGCTATCTTGAAAGCCTCCTTTAAAGAATTGCTTTTGATCTAGTCTTACACAATAGCAAATGATGCTGTGTTGTTTTTTTTTTTGCTGCTATTGTTGTTAAATCAAATACAAGACAATGACTCAACTTTGAGGAACAGCAAAACTAATGTAGGAGGCAAATGCTCGTGAGTCATATGTGTAAAAAGGGAAGGACTGAAGCAATTTGCTCCTATTTTATGGGATTTGCAAGCCAGGTGAGAGTCCATCAGCCCCTCCACGGTGCAGAACAGGTTTAACAGCAGGCGTTTGCCTTCTGCTTGTAGGGTGACCCACGCAGACACATCTCTCCAGTTGTGCATCCCTCACGTCCTAGGACTAAACCTGAAGGGGACCTGCCAGGGCTCTGTGCTGGAGATGATCCGAGGAACGTGCTGAGAACAGCCAGATCTGTGTTTTCATGTGATGCTCTGCATTTTATTTGGCATCTAGTGGCCAAGGTGAGACTCTCACCTCAGTTTTGTGTCCCAGTTTCTCTCATGTCATCTAAAACCAGGTCAATAATTGTGCCTCAGTTTGCCTGCTTCTAAAAAAATGGTAATAACTCCTGTTTTACCAGGACATTATGTGAAATTTTATTAATTGATGGTTGCAAAAAGCATTAAGATCAAGACAGAATAATTGCCTCAGTGAAGGTCATAATTAGACATGTACCAAGAGATACAGCCGAGCGTCATCTGTGATGCTCGTTTAATCTCATTCTTGTATTTTAGCTACAAGTGTGTGGGTGCTAGGGAGGAGAGCTGTTCTTACAAAGGTGACTGCTGTATTTAACATGAAGTTTAAGCACTTTGTTACACTGACACCTGAACAACCCCGTGCAAGTGATGTTATACACATTAGAGACAAGAGTAAGGTTCACGCTACACTGAAGTACAAGAAATGGACCTTGCAGTGGAGCAGGGCAGACCTCTCCGAAGCGGGGCCATCAGCAATCCCTGGTCTGGGAGGGTTGTGCTGGAGAGGCTTGCCCGTCTCTCCTTGGCTGCAGGTCAGCGCAGGGGCCAGCATTAATCTGATCAAAAAGAGGATTGTGAAAAGCTCATCCGACTCAGGCTGTGAAATCATGCTCTTGAATCCTAATAATTTCTACAGCAACCAGTTGTCATGTCACGAAGAATTACGATCTAAAGTTCGGGGGGAAAGAACAAGCTGGCACACTTTCGTGAATCCTAAATCCTGCTTTAGGCAGAACTGGAAGAGTTCCCATTTGAAAAATAATTATGTTTCTATATAGTGTGCTCTAAAAAGTTCTTTGTGAAACACTAAGGCTCATATTTACAAATGTGATGGAACTGGGAAGTATCCCAGGATTATCGGAAGAATTTGAGAAACATGAAAATTCATGCAGAAACTTCAGAGATGATTTCAAGAAGACATGCCACAGAATGATGGATTTTTGTACTCATAAAAGCTTATAAATGACCTCATTTAAAAAAAAAAAGATTTTTTTTTTATTCTTTTCTGCACTCTGCTCACTTTTCTTTTCCAGTGAATATTTTATGTAACTGAGTTTTGAATTAAAATTCAAGTCAAAAAACCCCCACAAACACACCACCAAAAAAACAACCGTACACACTAATCAAAAGCAAAATGGGATTTCATCTCGCATTGCTTCTTTCTAATCAGGATGCTGTTTGCATACTATATTTTCCCAGCAAATCATGCAGATTTCCGCCTGTTTGCAGCACTCCTATTCTGTGGGAACCTTGACCGTGAAGCCAGCTGCTCCTAGCTCTCCATAGTCTTACCACATGGTGGCAATGTAACTTCCACCTTCCTTCTGAGGAGGTGAGTTGCCCCTGATTTCTTCCTTCATTACTTCTTACTCGCTCTAATGATTATATTTGTAGGTGGCAATTACAGTCTTCTGAGTTTCTGCTTTCCATTTCCTCTATAAATTTAATAGAGTATTGTTGGGGTTATTTTTCAAATAAACTCTGCAACATTTCCAAGGACATTAAGCCCTGTTATATAAGAGTTTTTCTTTCAGCTAATGCAATATTGTATGTTTTTCTGATCTCTAATGAAGTTTTGGGGACCGCTCTGGAAGTATTCCTTTTTGCCAACATGCAGTCATAACCCTTCTGTATTAACTCTTTCCCTTCAAGATAGTAGCTCTTTCCTTTAGTCCATGTTGCTTTTATTAAATTAAAAAAAAAAAAATTGTCAGAATCAAAAAAAGTCTCAAAAGATTTAAAAAGAGCTTAAAAATAATACATGAAACACCAAAAAGAAAAATTAGGAATATGTACATAGAAAGAAAACAGTGAAACATTCAGCCTGGAAAGGAGCTACAGACGCATAAGAAAAGGTGATCCTCGAGAGAACAGGCCTTTTTAAACCACCCTAAGGAGTAAACATGTAGTCTTCATTTTAAATGACTGTGCTACTGAGAAAATGAAAAAAACCCTATCTGTTACCACATCATTTTAAAATCAGTATGTAGAGATAGTCTAGATCTGAAGTAAAGTGTAAATCTTTTTTCTGCATTTTTGAAAAAGTGTCGATAGTTCTCAGATTGGAATATAACTATTACCAGGTTTCAGTAGTAAGGTACTATTTTCTGGTCCCCAGCACAGGCACCATGGTTTTAAGGCTTAATTGGTTATATGCAAGAATACAGTACTATAAGTCAGTGGAAACACTCAAAAAAAACCCCAAAATCTTGAAGGAAAACTCAGAGAAGTTTAAGGAACTTGTGTATTTGTTAGAGGTATCAACTTCTGCTTAATTATATAATTTTGCTCTGGACCTAGTACATAAATCAGGGTATTGTACATACTAAATGAAATTGTAATTGTGAATTTTACATCTACTTTTCTGGTACATTTGTGTGAATTATGGGAAATATGTTTCTGCTAATGGATTTGGATTCAAATACTCTGCCTGACAGACTGCAGTGGTTGCCCTTTGCAGTATAATCAGCACCAGGTGAGACAAAGAGTGAATGTTTCCTTGGTGTAGCTTACATCCATACGGCCACTACAGCTGCAAAACCATCTAGGAGACCTAGCTACACCACAGGAAATTTTATGGATAAAAACACAGTGCACTTGATAGTTTGCTTCGGTACTATACGATGCTTCCACTCTCATTAAAATCTCAAAAATCCTTTAAAAGTGAAAAGAGAGTCCTTCATAATCCACAATTAAGGAATTTGTTAATAAGAAGAATTTTAAACAATTATAAATAAAACACAGTATTTAGCTATTAGCAGCATTTTGTGTTGCTGTGCTGTTTGATGTAACTCAAAACAATAGACTAAAATTTTCCAGTGCAGGGTGACATGCAAGAACTTTCATGGTCTTAAAACTTCTTACGGTTGGGGATTAGGGCACAACACATTTTAAGTCATTATCCAGAAAAAAAAAAAGAAAAAAAAAAAAAGGTAGTCTAATCATAATTTTCTGGTATGCAAAGAATAGCTTGTCAAGCCGGTAGCACAGGTGTGATCATTCAGCATCAAGACAACATACGTGAACACAGAAATGGCCGTGACCCCTTGAGAAGAAAAGAACTGGGAAGAACAGCATCAAATCCAGCTCTACGTGGCCTGGCTGTGCCATGGAAATATTTCTCAAAGTAGGAAAGCAGGCAAAGAGGCTGGGGAAAACAAAAGTCGTAGCCATTGTTCTTGCTGGAGGCTGCAGAGCTGAGCAGATGTAGGAACACTGGTTTATTCCTTAGTTTTACCTCGTTGCGGTAGCTATGGTCTGGCTCTGTCTTGGTGGGCACTGAAACCTGGCTTGTGATATATCACCCCCCCTCCAGACCCTGAGGACTCACAGTGGATGTGGGCGAGGGCTGCAGGGAGCCAGAAGCAGGGTGCCAGGTCGGAGCAGCACCTGACGTTGTTTGCCGTGGGTTTGAAAGAAAACATCTCCCACCGGTGTTGCTCAGTCCCTGCAGAACTCAGCCCACATCCCAGGATACCAGGACGTGATTAAAGGTTTCTGCCATCCACCAGATTCGGTTCCTGCTGTCCTGTGCTGGCTGCTTTGCACCACTGCAGACCAGGAGCAGCTGTAACCTCTGCAACCTGCCCTGCTGCAGACATTTGGAGTTTGTTAGGCAGCTGGTACCCCAGCCTGGCACACAACAGCCAACACATACCTGGCCACTTGTATTTTACTACTTATCCATCTGAAAGTTGTAAGATCATCTTTAAAATACACTGTTTTCCTCCACTTTTATAATTACTGTTAATCTGTGGCATAGTTTACCCCATAGACCTGTACCCATTGAAGACTGGAAAACAGCTGGTGCAGAAGCTACACCATATAGTAGTTACTTATAGAAACATAAACTAATAGAGTGTTGAGGGTGATATAATTCCTGGATGCTTTAACTTTTAGAAACTGTTGGTATGTCAATCTGATTGCTTGAAAGATCTGCCCTAGTCAGTTCTCCTGATCCAGAGCAAAATCCAGGAAGTGTCACCTCTATGTCCTGGTTGGTATCAACACTGCAGTCACCACTGGGCTTCTTTGCCCCAATTTGAAAAGTACATTGTACCGTAACACCCATATCCCTCATGTACTAAAGGTCCCCAATCTCTGTCCAGTGGAGAGCTGGCAGCTCCAAACACTGGTGCAAATAGTCCTGTTTTCCCAGTACCAGGACCTGAGCACATTGGTTATTGTTCCTCATGCAACGTTGAGCACGTGGAGCACAGATAGGAATACTGAAGGTCCCTTTTCACATACAAGGATTTAACCTCCTGCCTGTTGTGCTGGAGGAAACAGTGGACTTCAACTCTACAGGGGCACCCCTCGTCCCCAGCCAGCCCTCAGCAGTAACTCACCCTTTGCGTTTTACAGGTCATTACCTCCTCTGCTTTTCCATTCAAAGACCGGCTCCGACCTCTGACTGTTTCCAGCTGCTATTAGGATTTACAGTTGTAGATTTTTAACTGCACTTCAATGTGGTTTTTTATGTTCTTTTTTTTTTTTTTTCATTAGGAGAGTGACATCAGACACAAATTATGAGCTGACTTCTGTCATTATTTCTGATATTATTTTGATTTTACTACTATTATACAACAACTGATAGGCCAACTCGCTAGTGAGAATCACATTTCTCAGCAGAATTTTCACCTCTTTCATGTAGCTTTCACTCGTTCTAATTTGGACAGAGTACATTTATTTTTGCTTTTTTTTCTTTCTTATGGCACATACTCTTTATTCAGGCCAAGGAGCTGCAAGACAAAGAGGACAGCTATTTAAACAGCCTGTAGTTTTTGCACTGGCCCCTCAATTTCCACAAACAAGGCTGCACCAAAGACGAACCGGTGCGTCAAGAAAAAAAACTACTGAAATTTATTTTTCAGGTCAAATTGATGAAATTACGCACTAACATAAAATTCCTATGGCTGTCTTTCAATTTTGTTGTTCTTTCTGTCCTTGTAGGCACTTCTTGATTGCAGCACTTTTAAAAATACCAAGCTTGGTTGTTTTCTTTAAAACGTGTTTTTCAACAGAAGTTCACGAACACCCTCAGAAGAAGAAAAACACTGATTTCCCTCAGGGGATTAATGAGACAAATGTAAATTTATCACAACAGATAGTTCCATTCCTTACACTTATCTTGTACCAGCACGTTATATGTATTTACCCTATTGTATATAAAAAACAGGTATTCTGTATCTTCTGAAGGGGTATTCCAAAACAGTGACTTTGTAATCAGAGCCAACATGCCTAACTGCAAAGAGATCAGAAAAAGCCATCAAAACTATACATAAAATCATATAACTGTAGGTCTAGAAGAAGCCCAAAGAAACCTTCTAATCCACCCACCCCCTCACCCCCAGCACTGAAATAGGATTGACGTTTATCTCGACAACCTATGACAAAAATCTCTCTAATTCATTCTTAAAAATTCCACAGGACAGAGATCTCTATGGTATCCCTGGGCAACATGCCCTAAGAGATATATTTTCCCCCAATATTCATGTACATAGTTTTTGTACAAATTAACCCAATTTCTTTTAATCTTCTACAGCATTCTACAGCCTGGAAGACTCTTATGTGTGTCACAGCCACCAAGCTCAATTCTCCTGACACAGAAATGATGCATTTTCGTTTAATCCACAGTGAACCTGATCACCTAAATACATTCTCCATGTTTTATCATATCAAATCGTAGATATGATTTTATGGAGGAAAAATATAGCTCTCAAAATTGAGTGAATTTGCAAGTACTCTGTAACATTCACACTTTTTTTGAGAATAATGTCAATTTAATATATTTCCTTTGCAACAAATACTACAGCAAGACCCTCACATTGGGCACCCTGGTGCAGATCCAGAGGACCACTATTAGCTTCCATGGAGCTATTCCAAACTTGACTAGCATGGCATAGGTGAAAATCTATTCTGCAATATTTAAAGTTGCTAATATACTCATTAATTATTAAAAATATCAGCATAATCAGAAAATGGGGACACAGATCTCAGGTACAGTATTTAACCCAAGGCTACTGTAAATCACTTCAGTGCAGAGAAACAGAACTCATGTACAAGCAGAAAAGCCTAATAGCTCTGTTATACAACTTTTAATGCACCATATTTTGGAAATATTTGATTCAGTGATACGCTATCGATTTTCAGATACCTAGCAGGTGCTTCTTTCACTCTCTGATATGATTTTACATATTTTATTTGTCAATTTTTCATTTTTATTAATGTACCCTTGCTTAAGCAGAACAGTAGCTAACTAATTGGGTTTAATTTGGTTGCAAACTGGGTAGCTCTTTTCTCACATAAGCTAATTGAAGAGGTAACTGTATCCCTGACAAAGCAGCGGCAGAGAACTAATAGTGGAAAAGAGAAGAGATTCTACCACAACAGCTGGCTAAATTTTGTGGGAAGTTGCACATCTCAAGTAAATCTGCAGAGATCAAAAGACTCAGTCAGGATTTAAACTGCTGTAACTGAACACCATTTGTGCTCTCATGTTTGCTGTACAGACTGCAAATCTATTTTCAGGAAAAGATTCTCATAAATTTCGATAATCTCTTTAATCACATAGCCAAGCAGACCTGACCAAGTCACTCACAAACTGTTGTGGTGAAGATGAGTGTTGCCTTATCTCAAAAGATTAAAATACCAACAACAGCAGTGTTTGACATTTTTATTTTTACTATTATCTCAAGTATATAGAAATTATCTGACGATGATTGTATGATTTCATCCAACAAAGAAACGATTTCATCCAGCAAAGAATGAATTGCAAGAGACTGCATGGAACTACAAGAAATTACCTAAAATATTATAAAAACAGTTCAGACATATTTAAAACCTTCCCTCTGACTGTGACCAGGCTGGCATTATATCTGGAAGCACAGTACCTGATTCTAGACAGGAGAATCAGTCCTGCCTCCAAGCATGATGCCAAGAGAAGCAACAAGACTCAGAGCTCTTCCTGAAGAAATGCCCTTTTAAATAGGACCTCTGTGAAAGAAGAGTGCAAGCTTCAGTGCAAACACCAACCACCTCACTTGCTGAACTCCTCTTGACGTAGAGTTCTGGCAACCACTGGCTGACCAGCAACATCAGGATGGACATCTGGCTTCCTTCCACCACCCCAAGGAGATCACTGACCACAGTAAATAATATTCTGTTTTCCTTCCAAAAGCCATCCTTAAGTCTGAATGAGAGCGATCCAAAAATTAGAGGATGACAGGTGTTGGGTTTGGCTGGCAGCCCCCTTCCAAACAACCTTCTGCAGAAAAGGAAGGTTAAAGACTGGGCTAGAGCTGGCAAGGTTTATTGTGGTGCGGTGCTGGATTTTGGAGCCAGTCCAGATAACAGTACATTTTAAAGTTTTCAGGAGCTTGCTGATTTCTAGGCAGGCATTCACAACGTGCATTGTAAATGGTTCAATTTTCCCTGACCTTTGCCAACTGAGAAGGGCCAGAAGCCTGTTGCCAATGATGCAATCCATAATGTGAGCTTCCCTATGACAGGGGAACCTCCATCAAAGAAAGTAGTTGAGGGAACTTCTACCAAATCTTTCATGACATGATCGGGTGAAATTTAAGGGTCTCTTTTTTCCTCTGCTTTAACATGGATAAGGCAAAATAATGCTGCATCTAGTAGATCTTCCTTGAAACAGAATTATTTATGGTGGAAATATCCACTTCAAACACATGGCTGAGGCCAAGAGCTGCTCTTCATTCCTACTTTGACTGCAACTGAAATGGCCAGATTTTATGCACATCTGGTATAAATGAGCATGCAAATAAAGATGCACCAAAAAATAGTCACTTACATTTTCAATGGGCAGCTAAATAACGGCTAACTGGGAATTGCAAAGCCCCAAGTGCTACACAACAGCTGCATGTGCTGAATGGGGAAACACTGAATGATGTCCAATAGGCAAAGAAGAGGAAAGCTTTCTATTTTCATATGGTGACAATGTCACTGAAGCACCACACTGGCTTCGCTGCCTCGCCTGAACAAGCACAGAAATGAGGGAACAAATTCCACACAGCTTCCCCAAAAACCCTGAATAACATCAGCATGTACTTGAGGACGAACTAGTGAGTTTTAGACTTGGGGTGCATTTGTGGCACTTTCCGAGGCCGTTTTCCAGTTCCCAGTGTTTCTCTACCCCCCTTTACACCACAGCAGATGTGTAGAACTGCAAATTTATCCATGTCCATGAAATATTTCCTTTGTGACTGAAAATGTGAACGTCCTTAAAAACAAATTAGAATATGTATTCACTGTCCCAGTGATTTTTCACATACCTTGTCAAAAAGGAATCATTTGTAGACCCGTTAGGTCTGGCCCATTTTACTGTCTGGAGCCCTGACTTTAGCATCCTTTTTGTAAGAGATTAATTTATACAGAGTATCTTATAAAATTCAGTGATGACCCAGTCTAATTCTTCATCTCATCCTCCCCAACCAGTTCTTGGAGCTACTAATACTGGGAAAGGTTAGCCCTACACTATGAAATATTAGGATACCTGATCTCCTTCTCTGGTGACACTGAACAGGAATTTTAGGAATTACTTGCTTTCAGCCTAATTATGAATGTCCCTTTCCAAATTTAGGTATAATTTGATCATCAAAGTTCCTTTTTCCAAGCAGAAGTTCAGCGTTCTTATATTATACAACAAAAAACTGAGCACACACACAAATTAGGTAAGGCACTGTTTCAGCAGACTTATCTAGCATTTTCCCAGTGTTAAGACCACTCCCAGAGTTCCAGGATTAATACTTCTAAACTTAAGAAATATATCTACTTCACTTGCTTGAAATGTTATAAGCACAAAAGGTACTGCTCAAAATAACTGCTATTTGATTTGGCAGCTGCTAGCAGGCACTGCACCTCTGAGACCAGCCATACATGTTCTAAATATACCCTCTGATTTTTGTGAGATGCTGATTAAATTATGAAAAAGGTTTTTCTTTATTACTGTGTTCTCTTTCCTCTCTTTATAAAGTCCAGAAAAGGAACAGAACCACTATTAGCATGAATCAGCCGGTAGCTTTGAATGCGTAGTTCCCATAAGCTCAGGGAGAGTTTCAGGGAAATGTATGTGAGGGGGAATCGGGAGCCTTTACTCGATCTTGCAGCAAAAATTTCTGCAGTTTTATTGTCTTAATGACGGTGACATCCTGGCCTCTCCCACCAGGTGTCACTGCGAAGTCACAGTAGAGGATCTGTTGGCGCTAACATAAATGCAGGCAGAACGAAGATTAATAAGGAATACAAGTCATGGCTGAAAAAGTCTCTTTTCACTCCTCGCCTTGCTCCCTAGCCAAAAATACAGCACAGCAGCACTGCTGTGCATTAAGCTCAACACAGCAGGGTACTAATTTGAAATGATGGATACATATAGCTCATCTTGCGTAAGAGTTTTAAACGCATGCCACGTGAGCTTAGGCTGGGGCCTGGCTGCCAGATGCAGTTCTTGCTGATGTGATGATGATGAGATGTCCAGATGAGACATCACAGCCATGGTGTCAGGACTCAGGCTGTAATGGGATGCTCACTTTGAGATGATCTGTAGAGACCTACAGGACAAACCTTTCTGATCACTCTGACAGTGACATGAGATGAGGGAGTAACTCATGTGCAATTCTTCCTTTTGCAAACAAAGTCCCTAAAAACCAAAAATATGTCCTGCAGACCGAGTTGCAAAATAGCTTCTAACAGACTACTCTTACATCTGAGGACACAAGCACCAGAACGCAAGGAAAACCCTCAGTTTCACACTCTGTGGCCCATCTATAGGTGAATATCTTTCCAGCAGTGACAGGAGCACACATCACCATGTCGCATCCTGCTCCCCCATGATTTCCAAGCATGTGTTTAGCAGCGTGCTAAGAAGCTAAGCAGCTCTCCAGAAGTCAAGTACCTCTATCTGTGAACACAGACTCACTCAAAGGAGGTCACACCAGGACTTTATAGCAGCGTAGCCCAGGAAAGGTCCCTGTCCTGCTCAGCTGAGCCACATAAAGGGACCCTGAATTACCCTGCTGAGGTGTCCCTGCTCTGGCAGCAGTGTGCCAGCATGGAGGGAGGTCCTCCTGTCCCATTCCCCAGAATTCAGCATCACACAATCCCAAACCCAATGAGCTTCCAAACTGCAACACAGAGACAGCACACCCTTCTCTTTGTCCCTTAGCAGGATCACACAGACAACCTCTGGCAGAGCCCCTCACTGCCACCCTTGCTCACAACATCCAAACCGTCTCTCCAAGCTCCTGGTAGCAACTGAAGATACTTTAATTACACCATGACAGAATTCATTTCTGTTGAAGAGTGCTGTAACAAAGTGCTTAAACGAAATGAATTCTACCTGCACTTTACTTGTTAAAATGTACATGACTTTTATTAAAGTACTATGTATATAAAGAACGTATAAATACTCGTATCTTATTGCTTTGAAAGTACTTTGCACTATACCACCACTTGTTTTAAAATTATCTTTAAGCCTCATTGTTGCTAAACCATATTCTCAGTCCAACAACAATCATACAGCAAACTGAAATATAAAACACTCTTTGCCCGTGCTGTCCATTTAAATTCGTAGCTGATTTCAGCTGCAGAACTTGAAACTCTCTTTTATAGGATATCACTCCATTTTAGTACAAGCATCTATCAGGCATAGCTCTGAAAATGTTAAGTCAGACTATGAAAATATTGTCAATGCTTATTTTAGTAATAAAAGCCATGTTTAATCTGTGCTTTCATGTTACAGTAATCTATGTATCAATCTATAACCTTCCAGCTAAATGCACTAAGTAGATTAAGCTCTGATTGATTTGAAATGTTTTTCACTTTATTACCAAAAGTCTACAGATTAGCATAAATACCTCAAAGAAATTTTTTCCCCTTTGGCAGCTTTACAAAAGCAGAGCTTAACTTGAATTGAAATGAACTTCTGCATTTTTCCAGGGCAAAATCCTGTCAAATCTACTCTAGATCTGCTCCGCTTCCGGACTTAGTAAAAACCTGTGATTAATAGTACAGTGCATCTATTCTGTCATAACAAAAGCAATCATGTTATGAAGAGAAGTGTTCCCTCTGGGTCTACCATTCATATCAAGCATCAGAAGTTGCCCTGAACGGTGGCACTGTTGGGACTGCCACCTGCACAGCGCACCCTGCAAACAGCTCTCGGAAAGGGTGGGAGGGGATTTTTGTTGATGTGCTCTTGAGGATTACGATAAAAGACCTTAAAAATTGGCTGCTTCAAATAGAAATCACCAAGAATTTGGTGTTTGGTTTTTTTTTTGTGCTGTGTTTAGGGAAAGTGAGAAGCAGGTCATGAATGTCACAGTCACCCAGCGGGTGCTGCGGGGAGGTTCGGCTGCCGCTGCTGGAGGCAGTGAACTTCAGCAACAAAAAGAGCATGCGAGGGAAGAGGAGGGTGCTGATCTCTGCGATCCTGTTTCAGCGTTTCTCACAGCTCCTTTGCAGACTATCTGCTGATGACGGCTGCACAGATGGAACGAGATTTCTACATATGCTCAGCGTTCATCCTGGTAGCTTGCTGAGATGGTGGCAGTGCAAACAAACATGGGTCTCAGCATCCCACCCAGCTCTGTTAGAGAGGTGGGGAAGACACGTCTACAAACATCAGTGGGAATTGGGGAACAGGAAAAATAGCTCTGAGGTGGTAAATTTCTATATTTGCCCACATATCAAGCAATTCCAGTCAGGTGAGTTTGAATTTAAAAATTTGTTTTGGTTTATGCCACCAAAGAGGAGTCAACCGAGAAAAAGAGAGATTTTGGAAAAATAAAGGCACTGGCAACTGTGCCGGCAGAGCATCCCAGCTGCTGCAAGGGTAAAACTTCAGTCTCACTGACAACAATGCTTGAATTCCCATGGACTCCATTGAGGAGGTGCCATCCCTTTCCCATTTGCCACCACGCAATACTCCATTTCTTCTGGGATCCGCCTCCATCCATCTATGCATTCATGGAGAGAGCTGATATCTGAACACTGCAGAACAATCCGATCCTGCGGCCCCACAGCTTGTTCAAGCATCTGCCATGAATCCTCAGTCCTGACTCCAGTCCCAGGTTTACCTCCACGAGGACTGCACAAGTAGCGTAGTGCAGGAGAAGGAGCTCAGCTTACACAGTCCAGCTCTAGATTTGATTTTGGATTCTGTATCCCACCACTTGGGAACATTTTTATCCCAGGTTTTCCTGTGGGTCCTTCTACACCTTGCTTGTGATGTAAGAAAAGTTTTAGTTTCAGTATAAGCTGTACTTGGGCAAAAAGTCACATTTTCAAAGGGATACTATATCCAAATTTCTGCAAAACATACTCCCAGTGAATAGCAAGTTCAGTGGTCCTACCCTGCACATGCTGCTCGGAGAGGTTACAGAACCTGGCTTGGTATATCCAGATTGTATTTGATCACAGATTCATTTCTTATCCCAGTACATTAACATAAAGTTAACAAGCAAGTTCATTATAAAGGGCAAACATGAAAGTCAATGACAGCCAAGAAATTGTCTGAGCAATCTCGTAATTGAATAAAAACATGCGTCAGCAAAACAGAAGTGTCATCCCAGGCTTGCCAGCATGCTTGGAGTTCACTGGCTTGACAAACTGCTGTTAGTATGGTGCTGGGTGCAAGACTCTGTGAGAAGACCTTATGTACCAAATTATGTTTATCAGCAAAATACGGGTACTAATATGCTCATTTGACCTACAGGTCTGCCCACAGCTTCAGCAACAAATTAATAAACAAAGAAAAAATTAAAGAAAATTGCATTTTGCAACTTTTTAGTCACTCCTCTGGTTGCAAAGTGCTTCGCAAGGAGCATGTTCACTTGCAAATATTCTGTGGTACAGTGTAAACACACATTTTAATATCAAAAGTAATCTGAACCGCTATCAGATTTTTCCACTGATGCGTTGGATGAGTTTGTACACTGATTTATGGGACCAGATCCTCTGGGACTGGCAAACAAAATAATTTATTTTAATTCCCTCATTTTTGAGTCCAACAGTCCCAGCTGGGCTGTGATATAGAGTAATTTAAGGAGTGCTTCATATTTTCACATCAATTAAAGGCGAATGGCATTTTGCAACTATTTTGTTCCATTAAGCCTCAAGAAGACTGGGAGCAGCCAACAGGATGCAGTTAATAGACGTATCCAGACACTTCTTTCTGTAGAGGTAAGAAAAGCTTGGGACTGTGCTGGGATTTGCAGGAAGAAGTCTGACTTTACAGGGAAACTGTGTTACAAGAAAAAGATAAAGCCAGGTCCCAAAACCAGGATCCTTGTGAAAAGAAACTGCTGGCAGCATTAGCCAGCAACAGAGAGAGGGATGCAGGTTGTATGTGTGTTATATATATATATGCTATATATATTTTTTAATTTTACTTCTGATAAAGTATTAGCTTAAAAGCCTATAACATCCCCCAAAAGAACTGGGGATGGCTGGGATCCTTTCCTAAGCTAGTGAGCAGGTGAGATTATTTTGCAAGCAGCTGCTCACCGACACCTAAATGGCCATTTGCCAGCTGAAAGGACCAAAGTAAAGCAGCACTCCAGCAATGACCCTCGACCCCATCGAGCCCATTTTCAAGGGAAAGAAGCCAATTACTGTGAGGACCTGTCGACTTGTAAAAAATTTTTAGGTAGCAAGATCTGGGCAGCTTCCAGAGCCCACCTAGTGATGTGGAAAACAACCAATCAAGTAAAATTGTTTCTTTGCTTCATCCTTTAAAATAAAACGCCTTTCCCTCCCCATTTCTGTCCTTTTCTGTGATTTGAAAACTGGCACGTCTATGAGTGATTGCAGGTGCCATTAAATAATGAAGCAGTTCTGTTCATTAAAGCTTGGTGATTTATTACCTTTGGACTAAGGGAAAGAAAAACAGCCCGAGAACAGAATTCTTACATCATTTCACATTATTTCCAGTCCAGCACTTCAGACAACTGTTAGAATAGCAGATTTTCAGCTCCATGGTCCACCAATCCCCAGAAACGCAAAGCTGAACGTCTAATTCCAGACAGTGCTGTAAATCTAGAGTGTAACTTAAACTCATAACTAACTGCTGCCCTAAATGTTGTGTCCTACCTTCGTACAGCCAGTCGCTGAGCCCATTGAAAATAACACCTTCCTTTCCTGTGGAGACCACTCGGATGGCTTGTTTCCCCACATGGGCACAGTAATAGATGTTATTCTCAAAGATAAATATCTGATTTGAAGGGAAAAAGAAAAAGAGAACAGCATTAAGCAGTGGCTCCATTATAAAATGTCACATTTTGCTTTTACAATAATTGGCAGTACAAAATCACATATCACATTTTTACAGCGTCTTTTGTCAAAAAAGGATTTCCACAGCTTGCTTCCAATGCCACCATCTAATAGAAAGATGCTAATTTATAACAAACTGAAGCCTTGGTCCTTTGATACAAGCTTTATTTTTCTTGCTGCTGTCTTCATTTCAGAAATTGAACAGTGCAGTTAGAGGGCATGAAATGAAGAATGCCATCGGTCAGGATTTTGAAAAAGTGGTCCAGGACACAGTAACAGTTTGCAGAGCTGATGTTGATGCTACGTGGTGACTGAACTGGCTATTGGAAATGGCTTCTTGCTTGTTTCCAGCTGCTCCTGCTTCCTTAAAATACAGCTGGCAACCTATGAAATAAATCTGAATCCAGTTTTTAATGCAGATCCAACAAGACAACATGTGCTGTTGAATAGGGATCAGCCTATGTGACTGCAGCGCGTTGGCCAACAAAGCACGAGGAGGTTGGTGTTTCGGCTGGGGAGCAGGTGCATATGCTCCAAGGACCCAAAGGGGTGTGCTAGACCTCCCACCCTGCCCTGGTCCCCAGGTCACCTTCCTACAGGAACCAGGGTGGATGGGACAAAGGCACCCATGGGGTCTCACCTCCCTGTCAGCATGGATGCAGCTGCCTCAACCCCCAGCCTGTCTTTGGAAAATCCACCCTTCCTGTTGCAAAAATCTGGTGCATTCAGGTTGCTGAAAGATTATATGATTAAAATGTTATAGGACCTCGCAGCTCCTCAGGAGGGCAAGGGCATGCCCACACCAAGGATCGCCATCGGGTACCTAAGCCTGCCTCTGCAAACACCTGCTCCGACATCTGGGGCTGTCTGTGGGAAAGCAATGCCATCTTGGAGAAGAATTTATAAATACACAATTCTTATCAATCATAAAAATTTCAATTCAAGATTGTCAGGAAAGGAGCCTGACGTAAGACTCCCAAATAAGCCTCCTGGGTTTTTTTAAAGCTAATTTCATGTGTGTCATTAGATCTACTGCTATGAGAACACTTTGGGGAATCAGGCTGTTTATTTAGGTGTTTAAGTGCTGATCAGTGAGCAAAACTTTAGCCAGCCTTTTAAAAAAAATATTATTCCATGGCATCAGTCTTTATCATCTGGTTAAATGCTTTGTTCTGTGTTTTGCTGTCACCGATGACACAGATCCTGTCCCCTCCTCACCCCAAAGTGAATTGCATCCTGCTCAAAGTAGCGCTCTTGTTTGTAGAATATTTTCAAACTCCATTCAGACTGCAAAAATGTACTGAACAGTGTATCAGAAAGCCAATTAGACTGAAAGACAAACTGTTAATATAAGTTAGTAGACATTTACAGATGGGTTTTTATACACTTGAAGATATTGGAATAAATGTTAGGTATCTTTACCACGACACTAGAATGCGATTTCTCATGTTACACTCATGAAAAGACAGAATTGGGAAAAATATTTGCTTTCAGCTTCTGTTTCACATCCTATTACGGTATGTGTTTCACCTGAAGATAAGCTGGAAAGATTCCAGAAGAAAGTATAGATCCTAATTTAATTTTGGCAGCAGTTATAGCGAGTTTGCCTAAAGGTAAAAAGTATAACTGAAACTGTAGCTTGCTTTTATTCCTTTGAAACTAAGAAAAGCTGCATCCAATTAATATTTTTTGGAAGTAAAAAATATGTTGTGGAACAGACTACATTCTCTTTCCTACCTTGAGTTTTAGTAAGCAGAGGAGCCAGATGAGGGACGCCAAGTAAAGAATTTTATGTGTTAGCTAGTCTGCATATGGGAGGGTTGTTGAAGCTTAAATTTACATAAAAATCAGGAAGACTAAGCAGAATAAGATACTCTGGGCTCAAAAAAATCCAAATCTCTGTGTCCAAGAGCTTCACGTGCTGGGGGTGCTTGGGTAGGGGCTCTTCTGCAACAGGCACATAGTCAAGTGGAGTTATTCAAGCATTGCAACCCTTTCCTTGCTCAGATTCTCACAGCAAATGAAGGGTTTGCAGTATTTTGTACTGTATTAAATTTTAAATGAATTTACAGGAAAAATAAAGAAGGTGGATTGACAACCTGTTCCTGCCCTTGGCTTTGTGAAGCATTGCAATGTTTTCTGTCTTCACTGTTTTGTCTTTCAAAGCTTCATTGCACTAATCAGGCTGCATGAGGTATCCAGTAGCTGCAATGGAAAAATAATGTAGTGCTCTGACTTCAAACTATCTCCCATATAATTCAGAGCCAAACTGCAGCACCTCATAGAGAATTTAAAATTATTCTCCTAACTACAGTGTCTTGTACCCTAAAAACGTCAATCATAATCAAGATAAAAGATAACTAAAGCAGCACAAGGAAGATGTCTGTGTAATGTATCTTATAAATTAAGAAAAAGCTTTTGAACTTCCGTCATTTATCAAAAAGAAATGTCTTTGGATTACTTCACATTTTGGGTTAGAAAGGTATTAGATGATATTATGAAATACCTACATAATATTTTTTACTGTTTTGGTTTTATGACATCAAAGCAGTGCTTTCTATCAAATGATCACAATCCTTTCAGCTAATTAGAGGATAAGAAATTTTAGTACAGAAAAATAATTTAAAAATGTATGGACATCACTTTCACATTATTTTATGCTTGCTCTATATAGCAGTTCTAGGCTAATGTAAAATGACAATAGAAGGGGTCAAGCTCAGTTTTATGCCTCTCTGTACAGAGACAAAGACCAGACCCAAAATATCTGGTGTCTTCTCTTTTGGTGTGCATATTTGAGCAAGACTTCACCCCCAACATTCTTGCAATATATACACTTTTATAACGGACAGCACATAAAGTCCAACACTGAGCACAACTAATGGCATGGAAAATAAACCTGTGCTATGTCAGGAAGATATCCCCATGTTGAATACCATGTCCATTTTCACGATAACACTTTCAATGCAGAGGAAAGATAAGATCTTCTCAAAGAAGTAAGAAGAATGGAAACGTCCATACATAGACTGAAGAAACTGAAATTGCTAACTCTATAGAATAAACAAGGAAGACATAAGCTCTACTAGATAACGGAGAGGAAACAGAAAAAAAGGAAAAGGGTGTTTTCACCCTTTTATTTCACCAAAACAACAGCAAAACCAATGAAATCTAGAAGAAAGCTGTTTAAAAGTGGATAAGAATATTTATCCTAATGAAATCAGAAGCAACGCATGGAACACCTTGCCACTGGATGCAACAGAAGACAGGAACTTCATTCTCTCCTGCTAGATGCTATAATAGACGTTCAAAAGATGAAATTCTTAACAAAGATAACTGGAACATTGGGGAGAACTAAGATAAAGTTGGGTTTTTTTTTAAATGTATTCACTTAATCCCAGGGTAATAAAAATCAATAGGGATTTTTCTGTTGGCTTTATGGGGCTCAGAATGTCACCTCGAACTTTCAGCATAAGATATAACCCCTTTAGCCTCAGGTTTCAACACATATGGGCTGGGAAGAAATCTCTGCCTATTTGTAACTTGTATTAGAACTGATTACTTCAAACCATTTGACAACCTTGTGTGACCCAACTAATATTGGAGAAAGAATACTAGACTGGTTGGACCACAAGCCTGAGTCAAACATTAAGTATTTATCCAGTAAGATAAATTTATAAAGTAAGGTAAATGTTTAAACTAACAACAAAACAAACTTAATTCACTTAAAACACACAAAAGCCTTAACAACACTGATTGATTTAAGAAGGATTTGTTTAAATTATCTTTGCAATTGCTTAAGGGCTTCTGAAGTAATGTTCTCTACCAAACTGAGTCAGAGTGGTACTAAGTAATTATGCTGCAATAATTAAAATACTGGTACTTTTAAAAGGATTAATTTATGGACCTTTTCAGGAATCAAATGAAAATAATCTCTGTAAGACCACTACAAACATCACAGTGACCAACTATTTTGAGCAGATGAATACTACACCTCCTTTTATGGTTGTTCAGCCCACCTTCCTTCCAGCCAAAGAGGTGAGTGAAGTTCCTATTTCTTCACAGACGAAGAGAAAAGAAATTCGTATGCATTAATCTGCATTTTTACTGTTTCTATTTATTTTCCAACTGTAGGGTGGTATTCTAAGTTTATGTTCTCCTTAGCCCATCATTTCTAACATGTATAACTTGTCAACTGCATGAGCGACATCACTTAAATTTAGCATCTCCAAGCATAAGTTAATGTCTGGATGCTTATTACTTTAAATTATTAGCACATTGTAGAAGTGTGAATGTTTCCTACACATTAGAAGGCAGCCTTCCACACTGCAAAGCCAGCCCACAGGATTTAACTATGAGAGAGTAGTTAACATGGAAAGGTTGGCCATTTAACATGGAGAGTTTGGTCAACAAGAACTGGCCTTCATGTATAGACCAGCAGAAAGTCTTGCCTTGACACTTTTAAATTCCAAATCACTCCAAACTTCCTTGGAGGCTGAAAAAAACAGTCACAAAATGGGAGACTCGGTGACTGGGGAAATATAACTACAAATCAACATGCTGCTCTCTCCTCATCCAACATAATGTACTTCATCATTTTCCATTTTTAATGTTAAAGCCTCCTTTTACTTTTTTCTCCCTGAATAGAAGTCTGTTCTTTTGCTGTCAAACCAGTTTACCTGAGGGTATATTCTGCAGAACAAATAAAACAACAGATTCATTTTATAATTCTGTGCATCTCTCAGAAATGCTTATATTTATTTCAAAGAATCAGTAAAAAATATCTTTGTAAAGGTAATTATCTATGGACTTCACTGTTGTAGATGCTGAACAAACACACAGAAAAGACAGTCCCTACCCCAACAGCATATCATTTTAATAGACAGAGAAGTACTATTGTCCTCATTCAACATGTGAAAACATGAGAGACAGGGACACTGAAGACAAGACTCAGTTGCCCAAACATCGGCACCTGGAGCCATTTTAAGCCTTTTCACGTGTCTAAAACATCTGGCAGATATGATACAGGACACATAGGAAACCTCTGCTCTCACAGAGTAGCATCTAGAGGCCACATACATTTAACACTATTCAGCTGAGGTGCTCTAGGAACCTATTTTTAAGCAGGCAAATCCTATTTTAAATGTCACACAGGAATACTGGCAAAACCATGAGTCAAACTTGGGTAGCTTGAGCTCTATTCCAATGCCGTAACCATAAAATCATCCTTACTGCAACGATTTCACATCAGGTAGACTATTATAAGCTTGTGAAGACTGGGAGAGAAGAGATGTAAAATATGACTGTCCTGCCACGAACTGCATGTCTAACTGATCTGTTTATTGTCAAGAGTCATGGTCAGCTTCAACATGATAGTTACTTGAACTCATACTTCCTTCTGCAAAGGCAGAACTACAGCTACTGTAAAATCCCTTTTGCTGAATAATAAAGAAAAATAGTTCTTGCATGTACCCTTTTCTGTACATCTGCCATTGCACATAGCCAATGTACATTGGTAGGATTCAATACTGACTCATCTTGTGCAGGACATTCTGTGGCCTTTCATAGATGGCATGATCTACTCTGCCTTAGACAGATGCCAAGTAGACTCAGAGAGAGATGCAGGTACCAATGAAGACATAAAGGAAGATGAAATCTGTCTAACTTCAGGGGATTATTCTCCAGCAGCTTTTATGGTGTGCTGGGTGCTCCCAAGTCCAAATAAAGTCAATCAATGCAGTTCATATACGTTAGGTGTCTACCACTTCCACTGGGTACAAAGAGCCAACAAACAGCCAATGCCAGATGCCTTCATCAGCTCAAGATCTGGCCCATTAGCTCTTTGAGGGTAATGGCAGCACAAGCGTGCATTCAAATTAGACCATCAGTAGATTAATATGGGAATAAAAAAATAAAATGCACAGTGAAAATAATCTTGGAGAAGAGACCATCCTCCCTCCCAGCCCTACTGATAAGCCAGACTGTGGCCTCTTCGTGCACATCCTTCAAAGTCTCCGAAAGCCTTCTCCTGTTGCAGGGTGGCACAGGCCCAAAAGAAGGATTGTAGCATATGTTCAATGACTATCGCCTCGATGCTGTTGTTCATAGTCCTAACCACTTCCAAGTCCTTGGGCTCTTCTACCTAAACACCAATCACATCAAATTTCTTAAGCAACAGCCACCCATTTCACCACACAAGCCCTGTGAGAATATATGTGGGCAAATTAAGTCAATCATTTGAGGTAAATACAGACTTCGGTAAGGTTGGTGCAGGACCGCATCACTCTGGTACATAAATGGTGATTCAACTGCCTGAAAACAATCTACATACAATTTAACGTTCCTACCTACTTTCTGTCAATGATCTCTTCAATCAAGAGTGCATGTGAACATTTATATTGGGTTTACACGGCAAGGTTTTGGTGGCAGCAGGTGAAAGAGGGCTGCAGGGGTGGCTTCTGTAAAGACACCAGGAACTGCCCCCATGTCAGACGGAGCCAGTTCCAGACAGCTCCAAGACAGACCCACTGCTGGTCAAAGCTGAGCCCATCAGTGACATTGGTAGTGTCTCTGTGACAATATATTTATAAAAGGGTAAAAATGCTGTGCAACAGATGTGAAAGAAACAGCCCTGCAGACACCACGGTCAGTGAAGGAGGAGGGGGAGGAGGTGCTCCAGGCACCAGAGCAGAGAGAACCATGGTGATGCAGGCTGTCCCCTGCAGCCCATGGAGGTCCATGGCAGAGCAGATACCCACCCTGCAGCCCGTGGAGGCCCCCATGCTGGAGTAGGTGGATGTGCACTCAAGGAAGCTGCAGCCCATGAAGGGCTCATGCTGGAGCAGGCTCCTGGCAGGACCTGCAGCCTGTGAAGAGGAACCCATGCAAGAGTAGGATTTCTAGCAGGACCTGTGGCCCATGGGGGACCCACACTGGAACAGTCCATTCCTGAAGGACTGCATCCTGTGGAAGGGACACACGCTGGAGCAGTTTGTGAAGAACTGTAGCCCATGGGAAGGATCCATGTTGGAGGAGTTTGTGAAGGACTGTCTCCTGTGAGAGAAAGCCCATGCTAGAGAAGGGAAAGAGTGTGAGGAGGAAGGAGTGGCAGAGATGAAGCGATATGAACTGACCGCAACCCCCCATTCCCTGTCCCCTTGCGTTACTGCAGGGGAGAAGGTAGAGAAATTGGGAGTGAAGTTGAGCCTGGGAAGAAGGGAGGGGTAGGAGGAAGGGAAGGTGTTTTTAGTTTTGTTTGATTTCTCACTATCCCAGTCTGTTACGATTAACTGGCAATAAATTAAATTAAATTCCCCAAGCTGAGTCTGTTTTGCCCATGATGGTGATTGCTAAGTGATCTTATTTCAACCCATGAGCTTTTCATAGTATTTTCTCACCCAGCCCCATTGAGAAGGGGGAG
Source organism: Nyctibius grandis (assembly GCF_013368605.1). Classification (NCBI taxonomy): domain Eukaryota; kingdom Metazoa; phylum Chordata; class Aves; order Nyctibiiformes; family Nyctibiidae; genus Nyctibius; species Nyctibius grandis. The sequence continues at coordinate 51,039,842 of NC_090664.1, forward strand.
TGACAGAGCGGCTTGGTGGGCACCTGGTAGACAGCCAAGGTCAACGCACCACAACAGTCCCACAGTTTAAACAAGGACATTTTTTTAACTTTTCAGTGTAAGATACTTCCTTAAAATTTTGTAACTTGTATTCATTTTTTTTGGGTGTCAATGATATGAATGTTTTGTGCCAAACTGTATATTAACTATCTACATATTTTTATGGTGTTACACATCACATATTGGTCTGAAAGCCTCAGGAAAATACACAGATTTACCTTCCCAATATGTCCAGGAAGTAGAAAAGTATTACCTCTTTATTTATATGCTAAGTAACTGGTTGAGGTCTGTAACAGTCACAACATGTAACTGGGGTTTGGAAATGTCAGATCATGAACACAAATCGTTTTGAGCATGATCAAGCTCTTCCTGGAAACACACACATAGAAAGACCTCTCCCTTCTCCCCTCCATTTCTAGTGGTCTCTCATTCCATCCAAGTATTTTGGAGATAGCCCTTCTCAAGCCAGTTTTGCTTTTCCATTGCCATATGAAACCTGGAAGCTGAGGACTGTGAAAATGAAAAACTGTGAAGAGAGAAAGATTCCCTGCTGTTTTGTCCAAGTTAAAACTTGTCCTTACTACACAGAATTAGTATGCCTATCCTTGTGCATGCAGCATCTTGAAGCAGATATGATAATTGTGTTTTCATGTTGGGATATCAAGGACATCTGACAAGCATTGTACCGGACAGGCCTTGGCATTTTACAGTTATCATTCTTACATCAACTGCAGCAGAAAAATGTGTGATCAATTAAAAATCAGTTCTAAAGCTTGTTGCTGATTGACTATGCATTATTTAATGAATACTCCGCCAATTTCTTCTTTTAAACCTCATAAAATGCAAACTTTGATGTTCAAATAGCTTCCATTAATGCATTCAGTCATGAGTGTTGTTCTTAATGCATATGACATGATTACGCCAACTCTTATCAGTTCTTCAAAAAGGGTAATAAAACCATAAACTGCTCCTCACCAGTGAGCTTACATAATAAGAGCTAGTATTTTAATTAGGTTTTTCTTTTTGCCATTTAAATATAGCTTGATAGCAGGTGGGAAAAAAGACAAAAAACTTCAGAATATTTTCATTCTTTCCATCAAATGGTTCATGTTCGCAATTTAGGAAAGAGACAGATAACAATTATGAAGGGGTGAGATAAAGAGTTTTTAAATCAACTTTTTTTCTTTACAAAACCAAAATGTCATTATTAAAACCAGTGATGAGCCAATGAAACTTCCACATGATCAACACATTGCAGAGAATCACATCTTGATAAATTATTGACAGAAAAGGCTACAGTTTCAGTTTTTCATACCAGGGGTTATCTCTGCTTTAATTCAAAGAAAGAAGCTAACTCCTTACCAAGCCAAGGATTTAGAAGACAGAGCAGTTTCTGAAGGTACTCAACAAATAGATGATGCTTACTTTAATTCAAGTTTACCCTGGCCAGAGATGGCCAAAGGTGGCGTTTAGACCAAAGTGAGGACTACACCAGTTTTAAAATGATTCTGCAGGAAGGCTTTCAGGACAGAGAAGCTGAAACCACCCCAAGGGAGCAGTAACACCAGAGAATACAGTAGTACAGATTGATGCATGTAAGAATCGTGCTGATCCATAAACCCATCAAAACCAGTATGCATGACTTCTCATTGGAGATCGAAGGTTTGTACGCATCTGATATCAGTAGTGTAAGAGATTAACTGCATCGAAATCAATGCAATGAAAGGAAATGTAATTGATTCTGCAAAGGAAAACTGTCAGAGTTACTGTAAAAGACAAATGAAAAATCTGCTGCCTTCAGTGGCTTTGATTACATATCTAGGAAAGGAAGTGCAGAAAAGTCACCCCTTTTGTAAATTGTGCAAATCTGATTTTAGCCATATATCTTGGAAATTGCTAATATCCCTTGTAAAATAAACATTAGGAACTTAATTCTGCTTTTATCACATGTGATCAACAAAGAGACTAAGAAGTCAGAGAGAATGGAAAAGTATTCCTGCATGTCTCCAAATAAAGAAATATTTTCTATTTCTATGAACAGTGTCTAAACCCCATTTAAGAGCTCCTGAGAGAGGATGTGGCTCTCCAGCTCTGGGGGGTGACTTCTCTCTGTGCCTGTATGCTAACACATGCAGCGTGGGAAATAAAAAGGAGGAATTAAGGTTTGTGTGCAGTTGTAGAGCTACAATCTCAATAGGATCATAGAAATGTGGTGGGATAGCTCATACAACTGTAGATCTGTGATGGATGGATAGGGGCTCTTTAGGAAGGACAGCCCAGGATGCTGAGGAGGAGTACCCCTTTATGTGAGAGAGCAGCAGAGATGTATGGAGCTTGGTAACCCATGAAGAGCCAGATGAGAGCTTATAGGTCAGGATTAGCATGCAGACCAGTGTGGGTGGTGGTGTGGTGAGTGTCTGCAACCGACTGACTGGTTGGGAAGAAGTAAATGAGGCCTTCTGCATACAGCTGGAAGAAACCTCACATTCAAATGCCCTGGTCCTCATGGGAGACCTTAACCATTATCTGCTGGAGAAACAACTTGGGCACAAGCCACCCAGGAGGTCTGTGGAGGTCATTGATGACAACGTCCTGACACAGGTGATCAGGGAGCTGATGAAGGGAGATGCTCTGCTGGACCTCACACTTTCAAAGAGAAATTGCAGGGGAAGGTGAAAGCTGATGGCAGCCTCAGCTGCACACACCGTGAAGTGGTGAAGTTCAGGATCATGAGAGGAAAGATCACAGCAAAAAGCATTAAGCTCTGGACTTCAGAAGAGCAGACTTTGGACTGTTCAAGGACTTGCTTGGAAGAATCTCATGGGATACAGCACTGGAGACAAACAAGGTCCAGGGAAGTTGTTGGATTTTCAAGTATCACCTCCTCCAAACTTAAGAATGGTCCATCTTGATGTGTACAAAACCAAGAAAAGGAGGAAGGAGGCCAGAGTGAATGAGCACATTGCTCCTGACACAACTCAAACATTACAAGGGAGTATTCAAGAGGTAGAGGCAGGGACAGGTGACCTGGGAGGAATACAGAGACATTGTCTGATTGTGCATGGATGGGGTTAGGAAAACCAAAGCTCGTTTGGAGCTGAATTCAGTGAGGAACATGAAGGACAATAAGAATGGCTTCTAGAGGTACATCAGCAGCAAAAGAAAGTATAGGGAAAATATGGATCTACTGCAAGTAATATTATGTAGCTATTAAGCATGTTCTATAAAGCCTATATATTGCAGTTCCTTGTTAGTTAAGGTTTTTCTAAGAATATCATTCTTACTAAATCACATTTGTGGTGTGTCTACAGTATTCAGTAAAGTCTGGAGACGTTTTCTCCAAGAAATGTTAAGGCTCCCTTTGGAAAGCAGAAGAGTTTGTAAGATCCTGTGTTTTTTAAGGTCTTTAGAGACAATCCAAAATTGGCAAAACCGATACTCGAGATGAAGTCTCACATAATGGGCTATAGGAGTAATGACTGATTTCTATGATCTGGAGACATATTCCCAAACTTTTTTCCTTTTAAATTGGGCACAGAAGAGGTTTTTTTTGTCTTGCTTCTGCAAGCTTAAGTCCTTAAGTGTATTAATATTCTTCTCAGGTTTCCACAAGCTTCTCTACATTTTTGACATTGCATCATTACAAACTCAGTGCATTTCCATTTGTGTTCTGTGATCAGGCTAGTCCACAACATGTATGGATTCAAATCACACCTAGAATCTTCCAGAGTCCAGCCAAATAAGCAATCATCATGATTCTGGAGATTTAAAAACTTATGTTTCAAGAAAAATATGTTGTCATATTTTCTCTTCTTCAGGGAAGAAAAGAGGGTTTATTTCACCTCAACAAAGAGAACCATGTCTGCTTGGATTTCCTTGCCCTGGATTCTAATGGGGTTATTTTAATTTATAACTGTCTTGTTATATTAAAGAATGTATCAGTAAATGTACCATTTAGTATGGAATTCTGATTCTGCTTTTAAGTTCTGCTTGATGGATTATCTTGTATTCTGTACCCTAATATCACTGATGGTTATGTAGGGCATCACTGTAAATTGGATTATTTAATGTGAGATGATACAGTGTTTCATGTTAAATATATTATTGCGTTATAGAATGAATATCCGCCTAATGAGGGCACACAGATTACTTGTCAGCATAAAGAAACTGGCAACTGGGATTCAGGCTTGCTCGAGGTACCCATCTGACCTTGGACAGTGAGCTATTCAGTGTAATATTCGTCTTCAATACAATGTTTAGTAATAGAAACCATCAACATCTATTCCAGCAGCTGAACAGTAGAGCTAACAGAATTGTTCCTGTAGCTTTCTCATGGCTCTGACGAATGGCAGTACCTAGGGAAGGTGAGACCACCATCACCACAAAGGTGAGCTACTCCACAGTCCCTTAGATGGCACTGCTTAGTCCTGCTTGCAGCATCCTAATGTCTGTCACTTAAACATACACTCACAAATGACTGCTGCTATCTAAAGTAAAAGGTAACTATTTCCATGGTACAAAATCACAGCTTTCCAAGAACTACACTTTTCATAAGCGCTTATTTCAATGGACATCATCTACCAATCACTGTTTTGTAAGATGCCAGAAACCCTTATGCACAGACCTAAAGTAGATACTTCTAGCTGTTAGATCTCTGAAATGAAAAATGCCTTTAAAAAAGGATACATGTTCAATATCCATAAAGCACAACTGAAATTAAAGGAATATCTACATTTTAGATCTCTGTGATAGGAGGGAATTATTTTCAGTGGAACTGACCCTACCCTTGTGTGTTGCACTGTTAGGAACTTTGCACTTTGTGTGACTGCAGTAGCATATAATGAAATGTGGTAACATAAAAAGGAAGAGAATTCAGTACTTGACCTATAGTGCAAGTATAGATGTGAACAGCTCTAAGCTAGCAAGTCCATCAATACATGCATTTCTTGTAGGTACATATTCAGTTTCCTTAATGCAGAGCGTGAATGTCCACAACACTTAATATATTAACTCCTTAAGTCCACTGTAAGGTAGAAATATATTGCCATCTTTATGCTGTAACTTAACCAGAAAACAAAGTGACATATATAAAGTCACAGAGGAAGCCTATGGCAGTGTCTCATCTCCAGGGGCAATGCCCTAAACACTATGTCATCCTATGTCTCATATTTGGATGTGAGAGCAGTAACTTTTTTTCCTGATTTATTGGTAAAACTTCCATGGCAAATAATCAATTTCATTTTTCCTCTGAAATCTTTCATGCCCACAAAAAGAGCAACATCTTATTTACAATAAAATCATTCATATCTTCTTTCAGTAACATTTATTGTAGCATCTTCAATTATCTTAAATCTCTTGCTCTTTTGCCACTGATGCCAATGCAGTACCAAGAATGCTGAGATGGGAAGGGACACGACTGCTCTCAGCAGAGCTCGTAACACTGACTGTGCCAAAGCTTCCCTTTGGTGAACGAGGACTGAACACGTCAAGCCCACTGATGCCAAAGGAAATGACAAGGATGTGCAAAAATAAAAATAGGACACTATTGCCACTGTAACCAAAGAGCAGAGCATCAAAGGAAAAAACAAACACAACACTTTTCCAGGGGAATTCTTTGAAGAAAATGGGGGGAGAGGGGAAGGGGAATCCCTGACCAGATTAACCTGTCCAAGTATTCAGTGTACGTGTAATATATCTTACTGAAGTTTCCCTAAAAAAAATCATATTCTGACACTGGAAAAGGGGATGAGAGGGAGACAGCACATCATTATTCTGAAATGCTTGTTTTCCCAGAATGCAGGAACCATGTAAAAAGCTGTCTGAATATCCCTCACCATGCTTAAATATGGCTTATAGAGACATTGCAGGGGGGCCCTTTTCCTCCTTGCAACTAGCAAGATAACCAAGCCTGAATAATTACATACAGGAGACCACAGCTAAATATTGATTCAGGTGTCATTGCAAAAAGAGAAGGTGAGAGAACAGCAGCTTGAAAATAATGATGTAACTATCTATGAAATAATGGTGGAGACAAATAGACCTACAGCAATTACACACACAGCGGTTCTAAAGCCCTGCTGGATTAGGAAGAGCAGATGATTCAGTACCTCCTGTGAAAATGGTCCTCCTCACCTGGTATCTATGCAGCCCTTCTGCCTGCAACTAAACTGGCACAACGGGCACAAATTCAGGCAAGGAAAAACCTACTAATTAGAGGAGTCACTCCAGTTTAGTTCCAGGTGTCATCACTTAACCAGCTTTTTGCATCTAGATATCCTAGTTAGCAAGACATTGTGCTAGTGTTAAAAAAAAATTGGTAACAACAAATGAGATGGATAGGTTCTGGCCCCAGGCAGCAGGATCCATCATTCAAATGTTTTATATATGAATGAATTCCAATATTTCCCTAAATTGTATTGCACTTTTTAGACAGTAATGTCTATGACAATAAGCTGTTTACCAGCATTAGCATTCATTGTTTGAGGGCATCTGCAAACCGCTAACGTGCTAGGGGCTGAAAGACTTACTCCTACTTTTTTTCCTGGCATTTGCATTTCACTGAAATAAGAGATTTCTCAATGCAACTTCCGCACCTGCTGTGAAACATAACTGCTATTACTTTAGAACCAATTACGCACTTGATTGCTGCATAATCTACAAGAATAAATGTTAGTTCCTGCTCCAAAAGAGTTGATGGGGAAAAGGTTTATTGACTATGAACGCAGGAGAAACCCATTTTGACCATTCTGTGGGGTTGCTGTAAGTGCAAGGGCATACAAAACTGCCAGCAACTATAATCCTGTATGTTTTTGGTACTTCAAAGAAGCAGTGGAAACAGTAAAAGACTGACTGGCCAGGAGAACCTCAAGAAAAAGTTTCTCTTTGCTGAAGAATAAGTACTATGATCTATGAGAGAGATTTTTTCCAATTATAACTGCTGCTTCTAAAGTTGTGCAGAACTGCTTCCCCCAGCATCTGATGTGTCACCATTACCATTAGTATCTGTCAGGGCTATTACAGATTCTGATTAAAAAAAAAAAAAGGAAAATAGCGGCATGGCAGAAGTTCTTCTGCTTTTGACACTGGAGTTTAACAGCTCCTGTGAACTGTACCTTAGTGCTGTCAACGCAGGCAAATATTCACTGCACATTATTAGAGCAGTCCTACTGCTTGCTCCTTCCTTTTGACAATAGGGCCCACATATATACGTAGTTTGTCCTTAAAGCAAATATTTTGAACCTGGATGTGCTCATTTTGGGATAACTTAGATGAAAGCCTCCTGAAAACTTCAGGTTTTTGGGATTCCTTGAGCACTTCAGCTACAGATATGCGCTAGAGTCTCTTGCTCCTGAAGCACTCCCTGACTTCATCCGTGCTGCCAACCAAACCAGCAAAAGAAACCTCTTCACACTGTACTTATTTTTTTTTGATAAATAGAGGGTCCAAGCCTGTCAGCCACACAAGTTTTATGAAAACTGAGTTCCATATGATAGTAACTATTAACATTTGCATAGATAACATTCAGGCAAATGGACCACAGAAACCTTTTGTGAGCCCTCTGCACGTGGGCAGAACCTCACTCTAAAAGATGTGATGTTATAAAGCATGAAACTGTTAAAATATTCCAATAAGATCAATTAACAAAAGTTAAAGTGGGTAGCTGTTGAGCCATAAATGGCAAGATCAGAAAAAGGAAATCTACGGAGTGAAGATTTTTACAAACATAAGAATACACAGAACAGGGCAAAGGTACAGCCTAACACTTTTTTTGCAGCCCTATCATGCCACCAACATCCTCATATTGCTAGAAAGTGTCACACAAACTGTTTGAGCATAATACAGCCTACTCAGTGAAAACCACCAAGCACCGTGCTGAAGGCCAGTGGGCTGATGTCATCGAATACTGAGGGGGACTTTGTGCTGTTGGGTGCACCATGGAAAGGATGGAATTTTTTCATAGCCATTTTGCATACTCATTTACACCCACAAAAAGTGAATATATCACACTGCTATTCCATTTTAACAGTGTTTTTCACTCATTCAACAAAGGCATAAATGATGGCTCGTGTCACAGGACAAATGGGAGGAACGAGCCCTTTAATAACAGCCACGTTTAGGAAACTTGTTCCCTCTTGCACTGAAGTTAGTGGCTTTCTATTGACTCAGGAGGTCATACTGGTAAGGTCTCAATTCTTCCAACAGCTTTGGAAGACTTAATTTGTTAAGACTTTGGCTGAGATCTGAGAAAGGCTGAAGCCTTTTTCCGAGGTGCCAGAAGTGAGGGCTTTTTTTGCAGTCTGATCTTCTGACACAGATTTTCTCAGATCCAATATCTGCCATTATTTATACAGCCCTGTTGGCATGTGTGGCATTCTGCACGCTAGTAAGAAGTCAAGAACCATGCTCTGAGGAGTTCATCATCTAAAAATTGGCATATAATTTAATGAGTAAGGACAAAAGAAAACAAGATAAATAGAAAATTGCTCCTGGGAAAGTTCCACTGTTTATTTTTAATCACAAAGAATGCAGATCATTCAGGCTGCTTCTGTTTCAGATTTGTTTCTTTTTTGAATGATCAGACAAGCAAGAGAGAAAGAGGTCAGACACAGCGACAGAAGTTCCCCTAGGAAGGATGAAATAGAAGCTACAAAGGGAATAAAAAATTTCGGAACCAAACCCTCTTACTCTCCTGCCCTGCCTCTCCTTTGTGTTGCCAAAGAACAAACCAGAAGATTTCAAGAGGAAAGGTTTTTATTTCCTGAAAACTGAGGTAACTTCAAGGTGATGCAAAACCCACCCACGCTTTGCTCCCACCTCTCCTAGGAGATGCAGCATGAAGTCGGGTTGCAGACGGTGCACAGAGGGATGCTGCTGTGAGCAGCACCGGAGCTGGCACACGCTCACGTACCTTAGCACAGTTGTAGGACAACCCTCAAATAATCTAACATGTTTGGCCCTGTAACCACCTAGAACCAGGGGAGCTGACGTGTAGTTCCCAGCACGTTGCTCCTTTCCATACCATTTGACATTTTTTCCCTACTCTCCTTCAACACAACCCAGCCTACATTTAAGCAAACACATTCACACTATCGAGACTTCAATTTTTCCCTGCCTTTGCACTTGATGTTGTCCCCACAGAAGGAGACACGAATTTCACTGGCAATTATATTCTGAGTAACTCAATTAGTCCTGAAATACAGAACAGTGAACATATTTTCTTGATCTCATTTATAATGCCTGTAGATTTTTTTTTTTAAAAAAAAAGCTTTTTTTTTCTCTGGCAATTCTCTGCTGATCATTAGATATAAATAGACTATATCGATGCATGTAAAAGCCTGCTTATTGTATAAACTACAGCTATAATTTTATTTTAAGGTAAGTGACTGTCAAGGAAAAGAGCAAAAAGGCACATGTTAGAGGTATGCAAGATAATGCTTAAACTATCAGTGAGGTTCTTCTCATCTACCCTGATTCCAAATGGAAGAACAGGGAATACAGCTGAATTACAGGCCAACAGATTTACATATTTGGAAGAAAAAAAAAAAAAGAAACACACAGAACAAATCCACTGTTGCAAGATGTTCCGAAGATTCATATGGAATTCAATAGTAATAGGAGTATTTGAAGTTACTTTAAAAAAAATCTGCATGCATCCCACAGAAGGGACATGTACTAAACTTGATGTTTTAGGGAATTCTTAGACAAGTTTTCACTGTATATTTCTTAATAAAAATTGGTGGAAAGTGGTATCAATTATTTCAGCATTAAAGGATAAAGCTGGGAGTAAAGAAGACTTCTTCTCCTGGACTGTATATACTGTCATGTTGTATATATAATCTGTCCATTTTGATACAAGTATTTTTCCTTTATGTATAGTTATGCTCCTTTGGTAGAGAAGGCAATGGAGGAAGCAAATTGGTTGTCTTGACTTCGGTATGAAAAAGGTTAAATCTTATTTCCAAGGTGGAAGTTAAGTACACCCATTCAGCTTGGTAAAATTAACACAGCACAACTATATCAAAGCACAACACAGCACAACTACATCAAAGAAAGGAAGATTCACTTGTGAAATGGAGAAAATCACTAATGCAACTCAATATTAGCATTCAGTTAGCAGATGTATCTTTTGCTATGCATCATGAAGCTCAGTTTGTTAGACTTAAAATAGAGTTAGTGAATAGTGAATAAAAAAATTGCTGGTCTATTTTTCCTTTCTTTGCCATGTCCTAAAGGTAGTCTCTAGTTTTGAACATAATGTGTTAGCAAATGATTGTACATTATTATCAGCTGGCCAGAAGCCCAATGACGAGATTGCATTGGTCTTCACCAATGAATCTAAAAGAAAGAGTTTGGTCATGGTCAGACCCCAATCTCTGTGAATTGGTACAAAGTGCTCAGCAGTGACCTGTTGGGCAGCAGACTAAGGAATTTGAAATGGCACATGTCAGAGGATGAAAGTGGGGCATGTACATGTGTGCAATGAAAGAAATGAGCTACTCAGAAGTCATTTTGCATAGAGGTACCGGCTGCTGCAATTCCATTCCTATCAGATTTGAGGTTGATGACTCTCAAACCTGATTTTCCCGATGGAGCAGAGGAAAGACTTTCCTGTTCCTGTATCTGTTATGTTTCCTCCAATCTGATTTGCAAACTGGCAATTATAATGTCTCCTATTGCTGTTTTTTAAACCACAGAATTTGAAAACTATCTAGTTAAGGACAAGACAAAAAATCCCCAAGAGAGGACTGGGGACAGGAGACATATGTCATATTTTCTCAGATAATGAACTTTTAAAGCACATTTCTTGGTATAAAAATTCCATATCCAAAAAGAAGTTGCCACTTTTTCTTTTTTCTTGTTACAGTAGAAAGAGAATGTTTGGAATGCGCAAAACCGTAAGATTGGATTTGTACCAGGAAATGAAGTCAGGGGATCTGGCCAAGAAATATGTGCTCTAAAAAATGGGCAAATCCAAGATGCCAGTAGCTGAGGAACAAAACACTGGAGATTTCAGGATTGTTGCAGTATGAAAGGCTCCATGAAACATAATGAATCCCTGAAAGTGTTTTTTTTAAAAGCCAGCTCTGAAAACTTTCCAGAATACTCTTCTACTTTTGTCTATTTTGCAAACAACTACAGGGCAAATTCAGAGCAACTCTGTTCTAGAGAGCTGCATTCTCCAAAGAGGGCTGCTAATATTAAAATACCCTGGTGCCAAGTTTGCAAGTCTGAAGATGCCCTTGTGAAGCAATGATATGCTAATTAAGTCATACTGTGCTTTATGTCTATAATCTGTCTTGTGTCCAACTTTAGGAGAAGCAGGTGTGTCCTCTCAAAGAGCTTCTATAAAGTGTTCTTTCTCTGCATTTTTTAGACACAATTACTTCACAATTAATGTATATATTTGGGAATTTTAGAAATAAATTATGTGATAACGCAATCCCCATAAAGATGCTAGAAGTTACCACACAGTTTTCAAGAAACTAGTCAATAAAGAATTATTATTTCTTTACTTCCAAACAATAGCAGCATGGTCTCTAAATTCATTTGCACACTTGTTCTTTCTCTTACCAGCTGTTGCCCTTTTGGACCCCAACCAGCATACTGAAGCTTTGCATTGCTGACCTCAGGGGGATACAAATTCTGGGGATCCCTGCAAAAAGAGAAAAATAAGATTTTAGCTTCAGAAATGTCCTTATTTAAGCTGGTGCACACCTGCTTTGGAAATCCACCATGACCTTGTAAGGTGTCTTTCAGCTGCAATCATCTAATATTTAGTGGCAGATTTCAGTAGATTTTTTTACCATAAGGTAAGCACTATATCAACAGCAAGTGTTGGTAAGACCAAATATTTAACTGACAATTTCTGTTTTTTATTAACATGAAGTTAAACACATTAGTTCCACTGCTGACTTGTCTAAGCCTTAAGAATTAGTCAAGGGATGGCAAAGTAATTGTATTTATCAACCCTGATGATGTCCATAAAGGATAAACAATAATTATACTTCTGAATCATACTGCCACAAGAAAAATATAATTTCATCTTTTCACCCCATGACTTTCCTGCCTAATAATTTTCCTTTGAACATGATGGCAGAAAAATTTAGCAACTGTATAAGAACTGATATGCAGCCTGGCTTCGAAGGGAAAAGCTCCTATTAATACTAGATACCTAATTTTTTTTAGAAAATAAAATAAAAATGCTTTTCTTGTTTTTTCATCCATTACCTTCATTTTGTACCAGAACATCAGTGAGACATAGCAAATGCAATATAGAAAAAGGAGGCTTTTTTGGGAAATGTCAGAGCAGCATAATGCCATTTTATCACAGCAGAGACAGCATTGCCTTGACTGTATTTATACTCAGCACAAATAATTACATTACATATTCTGAAGTCACATTGTTACAGCTCTGCGTATAGTAATATTCTACAAACAAGAACACTAATAAAGCCTGTATACAGTATACCTCATTAGCAGATCTCAAACTGTTTTAAAAAGTAAGGGTATTATCATCATTGGTCTACAGATAGGAATAACAAGGCAAATTGAGGCCAACATCACCCAAAACCAGAGACAAAGCCTGCCTAGCCTTTAAGCAAAAGGCCTCCCCTTCTTGTACAGAGTTTATCTCTTCATTAATGGCATTGTTTTCCAGACCATATTTTCAAAACAGAACCAAACTGAATGCAACAATTAGACCCTAACTCACCTGTTTTGTGACCTGATGCTGTACCACAGTTACACTCCGGCTCTGCCCTTTCAGGCAAGAACTCCCTTGGCTGCACATTCCCACTGCACTGGGGCTGTTGTAGCAAGTCCAAAGACAGCAGCAAGAGGAATGTTTAGAAATTGATTTTGTGCAGTCTTTCCAATATGAAAAATATAGCTTTTCCTGTGAACCCCTGTTCAAAGGCCAGCTAGAATCAGGGCAGACCCCAGCTGAGGACACTGATGCCTACAGTTCCCCCCTTCCATAACTCCTGCAGCTGGAACAGCAACTTCTGCTCTCCTGCTAGAAGGTGTGCATCAGTGGTTATAAACCACAGTCTATAATGTCTGCAAGGCTCCTGGGAAGAGGTCCATGGAACTGACTAAAGTGCTCAAGATGACAGGTTTGCTGCAGATGGGATCCATTAGGAATGTGGAGGGGCAAGAGCGGGTTGTTGAGGCACTGACCCTTCAGGTCTGAGTGTACCACAGGTGCTCAGATAGCTTTTGGATCTATAGGCAAAGTGTCTTTCACAACTGCTGCCAGTGAAGTCTTTTCTTCTCATGGTCTTTAACCAGAAGGTGTCTTTGTGGGTAACCTAAAGTCATTTTTGTAAGGTATGGATAAGAGAACACATAACTCTGATACTGAACTCCTACTAATAGCAGCCACAAAAATCCCATTCCAGTCAGAAGAATAGCCATACAGCTCCTCGATCTTTTCAAGCTTGTGTGCATTAGCTACTTAAGTTTCAAGTCAGCTATTCCTGTTAAGACTCAATCTCTTTGGTTAGCTATCTTGATTATCTTAACAGAGAGTAACCTCTGAGTGCAGGAGGAAGAGAGAAAAACAGTGAATCAAATCAAAACCTCTTATGGGAGAAAAAAAAGTACTTCATGATTTGTAAAATGAATGATCTAGTTCTCAGGTTTTTTACCCATGGTGAGAAGAGGAGCAAGATATTACAAGTAGAGGGGGAAGTATCATCCCTAAATAAACAGATTATGCAAACTGTAAGAATTCAAACCTGTAATGCTTCAGATAACACAGGTGAAGCTAAGGGACAGACATACCAATTACAGCCAATAATTCAGACCAGAGCCCAGACAAGTCCTGTCAGTTCTGCTCACTGCATCATCTTTTAGAAGAGGAAAACTCTTAACACAATGAGAAATGCTGCATAAACCAGCTTTGGTAGCTGATAAGGCAGAAGGAAAAGCACTCCATTCGATCTACCAGCAAAGAGCTCTGCTGCAGACAAGAAAAACAAGCCATCTTCCCCTTCTCTGGTATGGCTGAGGAAAAACAGAATTGCATCTCCTGAGTTCCGTCTTAAGTTGTTCAGAATGCCTGGGAAACTTCTTTTGTAGCAAAAAGCTGTTTTTTTGCCCTGAAACCTTTTGATAAATATGTGGATAAAAAGGCTGACTGATGGAATTGTGTATTGTCTGGAGGTGCCTGATTTACAAACCCAGTTACCATAAACTGCCTCCATATTCAGCACGTGACAGTATGCACGTCCAAGTTGTGATGTAGACCACTGAAGGCAGGCGGTGGGCAGGCACCCATCCTCATGCTGTGAGGTATTCTCTTCTACCACAGGCTACGAAAGCAGTCTAAGATCCTAGTTTCCCCCCACAAACACTACTGAGAGATGGACATTTTCCTCTTGGTAGATTTTGGCTTGTTCCTCACCTCTTCTGAAAAGAATCCTCTTCCCTAGAGTAGCAACATTCACTCCCTCAACTGCTGGAAACTTCAGTGTCATGTGCAAGGGGATTGAGAAGATATCCCTCCTTGCCAAGCCTGATCTAGCAGGCTTCGGAGAAACTGCAGGAATGATCTGGAGATGGGCTGTATTAGCAGTGGCCAGGGGAGACGAGGCTGTCAGCAAGCCTGAAGGTGGCATGAAAATGGATTTCACCTACTTGTGAACCCTACCATGTAAGATCAGATTCCCACACGGGAATACTAGGGCTACGTTGGTGCATGGTCTGCGGTGGAATACATGTGGACTCCCACCTTGGCATCCCCAAACAACCTCTTTACAAACCCATTATATCACCTATAGAGAGAGGAGGAGGACTTGTCTACACAGCTGCTCCAGGTGGGATGGCCACAACCCTCTACTGCTCTGCCCAGGAAAGCTCTTAGTGATCCTCAAATGGAAAAACCCATTTGGAGAGCAGCTATCAAACACATTTCCAATTATCTCATACTATTCTGGACCTTTAATTCTCCTTGGTAAAAATCCCTTAAGGGAGTCAGACCAAATGCACACCTACATACCAGGAGCACTCATCCATTTTCCAAGTGCTGCATAAATGGGTTCTCATGCTGATCATCTCCTTCTGGGAGGTATGTTAGTGGTGACAAGCTATAGTCCTCCGTAGCTACACCCTTGCTTATCCTCCAAAACAGCCTGCTTAAAATTATTCTATATTTTTTCTTGACTCAATCAATATTATGGGTCATCTCAGTCTCTCCAAAGAGCCAGTGCTCCTCACAGAACCTCATAATTAGGCCTTGGTTAGATCTGAGACTTCCTCTCGTGAGCTCATTTGTGCAGGATGCTGGCTTGGAAATGGGCTATTCTGCAGGCAGCCTGTATATCTCCTGTTATTGGTTTGCATGAAGAACTAGGTTCACTGCATCCTCACACTGTTCTCAGTATTTACTTATGGAAAAGAACCTCAGTGTTCATTTCCAGCCAAAGAAATGGCAAGGCCTTATTAAAGGGTTGCCATTATTTCTTTCATCTCTTAAAATGATTGATTGTAAAGCGTAGGAAAGAAGGGAATAATAATGTTGTTTTAGGCCAGACAGAAGATGGAGCAGGTGCTGTACAAACTCTTCCACGTTAAGATGTCATTGTCTGGACCAGAGGCAGTTAAATTGCTCCAGACACGGGCATGATTTCAGCACAGTGTTCAAAAAACATTACTGAAGTAGTAAATTGTGAAATATGCTCATTTAGATGAAGCTTTCTGCCAAAAAGACTCCCCTCAAAATTTCTGAATAAGGAAAATTCCTGAATGTAATTAGCGTGCTGTCTGCCAAATCATTTTTGCTTGTAATTTAGCTCAGAACATATATGTAGAATAAAACAGACTAATCAATCATATCAGGTTGCCTGGTTTTGACCTTAAAAAATACCGCGATTAATGAGGAACTAGTTTTAAAGAGATTGTGTTGTTTTTGCTGAAATTCTCACATCTATGTGCTTCCTTTTCTGACATTTTCTCCTATTCTAACGAAGACCAATTTCCCTCAGAGACTTCATGGCACTGAGTCTCCCCCTAAGCATAAATATGACAAACTGTTCTATATTAAGTTCTTCAAAAGGAACTTAAAAAACAATAGAAATTTTCCACTGTAATTGAAGGAGAGGCTCCTTTTACTTCAAGAAAAATATTTTACAATGCCAGACTGAAAAAGTCTGAAACTGAAAAAAGTAGTCAAAGTCTGGGATATGGTATAGGCTGTTCTTCTAGGATCTGTTTTAAAAGATTTTAATTTTCATTTTAAATACAGAACAATAGGATTTGTATGGAAATTCTTTGCACATGCTGCCCATGTGAGCAAAAATGCAACAATTTGCGTCAAAGGCTGCTCTGACATGTCCATCCTCTAAACAAGTAACCAAAACTATGTACGTGAGCTGGAGTGAGTTCTTAAGAAAAACTTTGAACCCCCTTGCTTAACTATGCCATAATTTTAGAAAATACAGAAAATATATTAAGATTTCAGTAGTATACGCAAAGAAGTTGAAGAAATAAAGACAGTTAAAAGAAAGTGTGGGGAAGGCAGAAATATCCCCTCTTGTTATTTGACATCAAGCCAGCACTGAATATTTTGAAAGACAACAGCCTGAAGCACATCAGCTCACAGTACTTTCAGTCTTTTTCATGGTTAACTATAAAAAACTACCTATCTATCTAAACTATCTGTCTCAGCACCAGAACTTGGTGTCTTCACATCTACTTCTAATAGCATAAAAACAGACAGTAGCTTAGACAGATTTCTTCTTCCTTAGAAAGAAGGAAAGAAAAAAGAGATATAAACCACCATGTAGAGAATAAATCTGGAAGGGTTATAAAGAATTTGAAACTTCATAATATTTAAGAGTTTTTGATGCACGATGAGAAAAAAGTGCACTGGAGAAAATTTGCAAAAAGCAATAAAAGCATGTAAAAAATATGTGTTCATAAATGTACAAAGAACCATAGATAAGGACTTGGAGAAAGAAAAAAAGATTTCCAAGAAGCAGGAACATCATTTCCTGAGAAGCGAAAAATCATTCTTAAACAATTAAATGACTTGTTTACTTCAGTATTCACCAAGGATAAGAGGAGACAAGTGTCATTAAGAAAATTGCTTCCCAGGAGATACACAGCCCTGCAGAGACTTGCAGTGAGATAGAATAAAATATAATACACATGGGAATCAAAGACTTGCCAGAACAGATAATCAAGAAATCACACTGTCAGAAGATGCAACTAAAAGAATCCTCCTGGAATTCTAATGAAAGTGCTTAAATAAATGGGGAAGGCTCTTCCATTCATCCAGGCTCATCCGCTATTAAATATTTAATGCACATACGCACACATATTTTCCTTACAGCACTTTTCAGTGAACAAAAGTAGATGGAGGTAATGAAAGCAATTTGAACTTATTAATTTCAACTACAGATACATATCAGATCATTCAGCTGTTCTTAAAAACAGCTGAGCTCACCAATTATTTTGTCTAAGGTGAATGAATTCTATGGATTTAGAGCATAAAAGCCACAAAAGCAAGGGAATCTAAAACATTTGTCCCTAATTTGGCAGATTCAAGCCAACAATATGAGCTCAGAGGTCTTTTTGAGGTCTGCTTGTGTCTGTAAAGCATCCATCATTGTATATATTTGGTACTGGGCCTGTAAAATCTTGCACAATACTAATACCGCTTTAAAATAAATCACTTGTCAGAAAAGGAGCCACCAACTTCCATTGGGAATTATGTAGAATGATGGCACAGGCTTGCCTTTCTAGTGAAGGTCTACAAAAACTGATTTAAAAATGCATCGGAGTCTGGTACCCGGCTAGGAGTCACGGTAATGTGGGCTGGAGGACTGCAAGTCGTTGATCAAAATTTCTAGGTTTCCCTGAGTAAGCAAACAGTGGAAATGGTCCTTAGATACTGGTAGCATTACTTTTAAAATGATGACATTATCATATTTCTCATGTGACCCCTCTAAATCATAGATGACAGAGTGAATTTTTACTGCATTTTTTTAAAGAATTTTTGTTCCTGGAGTCATATTTTGTCCCCTAAAGAGACAATGAGAGGTGATAGCATTCAGGTGACAAACACAAGCACTTAAAAGTAATTTTCTCTTACTCATGTAGTTTTCTCTTACTCTATAGAGGTTTCTCAGCCAGCTCTGATCTCAGAGCTACTCAAGGCATGAGGCAAGGCACTGGATTTATTAGGATTTCAAGTCTATTTATGTACAACAGATGCATGGAAAAGCAAAAATCTAAATATTTGAATGCTATCAAGAAGGCTAGTCAGAATTAGAGCTATCCAAAGATCAGCTATCCAAAATATGGGCAAAAAAATATGGGTTGAAGAGAAACAACCCAGTAAGCACTGAGATGTTTAAGAGTGAACTGGGAAGATCTCAACAATAATGAGCCCAGGATGAAGGTACATGGTTCTTCAGAGCGACCCTGCCGGTCTCCAGGAAAGGATGTTTGTGGTGAAACCTTAGCGTTTTCCATCCAGCTGACCTTGTCTGACTTCCAAACCCAATAAAAATATAGCACCTTGATGTGATGCCTGCAGAGAGCAATATGGGATTATTAGTACATAAAATGAGATACAGCTGCAATCTCTTACTCCCAGAGCCGGCAGAAGTGCCTTGTTACAATATGACTTCACCGGACACTAGGTCACGCTTCTAACTGGGGCAACAGATTGAATCTTGGGGTTGTGCTCTAAACTAATCTAACAGTTTGTGTTACTGGGTTTCAGACAAAACCAGAATGACTCAGTGTTCTCTGTATCTTTTTGAAAACTAGGTCTTTGAGCAGATCTTGTTTCTTCTCATGTCAACAGGATAAGATGATCTTGGAGGTTTCTGTGTAGGTTCTCAGGAATATTGAAACACAACACTCTCCTAAACAGCCACTCCCCACATAGACCATGTTCTCATCAGTTAAAATAAACAAGGCATACACTTAGTAGAGCCATTATTTTGATTTCTTATCATCAACAGTGATATGATCACTTCTAAGCAATACCACAATTAGCCTGATTTCAGATACAGTTTAGAAGTGGATTGTAAAATACTCTCCTTATTTAGAGGACTACAACACTACAGTTCTGCCCCGTAACAGAGATGTATAAACCCCAAGTACACATGCAAAAGGAAATGCTCACATTTGAAATGGGGTCCAAGTTTTGCCTTAACAACTCTGCACACAGAAGGTCCTTTCATTCCTCTATCTCCTTCTCATGTGTGACATGGGAAAGCAATCTTTTCTATTCCTATCTTATCTCTTCAAATTTGTAGTGGAGCATTCAATAAATGCAGGCTTAGGGTAAAGGGCGAAGAGACATCAGGGCTGGTGTGACACAGTCTGGGCTATCAGCCTGGGATTATATCGCCCGTGCCATAAGGAGACTTTCTCAGTGGTTACTGTATCAAGGAAAGCCCTGTCTGTAGCATCCTTTCTCCACCCAAAGGTCCCTTCTTGCATTTCCTAAATTTCCGCATTCCCTTCTTCACCATATGTTCTGAGCTCCCCAAGGGGGCAGGATGCTTATTTTGGGATAACAAGAGATTTTCAGACTATTAAATTTGATTAATACTAAGTGTGAAGCGGTCACAGAACCAGGTAGCAAGGACAAAAGGGAGCCCCAGGACACCACTGCGGTGCACAAGTGCTATGGCACAGACTGTTACATATTCCTCAGAGGTGGGGCACAGATCATTATATAGTTCTCAGTCACTGGGCACAGGTCCCTATATAGCCCTTGCTATACAACCTGAGCCCAGGTCCCATTAAATCCGACAACAGTGAGGAAATTCCCATAATCTTGCAGGTTTGGGTCCTCAAAACTGTCTTTTTTTCACGTGCCCACAAAAAAATGAGCCTGTGTTTTGTAACATGCAGTGCACATTCTTTGTGCTGTGTAATCAAACAACAACGCATTGAGAGTTTAAGTAGGTTGAAAGCATTTATCACCCAACCACAGCAAGAAATAATCAAGGCCCAAGCTGCAGGGTGTCTCCACAGCCCAACAGCAGTGGAGCAAAGATGGTCCCCTGGGGAAATGCATGTTTCTTACTCCTATTTTAGTGGAAAACCCTCCAGAACCTTGAACATTAGGACAAAAATACAAACAAAAAAATCCCAATCCCCACTATGAATATCCACCTACAGAACAATTTTATTTCTGGAAGGTGATGCATGGAAACAGCAACTGCACGAGCTGTGGTTAGTTGCCTATTTGGTGCTATTCACCATCATTTTATACATTCTTTTTCATCCATCATTATTTCCCTTTTCTGTCAAAACTCTATGTACTAACGCAACGTTGCTGAGGATGAATAGGGAGGAAAACCCATGCTATCATGCCAAGTTTTGGCCGTGGTCAGTGTTGGGATGTGCGTGTACCCTGGGTCAGTGTCTATGGTTTGGAGGCTGACCACAGCCTGGGGACTGGAGTAGGTTCGTTTGCACTAAGACACATGAACACTTCCAAATCCAGATGAGTTTCTCACCAGCGAAGCACATTTTATTCAAGAATAGAATTTAATAGGAGCCCTGCATCCATTTCAGCCCTGCCTCAGACAAACACTATGGCAGAGTTTGCTTCAAACCTTTTTTCTTTCCCTTTCTTTTTTTTTCTTTCTTTTTTTTTTTTCTTTCCTGATGAGCCATAAGCTATTGACCTTTTCTGTAACATAAGGAGTTGGTTGCTGGGCTTTTCTCTGCTAAAGTGCTAACATCTGCATCTAACTATTAATTACCCAAGATCTTTTTTTTTTCAGCCTCAGCAGTCATTGCTCTAATTCTTAATATCAAACCCTCCCATCAGGGGACTATTCGTTATTATTATCGTTATACATGGTTTCTAAGGTGTCCACCCACATCACTGACTCTGGAAGAGAGAAGCAGGTGGTAAGAATTGCTTTGCCTACACAGGAAAGGAACATTTCACATTAAAAATGCTATGCAGTGACCAACATGGGCGAGCAAATGGCAAATCCCCTGGGGAAATGATATGGTGTGTTGAGCTGCTGAAGTGAATTTCCTCCCACTGGCACTGCCAAGAGTCCTTCCCAAACTGCCTTCCGAGGCTGAGCCGCTTTCAACCTGCCACTGCTTGGAAGTGAGTGATGCTCAAATAACAGCTTTGCTTAATAAAATGCTGGCTCTTTCTTTTTAAAGAGGTACAAAATGTATTCGCAAGCAATAAGCCAGTATGTGATTTAACCACTGTTCCAGTGATTTACAGAGTGTTTAATTCACATGATTATAAAAAGAAATAAGCCCAACAGTTCCATCAGGGCTTGAGCCAAATGCCAGTAAACTCAACTGAAAGATTCCTATACACTTAAGAGGATTTAAGGTCAGGCTCCACAATCAAGCTATGAAGTTTAACTTTTCCAAGGGTCAGTCTTCTGTTGTCAAAATACAACTGAAAAAGCGTATCACATCATGAGGATGATGTTATTTATAATCTAGCATAAAAGCCACCACACCATGCAGCAGAGGTGCCTTAATTAACTATACAAACCACCTCTAAATGATGATAAAAACTATGGAATGATAACTGGTAAAGAGGGAGGAGAGAGAAGAAGTAGCAGTAGAAGATTCTTCATGAACTGCAGAATACATTTTTCTACTTATTTAACAAATTTCACACAGTTATTTGGTTTTACATACCTTTTTGTAAGGGTTTATTTCAATGTCTATATATCGTTGTTGGAGGGAATATTCAGCTCCTCTAAGTAAAATTGAAGTAGATGAAAACAGACTCTATTAATTACTTTTTCCTCTTAAAATAAAATGTGGGCTCTAGTACAAGTTTATAAATGTTAAAGAGTGAAATTGTGCAGCACTCTCTACAATAATTATTGCATATCGCCTCTGTTGGGTAAGCAATATTTATCTCCTTGCTTTGCAGATGGGGACAGTGAGGCATGGAAAGTTTCTTTAATGCTACAGAGAAGGGGCATAACAGGCCAGAACAGAAGAAAACAGAATAGTCTTGGTCAAATGGACAGATGTCTACATCAGTGCCAGTTCCCTGAAGTTTTTTTAACCATGATTTTAACACATTTTCCTTTTACTGTGAACATTGAAATGGGAGCATGTGCAAGGAAAATCTTGTTGTCTTTCAAAATACCACACAATAGGGTACATACAAATCTGATTAAGTTTTCTGTATTTAACTTTAACCTCTTTCCTGCCCGTAGCTTGTATAAAAGGAGGAGACAGGAACATTAGCGAGAGCTCAGCAGACAGATCTACAGGCATCACTTTGAAAACTTACAGTGAGGCATGGGCCAGTTCCTCCTCCTGTTGTCACTTCTGTGGATCTCCAATGTATATTGTGCACTCACTCTACTCATGGGACTTCTCTTGTAGTTACTAGGAGTTCCGTGTGGGGGATACATGCAGTATTTTACAGACCCTTGCCAGTGTAGGCAGGAAGAGCTGAACTCAGCTCCATGATTGCTCCTGTGCTCTACTTACCATGTTCCTCTGACTACACCGTTTAAATTTGGGAAGAAACATGGATTCTGCTTATGAGTAACTGTGTACAATTCCCTCCTTCCAACACTCAAAATCAATGAGGTGGGGGAATAACTGCTGATTTTCTCACTGATCCTTTTAAGCATATTTGGAAGCTCACATTGACGTGTCCCAGCTGGATGTGCTAAGACCGTGCTGAGAGCTCATACAAAGGGGTCAGCACTAATCCCTGCCACTTAGCTGCGCTCAGAACTGGTTCATGCAGAACTGGATGAGCACTAGGGGGTCTGAGGAAATGTATGTTTTCTGCTGAGCTTTATTTTGGGGAATGCAAACACAACACACAACTGTAAAGAAGTGTAACATTTCTGCTGGCCACAGCAAAAAGTTAAAGATAGAGGTACCCCCTTGGATATCAATCCAAAATTAGCTCTTGCTTAGGATCTGCAGTGCCAGATCAAACCAGTGGTCCAGCAGCACGTGCTGGTGTGAAATGACCTTAACACTGGTGACAGAAATCCTGCAACAAGGCAAGGGGAACACTCTGGTCAGTTGGTCATGGCCTGACCACGAAAACCCTGAGCAAACTAAGCTTTTTCCCTTATTTCAGTGAAGGATGTGAATGACTAAGATCATCCATATTGGACTCAGTAGGACCAACATTATTAAAACCCAGGAAAGAATAAAACAATGTTCAGTGGCTGGATTTCGTAAGTAGGTTGCTGCCTACATTGTATTGCTAAATTTTTATTTTCCAAAGTTAGGAAAAATAATATTAGGACTTAACTGTATTTGTGTCCCAGTTTTTCCCAGCACCTTGCACGAGAGCTCCCTGTTCCACATCTAGACCTGCAGATGCCATCGCAGTACCTATAAATTACAGCTGGCTGGCAATTACAATGCGGCAAGTGCAACCGTGGGGTTCTGCGAGGAGCTTTGCAAAAATATTTATAATGCAGACAGCTGTAAGCAGTTATCGGCAGATGTATCTGAAAAGCGTCACAGTTCAGAGGAAAGCAGATGGGACCGTACGGAGATGTTCGTACCAAGGACCATGAGCAGGGAGAGCAGAGGCTTGTTCCACTAGATGGCACCCGGCGCCAGCAGCTCATTTTTGGGTGAAGAGCAGGAGAAAAATGGGTGACATGCAGGAAAACTGAACTGAACATAACCTCCCTACACACCTCAGCTCAGGAAAATGAGAACTGTGGATCTTAGCTGGCTCCCCTGTGAAAACTGAAAACTACGGGCCATTGAAAACAGAAAGCAAATGTGGCAAAAATGCTAAGGGTTTCTACCCTGAGTTTACCAAGAGGCTGTCAGAAGGCTGAAATAATAAAAAAGGAGAAATTAAATCCCTGCAGGGATAGGGATACTTACTCTTTCTTCTGTCTTGGGCTTATTTTCATTTTAAAATAAGATCCTTTGAGTCTATGTCATTGTCCTATATTAGTTGTCCTATAGAGAGTCAAATTGTACTGCTACTCCTTGTGTGGGGAGTTTACAAAATGTTGCAGTCCTGCACCTAGTATAAAATACCATTTGTGAACGTATGTGCTAAGGACATGCCCAAATTGGCTTGTCAAACTTATTCAGACCTCTGAAATCTGGAAAATGTTGATATGAGCCCCTTTTGACTTGAGACACAGCCTGAATCTGGACAGTCTGCAGAACATGGCAAAAATAATCAGAAATGCCCCTTTAAAAAGCAATTTATGCTGGCAGATTAACGTCAAGTTATTCAAAAAGTGATGCCACAGATTAGATTAATTGGCTTCCTTATTAGTTGGCCTCAGCAGGGGTGTAGCAAGGGCATGAGTGGGCACAAAGCCTAAACTGTCTGGCCTTTCTGATGGGGCAGATCATAGTTGAGGATAAGGAAGAGGGTAGAGAGAGCACAGGGAAAATCACACTGTCACAGCCTGTTTCCAGGAGTGAGTGTCTAATGAGCAGGAGGGATATTGTGGAGGTGAGTGAGTTTGTTCACGAGCAGTCACTGCCTCGGCTGCTGATTCGGAGGTGTGCCGAGGTGCCACTGGCACACACCTATGGGATATAAGGCTGGTGCCTATTTGCAGAAGAGGACTAATGCATAAAAACAGTTTGTAGAAATGGCAAAGGGGTTGTTGCTCAGTGCCAAAGGCTTTTTGTCACTCGTGTTGTCTTCAGATGGAGGGCAAGGATGCTGCCTGTGAGTTGCAAATTTTGTCGTCACCAAAAGACCTGGAACATCAAACTGAACTGAACTTTGGGTTGTGTCAGTGCGCTTGGTCCTGCCCTCAACAATCTTCATCCACACACATCCATCAGAGCAATATTCCTGTGTTAAATACGAAATACGTGATGAACGGATTTTAACTCCTTCATCCAACAGAGGCTCTACTTTCAGTTGATGTGTTCCATCACCTGTTCCATCAGGTTCACCTGCTACACCTGTCCTCTCTCTTCGTGCACCACCCTAGAACTCCAAAGGAAGGATAAACGCCCACGTTCCAGGGAAATGGTAATGTGCCACCCTTCCCACCACTCACATGCGCTATGGTCATCCAAAGAGCAATTGTTACTGTACAATATGGTTTGCAATGCCCGTATACATACCTACAGCCTAAACCACTTTGTAAACCACACCTGTACCAACATGAAATGCAGCAATCCTTCCAATCCTCCTCTTGCCAGTGGTCGCCTGATCCATCACTATATTATGCTGTGAGGACACCAATGCCTGACACGCCTGCATGCCTTCTGGCTCCCTCTCACTTTCCAAATCTCCTTATACTGGGTATACTCCTTATACTCCCCTCTCACTATACAAATCTCCTCTGACACATCCAACCCTCCAACTGCCTGCACCGCTGCTCAACCACACATGGAGGGCAAGGTGAAACACACCTGAGAGTACAATATAGTTGAAGCTGGGGGGAACGAGAAGCTGGTTGTCAGGGACAAAGAAAGATCATGCAGTAGTAGCAAACTGCCAGGACCACTGTATAGTTAATTTTTAGCATTTCTAATACATACTATGCATGATACTTCTATTTTTTCCACCTCTCTTTTGTCTGGAATAGGACTGTGCTGTCAGTCAAATGCTTTTGCTCTTAGCCAGGTTTACTGCAGATACAAAGCTTATGTGCTCATGCTGTGTGCTCATCCCTTGCTCAACATCCTTTCAGCCCACGAGCTAATTTCAGATATATTGCCAGAACGATGGAGTTTTCAAAAATTTAATAAATCCAGCAAGTTCCTGGGAGGGGAAAAAAAAGGGGAAAAAAAAAAAAAAAAGGATCAGATTGAGACAGGGAAGGAAAAAGACTGAAGAAGTCTAGAGAGTGTTACACTGGGACACCAGATGTTTGACATGGATGATGGTGAGAAATCCTCTAATTCGCATGTTCCAACTTTACATGGCAAAAACTTAACCTCAAGCTCATGATTTTTTGTGGTGAGTCAATCACAAAATACAAGCTGTAGGGAAGCAGGTTTCACAAGCTCCAGGGCTCACAGATTTTAAAACATGTATGTCTCTAGTACAGACTTTTTTGTACAATGTATTGTTTCTCTATTGCTAGGTAGAAGCCAAAGAAAGTAATTTCAGCTTTTTTTTGTTGTCATTTGGAATTTTTTTTTGTTGGTTTTGTTGGTTTTGGGGGTTTTTTTTCTGGTTTTGTTTTTTTTTGGTGTGGACAAGTGTGCTGAGACAAATCCTTGAGGAATACCTGAATGTAACTAGCATGTTTATGGGGAAAAAATGCTGAGAGATGTGTTTATGTCTTGCCATTGAATCTGTACTTCTCTACTGTTAAACCCGCTGGTTACTGTACTAAAGAAACTGGATTGGGAAGAGGGCACAGGCCTTGAAAATGTAGGTGTTGCAATGTCTGACTGCCAAGAATTTTGCCCTTAAAACATTATTCCTGTGTTAAACAGTGAGGTCCCCTGAGGACCGCCCAGTGGGAAGGCTGCTGACCCGCTGTACACAAGCAGAGTGGGAGCTGCTAAAAAAAGCAGTAGGAAGCACTGAGCACACAGGCATGGCCAGGATCCTGCCTTCTCTCAGGGGGAGGTACCTGGCCCATGGATGCAGAAATCAACAGGACTTTAGGACCTGCCTCAGTGTTTTCCTAAGTCAGAGACACAGTAATTCATGCTATGCATGAGAGAGAGTGGATATAAACTGAAAGGGGAGGTTCAGACTGGAGATAAGGAGAAACTTTCTCCCCATGAGGACAGTCAGGCCTGCCAGGGGCAGGTTGCCCAGCGAGGCTGTGCCATCCCCACTCCTGCAGGTTTTCAAAACCCAACTGGATAAAACTCTGAGGAACCTGCTTTCAGCAGGAGGTTGGACTTTGGAAGAGCCTTTCCAGCCTGAGTTATCTGGTCATCCTACGATCACTCTGTGTATAAACAGGCAGATTTTTTAAACTTTGCGGATTTTGCCAGCTATTGCAAGGATCCGAAACATCTACCACCTGTTTAGCCCTAATGTATAGAAATGACAACTTAGTGAAGAAGCATAGCAAATACTGAAATTATATGTTTTATAACCAGAGTCATGTGAAACGTTCTACAGAAATGGCAGAGCACAACTATATTGTCCCTTTTTACCATTCCCGCACAGTTACTTAAAACACACAACCTGGCATTAGCTTCGCAGCTTTTAGCTTTGCATTTACTGATAATGGTTTGAGGAATTTTGCTGTGCAACTTATGCATTTCCATTGGTGCTATGGAAATATCACTCTGAAACACCATGTATCATCATATGCCTACATGTGTCTTAATGATATGGTGGCGTCCCATTCCTGACCAGTTGGGTCAGTCCTTGAAGTATATTAAAAAACTGATATCTTTTAAGGGAAAAGCAGGTAGAAACTATGGGCAAAATTTTAGAGAAACAAGACAAGCGAGATGAGCTGCAGAGTGATGGAGTTAGAGCCGCAGGTAACCTGCAGCGCCACAAAGACAAAGCTGAGAAAGAGGGATTTAAAAACTGCAACTAATCAAAGCTAAAGACGGATTCCCTCAAGCTAACTGATGTCTACATTAAACATTGAGCCCACCTCAGGACATCCAGTGGATAGGGGGACCTAAATGAAGAGGCATCGTGTGATAGAAATTTATTATTTGTAATGATATATAACCTTTCATGCTATGTGCTTTAGGTAAAGCAAAATGCTTTCACGAAGTTTAGAAATGCTGTGTAAAGCCTATGTGGCATTCTTGTTTGTCTGCACTTACCTCACACTCTCTGAAAAGATAAACTACAAACCCAGAGGCTCGTAGCTGCAGTATAATTGTGAGTACATGTATCTAGAGCAGCAGCGGGATCCTGGGAACAGACTACTGGTCTATCTGCCTTCAGATGGTATGCTAGAGAGAGCATTTGCATCAAGGGAATCTGCCAAGAGACCCAGAACTGAAGGGCGATGCCTCAATTCTGACCAAATTTAAGGGACTAAACACCCCAGGACGGATCCTCTGACAGTGCTCTTGTGAGTGGCCAACCACGGCCCTCAGCCAGACGCCAACACATCTATATTCTAGCCAAAAACTTGGAAACTGGAATATGAAATTCATGTAGCCTGACTCTCTGGGGAAGCTGAGTACTTCTGTTTCCAGAGTATGTCATCTTTTGTACAACACACAGCTCAGTGGATCCTGCAGCTGAACGCCAGACCATTGCAAAGGGCTGTCACAGAAAACCATTTGTTACGATACACATTATTTTGCAGAATTCTTAATGGCTGAGTTTTAAAATGAAAACATTGAGAAATTGCTTACCCATGAGGTATTTTGCTGAGGACATAATATGCCGTATATGAATGCTGATACACCTGCAAAATTAAATTAAGAAACAAAACAAACAAAAAAAGAGATTAGTAATTGTCACCTGTGTTAATAGGGCTCTTTTTCTGCAAAAACAATCTAGCATTTATGGCTAGGGAGCTCTTATAAACACTTCAAAATCTCTAGTAGAAAAGAACAATATATCAATTCACCTAATGCTGTTGTGTGTTCTTTTCATCTCGCACTTTATTACAGTGTTTGGCAAATCGTATGCATCCAGATGCTCTGTGTTGTTACCATGACTACCAGGTCTTTGATTAAACTGGGGGCACATGGTCTCTGCAAGGGCTAAATATAGAACAACCATTAATGAGGACACCTTGGTCAGCTGGAGACATTCTCCATCATTATAGCTAGACACAACAGGGATATAATGCATATTTTTTTGCTTTATTCCCACATAAATAAAACAGGGAGTGATGCTGGGTGATCTCAGAGTGGGCTGTCAGACCCCTGTCAGTCAGCAAATGAAACCTCATTGACTTAGGGCATAAAGCTGACCTCACGTTTTTTTGACCTGCTAAGTTGCATCTTCATACCAATTTGCACTCTTTGGGCTTTGGGGAGGAGCTTGTCAGCTTGCACAGCAGGTCATCTCAGAAGGGAGAGTTTGTTACTTGTTTTCTAAGTAGTTGTCCTGGTTTTGCAGAGATAAAATTTATAGAATCAATTTTCTGTTGTATTTTGTTTCAGTTTGGCCAGCTGTGGTATGGTGATCAAGGCCATTAGCAGTTGAATCCAGGGCAGCTGACCCAGGCTGGCCCACAGGTGTATTCTGTAACATTGACGTCAGGTTCACTATAAATGGGAAAGCTTGGTGAGGATTGGGGGCTCTTTGCTCTGCTCTCTTATCTCCCTTTCTCCTCCTTCTCCTCTCTTCTCAATGGTTGTGATCCCTGGAGGAACTTGCTACCATTCTATTGGCTGAATATAAATTTGTGTCTTTTGTATTAGTATTGATATTGGTTTTCTTATTTTATTAAATCTGTTTAAATTTCAACCCCTGAGTCTCCCTCCTTTTCTCAGTTCCCTTTCTTGGGTGGGGAGGGGTCTTGGGTGATAGAAAAACTGGTTATTGTTTAGCCCTGGTTGTGGGCTGAATGGAGACAATAGTAAATAATAATACCAGAGTCAAGGTCAGCAATTTAAGAGTTGGTGATTTTCTACTAGGGACTATGCAATCCCTAACAGTGATCTGTGGTTATCCAAGGTGGGCAATGCTGAGCAACACAAGAGTCAGGGCACTAGGGTGAAAGGTCTAAATGTGGATGACTTCATACACATTTATACAGGCACTCACTTTTGACATTCTGTCCTGTTACTGTATGCTAGTAAATAAATAAGTCTCCTAACAATAATTTTGTTTGACTTTACTTAAATCTTTAAGTCCCTTGTTCTCCAGTAGCTCTCATAAAGAAAGCATCCTGTCCCAGCAGGCAAAGGAGGAACTTCTTGAATACTTGTTTCACCAATCAAGTTTGATTAAAATTATTTTTCCTACATACCTCTGTTTTTGCACAATTATTTTTTTTTTACTTATGCCAAGAAATGATGAGATGTCCTGGACAGTGCTGCCAGCCTCAGCAGTGGCCATCCCAAGCACATTGCCAGCATTACAGACATGTAAACATGACTTACTACCCACCACTCATGAGGGCAAGCCTGCATAGTGGCTTCTATAACAGGCTTACATCTTTTGGCGTCTCACTAGAGAGGCAGATAAACACAAGGCACATCGTCCTGTAGATATTAAAACAAACTTTTCTGTTACAATTTGAACCCAAACACTAAATCCTTACACTACTGCATGAACACTCTGAAAAAAAAGCTACCACCAGAGTACAGAGGTGAAAGCACTGTATTTCTACCTATGAAGTGCAGAGACTGATGCCAGAGTGATGTGATTCCCTTCTTCCCCTATGCAGTTCACTCCCTTCATTACAAGAACATCATCAGGTTACATCCCAAAATCATATCTCCTTTTAGGCATTCAGATACATAAAGACTCCTCCAGCAAGGTGAGTCTCTCGTGTATTAGTATCAGGGAAGGTCTAGGACCACAGGTGAATTCACTGCAAGCTAGCATTTATTTTAGTACAGGTGTCCTTTTTAGATCCACTTGTTTCAGATGATATCAAATCAATTACTATTATCTCATCTACATCCAATCATACTAAAGAGCTCTTCAATCTTATAATGCTGATATTGGAGACCTGGCTGATGCACGTGGCCTTAGATTTTATTCCAGGTTTGGTGAAGTTCTAAAACTGCAAAAATTCCTTAAAGAAAATGCACTGGAAGACTGAATTTGTCTACAGAGCTGAAAAACCTCATAATACATCACTATTAAATTCTGAGCAACTTTTGTCTCCAAATATCCTGGCAGTAGGATGTAGAAAATGATGTAGATTTATAAATTGTGATCTGAGGCAAGGACTGGTGTTCAGGGTAACAAGCCATGCTGTGTTGTCAGCTATCACAGGCAGAGGCAGAAGACATCCCCCAAAATTAGTATGAACAGACACCTTCAGGGGAAAATAGAGAAATGTGGCAGGCTGGAGGGAAAAGAAACAGCCAGGGAAGTTTTGAGAAGGACATCTGTTGACGTCCCTGCTTGTGCTACAGAGTCCCCACAGCCATGGTAGAGAGTTAGAGCTGTCTTAGAGCCACTAATGTAGACTGAGATAAAACATTTTCTTTGCTGAGAGAGGTTAGGAGCGAGAAAAAACAAAAGTTGTGGGGCTCTCAAAGAACTCTCTTATTTTCTGAACATCATTCGTCACCCTCTTGGGTCTTTGGCCAGACTCTAAAATATTTCACATCAGCAAAGGCTTGCAGCTGGCAGAGTTCATTCACAGGAGAAATCCTTTCTCAGATAAATCCTTAAAAATCAGTAGGTTTGCTCATGTAAACAACAACTACTTGTGTGAGCCAAGATTTCAGGATCAGACATTTATTATTACAATAGTTCTTAAGCACAAGAGTCCTTCAAAAGTCCTTCTCATCCCTACTATTTCAAACCTGTTTGGAAAACACACTGCGAGCAGTCCTCCTAAGCAGACAGGAATCCAAGAGAAACATCACTTAATATCTTTCTGAGAAATGAAAATGGCTGCTTTCCTCTTAGATATGCAAACCAAATTAAGTTATTTTTACTTTTTGAGAGGATGACTATGTCTGCTTAATATCTCCACTAAAATTTCTGCTGGGGCCAAGCTGAATTAGGCTATTCACTTATGAGGAGGAAAACCCTACACCAGGGAGAAGTGCAGGAAAGAGATGATCATTCTTCTGAAATCCCAAGCTAAGCCTCAGAGACTGGACAGTGCTTAAAAGTTAGTATTCATTTCATTTAACCTCTCTGTTTCTGAGGCTTAGCCAATAAAAATAACTGTGTTAGCTCTCTGTGTTCCCCTCCTCTATCCAAGGGGTGTGGTAAGTGCCATTGCACTGCTCTGATGCTCTTAGCCCTGATTTTTGGCTGGATCCCAGACACACACAGCTTCTCTCAGTAGTGAGGCATATTTGAAGGTAGCAGAGTTTTTGGCAACCATTTTGCTCTGTAGACCCCATGTGCTAAGTCATCGCACCAACATAAGCTGGAACAGGTTTGAGACTGCTCTGAAGGTTTCTAGGTATTACCAAAATCATGTCACAAAAGCTCCCGTGCCAGCTGTGACCAATGAGTGCTGTAAAAGTCATTATACTAAAACCACTGTGACAGAAACACTCTCCCACTGGGCTTCTCATCCCAGGTCACAGCACAGATCTTGCTTACTTTCAATCTACATTATGTTCTGCAACATGTGCATGTTTACACTGAAATAATGAAGGGTCTAAGGGACAGATCTATCTGTTTCCACTTAAGTCCTGGAAAGGCAATCATCTCTCTAAAATTTAGAAAAATACAGGACTAATTATAGATGACAACACTTTGTTGTGAAGTCACTGACCTAATTTTATGTAATTGACAGGAGAAGCCTGGACTTGACCAGATGACAGCAAAAATACAAACACTGCAGCACATATAGCAGCAGAGAAGAGCATACGCCTCTCCCTCACCACCAAATTCCAAATAACAAGTAAATTGTGGTTTCTACAAGCTACAGAAACAAAATGGAAGAAGCAGTTTCTGTACTACATCAATGAAGAGCAAAGAATGGTGCGAGTAATGTCTCCTTGAAAGCCCTTGTTTCATCTGCAAGGATACAGGTCCTAGTCCAGCAAGGTTTATTTAAATAGAAAATATATGTTATTTAAGAATAGAATGGATTTGGACTCATTTATTTATTGTGACTACTAATATACTTTAAATTAGAATCCATAGCTCTTGTTCTTGCCCCAAAGCAACTGCACAAATACTTGACATAAATCCAAAAAGACAGGAAGCATCGCGGTTACCTCCTTACATTTCACCTGGTTTGTCACACATACACAAGCTGGTCACACAGAGCCATCACCTTCATTAACTTCTTGTTAAAAGTTTGAAATTGTCACCATTATTTTCAATTTGGCACTGCCCATGCAACTCACAAGGGATCAGGAAAAGGTTTTAGATGGAAATTAGGGAATTTTTAGGAGCACATTGTGAAACGTGTTTTCAGCATATTTTGGCTGGTATGAAAGATTACACTACCTGCTGAGGATTTATCACTAGCATCAGAAAAAAAGGAAGAGTTTAGTTTACACTTCCATCTTCTGTGACGGTTTCTGTCACACTTTGTGGGCTGATACCACGTTAGCACCAGCAGTAATCACCATTTATTGAAAGGCTTTCTTTTATGTTCATATGACAAGGTGTTGAATCAATACAAACAAGAGGCACATGTGGACTTTCTTTCAAGGAGGTTTACAAGCAAAGAGGGGGAAAAGCCCTTAGAAGAAGGCTCACCAAATCAGCCCAATCCTCTCATCTTCCAACAGGCTGTTCTATCAAAACAGCTAATTCAGGGCCTTACCACTCAGCATATTAAGCAGTTCATGGATCTGAGATTAAACCCAGGTGGACTGGCTGCCATGATCTCATGATTATTACTTACTTGATAAATACAGGAATAAAACATCCTTTGCATCCATTTTCTAAATGACTCCATAGAGCCACATGGTCCTTCATGCAGTAGTGTTATTTACATTAAAGCATTATCTAGAAAACTCATCAAAAAATCCCACAAAGCTTAGAATTTGAAAGGGAACAGCTACAGGGCAGAGTAGAAGTGCAAGATGTGTTATAAAGCAGTTTGCAAGGCTTAATACAAAATTTCTAATATTTAGTATCTTTTCTCTTTTTCAGGAATGACACGTTTCATCCAAAAAGTCATCCCAGTACCCTCAAATAAAAAAGAATAAATAGTCATCAGAAATAAAACTGTACAATGATTGAGTAAAGTCTGAAAATAGCAAGAATATATTTTAATGTAATTAATCATAAAGCCCTCAGTAGTTATCTGGGTAGAAGGAATCACTTTTTATTCTGTAACAATAAAGTATATCTCCAAATAATAGATCCCCTCAGGATTCTTAACAGACCCAAATTGTCTTTATAATCTATTCCCTTTTATTCTCTGTAGTAAGACAGTAAAAATACAGCACAAGTGGCCGGTGGAACAGGAACTGCCAGATCCATTAAAAGGGTTTCCCACAAAGAGTCTAAAAAGACATTTGCTGGAAGTAGATTATATAGTCCATTTTCCTACTTGTGCTACGAGCAGACAAATCCCCAAATGCACATATGAATGTCAAACCGATTGAATAATCTCGAACATTTGACATAATTACATAGTCTGCCTTTCAAAATGGTCCTGGCGCCCTTAAATGGTAACTCACACTGTGATGCAAAATATGCAGGTAAAAGATGATTTGCCATTTGGCCTTTAATATCTGTGATATTTAACCAGGCTCTGAAGTTGACAAATTAAGAGGGAAAAGAGAGTAAAGTAGAACGCAGGAAGGCTGCTGCTCTGCATTGGTAAACAGCTCGTGTATTTGGTAGCCTGTTACCTATTGATGGTATGAAAGGGAGGGAAAAACAAGTTCAGAAAGAAAATCACAAGCAAACGTTAGCCAGAGGTTGTGTTTCCTTCTACTACATGCACATACCGTGCACAGTAAAGGATGATCCAAGTCACTACCACACTGTCACATTGATTATTCTATTGGTCAGTTACCAACAAGCAAATATTGTGTTGGCTTTACAGGGTAACTATGTCATTTGTACAGATCTTCCAGTAGAGAAAAGGATAATTGTTTGACTAAAGATGCCTCACTGCCATACTTCTTTATGGTATTCTGTGGAGAATTAAAGCAGGTCACTGTACCTGTTTGCAGAATTTTCTGTATTTTTGATGAAAGTCAACATTAAAGACTAAATTTTAACTTCATGAGTCAACCTCATTTGCCTTGATCAAAATTATTTATGATACCACTGGTTTTGTTGGGGCTGTACAACCTGAAAACTGATGAATAACTTGAACTCTTCTGTTGAGAGGAAATCCTTCTGTTCCCATTACATGTTGAAATGGACCTCCAAAGGGATGAAAAATCCATTCCTGTAACTGACCACCAACTTCTTGGTAATGTTTTATTCAATTTCTTATCTTTCATTCTCCCATGTATTTGTGATTTAAAGCACAAGGAGTTACCTCTGACTAAGGCATGTTTTGTAAGCAGTTAGGTAATGGTCTTTTCATTTTTTTCTGTCAGTGGAGACAATCTAGTCATCAGTATTCTCCCCAGCCCAACTATTTTAGCAAAGGTTTATCACCATTTTATCGCTAATAGGCATTCCATAGTAACCAGCCTGGAATAAGATTCTCTGAAAAACCACGTGCTATCTATTCCTTTTGTGTCACTGTAATAAAAGAAACCACACCCAAATCCATATGGGTATTTTGTACCCTATACTCAGTGAAGCTCAATTGCTTGAAGGAACCAAACAAATCAGTAAAGCCATATAATTTGAGGTCTTTTCAATATTCTCACCTTTCAAATTAATTGTGATACTGACCTATACTGTTTTCTTTGGAGACAGCAAATTCTCTTTTGTCCTTACATTGAATTATCCCTTTATACTTTATCACTTCCCAAGTAATGTACCTCTAATACAGTCTCATGCCGTGTGCCAACCTGTTTCTACAGTCCTCCAAGGAACACTGCCCATTTTTCTTTGTGCCTCTAATAAATTAGGAGAACCATAATGAAATGCTATCAACGAGCATTCTCTGTTCATTGGTTCAGCTGGCAGCCAAATAACCCACAGCTGCTATCAAACACCTGATTTGGGATGCTCTTACCCACTGCACTGTATTCAGCTGATCAGCCACACGTGTCATGGGGTCGCAGCCACTGGAAGTGCACACTGAGAGTGCTCTGCTACTCTGGGACAGTCTGGGGAGCTCAGGAAAGGGCAGAGGAGGGGGAAATAGGTTTGAGCAGGAAAGATGATAAGAAGAAGGGGTCTCTGGACCAATCGACATACAGAGCATTTTGCAACTGGTTGCCTTTGCTATAATTGTCTCTGTGTTCCAGAGGAACTAACTTACATTAACGTTGGGCAAAAGGAGCAAGATACATACCTGGGGAATGCACGTATTACAATTGAGTTATGGGAGGAAACCATTTTTCTTGGAAAGAGGAGGGGAGGATCCCGACCCAGCAGCATAACTGTGCCTGGGCGAAATGACACAGTCAACACTAAGCGGTCAATGTCTCAGAGTGACCCGATGGGCCAGTGCCTCATCTCAGCCACATCAGTGTGAATAAGGAGCTGCTGCACTGTTACCCAATGTTGTAGGAAATCAAGCATCAGCGATGGGGTATCTCCAGAACCAGGAAGAAATTTCAGCAATTGATTTGGAAGAAGAGAATAAAATGCTATGTACAAGGGATGGAGTGAAAGAACACAAGAGGCAGTAGATGATCAGGAAGAGTCTTTGCATGTCTGTTTTTCAAATCTTTTAACAATTCAATCTCTAAGACTGAAAATTAAATCATTGCAATACGAGCCAGAAGGAGCCTTTCTCTATAGGCTTGTCCTTGGTGTGTAGAGGACAACCAGAACAGCTCTCCAGTAATGCAGTGCTGTGAATGCCCTGTCACCCACACTGGAGAGGCTTCCTTGGAGCAGCAACAATCTCACATCAAGGTGACATCAGGAAGGGACAGCACATCCATGCCCACAGGGACTTGCATTTTAGAAGCATTTGTAACTCAAGCTCAAGCTGACTGTAATAGGGTCACGTGCTGCAGGCAACACACACAGTTATTATGCAAATCTCTCCCACAAACATACAGGGGGAGTGCTGGGATCAGAAGCTGATTTTCCAGCCACCAAACCAAAGGTCTCTGAACCAGCAAAGCCAAGGAGTTACTCCTTCGCAAATAGTGTTGTCCCTAGTTTGCAAAATAACCATAAATAAAGTGTGGTGGCAGCATCCACTACAGTAATAGATGGATTGCAGTGTTGTAATTAATGCTGTTACTTCATGTTCCACAAACTGATTATCTAGCTCACTTGTTTCATGATAATATTTCTTTATTAAAAGATTTGTTTCCAAATTACACGTTTGAGACCCTTATACTGCTGATGATGCCAAAAGGGAATTTCAAGGCCAACTTTAGGATTTATGACTTTGTGACACAGTGGAGGTAAAGTGGATGCTCTTTTTGTTACAAATGCAGCTCCAGAACCAACTTAGGCTACAGGTATTAACATATAGCTCGTGTGCCAGATCTCAGCCCTAGGAGAGCGTTAATCCAATCTGCCAACTGCTGCTGCACTATAATACAGCTCTGCGCTGCCAAGCAATTACAAAAGCCTCCTTTTGCTCCCGAGCCACCTGTCCCTCACAGCATTCCACTGGCACCAGCAGCACCAGCAAACACTTGCAGTCACTGGCTTAAAGGACAACCGCTCCATTTTTAAGTCTAAATCAAATGGCAGCTACAAAACACTCTGCAGGATTTTTGCATCAGCCTTTGTGCACTTACTGTTGCTCTGGTTATTGGGAAGCATCTGCAATCAACTTATTAAGAATTACACGTGAGGGTTACGAATAATGAGCTTGTTTTGTTGTTGATCTTGTTTATAAACGTTTATTGGTATTCACATCACACCATATAAACTCCCAGGTTCCCCTCCCACTCTGCAGCAGGTGTAGTGTAAGACTGGATGGAAATTCTCCAAGCACTGCCCTTGCCTATTTTATAGTCCTGTTCATAAACTTGGAAATGAGAATTAAATTATCTAGTACAAAGTTAATGTTGTGATTCTAACATATAATATATCTAAGGAAAAGGAGTAAAAGATATACAAAAAACTTTGCATTATTTTGTAATAAGAGTACAAAAGTAGCCGAGGGCCAAATAAAAGTTTTAGAAGGAGTCAGCAATTATCTCAAACCTAGGAAACATAGAAAACCTTCAAATCCATACAAACACACACAAAACATACAACTGTGATTCTCTTTTAATATCTATGGTCATAGTATCTGCATTGGGTCAGACCCAAAGTCCATCCAGTTCACCACTCTGGCTTGACCAGTAGCCCAAAGCCAATTCAGAAAGAAAACTGGAGTTAGCTTATTTATAGTCATCCTTCCCCAAAATACTTTCCCAGGCTCTCACAATTCACAGCTTGGAGCCACCCTCTTTGCAGCTGCCTACCTTGAGGGATGTCCCTGCCATTGACCTCTCCAGTCATTCTTTACAAGCATTTACCATTTTTGCACCTACAGCCTGATGTAGCGACACCCTCTTGCCAGACAATGGTGCCCAAAGCCTGTTTGGGGTATGATCCCTCTGACCAGGCTTTGGTGTCTATTTTAGCCTCAGATTTACACCCTGGAGTACACTGATTATAAAGGCAGCCCAGGGTAGCTGACACAGATGGTGGGTTTACGTTGTTCACATCTACGTTCCCTTGACTGACGCTCACCTTTGTTGACTTTGGAGTTACAAGTCTGAGGTCTGAAGGACAGCATAAGAAATCAATGCTTAACAATCAATGCTTTTAATGAAACATCAGATAATGCCTTCTTTAAGCGAAACATTTCTTGAGCTGGGCAGACTGGATGTGGAAAGATTCTAAAAACCTCTTTTTCTTGGTGAAATTTACAATCCAAATGGCACAGCTTTGTAGCAATTATGTGAGAACCAAGCCATGAAAATGGGCTGAATGCTTAGTATATCTAATTAATTTATTCACTTTTGAATAATTCACTTTAGCAGTAGAAATTAGCAACTACAGAACCACAGCATGTGTTCTTTCTATTAAAATTTACTCTTAGATATCAAAATTGCTTCCTCTACAATAGCAGTAGAGAGGGTGAATTATACAAAGAAGTTAGCACTGTCATTGAAATGATGGTCATAGGCTCAGGGCACTCTCAGAAGATTCAGAGAAAGGAATTCAGAACAAGAAAGATGAGACCTTCAAAAAGCATTAGAGAGCAGAAGTTTAGGAACACTGAAGTGGATGTGAAAATTCAAATATATGCCAGAGATCTTGGTTCAAAAATGCTTTCTGTTCAGTGAAAGATTCATTTTCTAGTTCCATATGAGATCAGAAGACTCTGAGCTGTACCTCGACGTACACGTGGATCTAATTCACTGGAGGCGACATTTCTGTTTTCTGACATAAGGAAAAAAAACTTGAAATCACACATGAGACAGTGAGATTTTTTGTCTGTTATCCTTGCGATGCTGTGGACATTTTCCAAGGGGTAAATGGACTGTGGTGATGATGAGCATCTCTTCAAAAAGTGGAGGGAAAGCAAACAGGGCAGGAAGAAGCACAGAGCATCCCCCCTTCCTTGCCTGCTGCACAACCCTTCACAGCACCACCACCAACAGCATCGCTGTACGGGTACTCTTCCACTCTTGCACATAAAAATCTGGGGACTCAGGCTTTAAAGACCTGACTTAAAGCCCTATGATTCGTTTCCCTTTCCAATAAAGAGTTTTTTTTTTAGCAGAGAACAAAAGAAAAGAGAATAGAAGATTCCATTTTCAAATCTGGGTCATTAGCTGCCCAAGGAGGAACGTAAATTATTGGTTTTGACATAGCCCTGATAAAAACAGAGTTCTGCAGGCAGTTAAGGAGATAAAAGGCACTTGTTCAGAGTAAACACAGAGCCGCACACTCCTTGGATTTAGGCATGTAACTCAGCTAAAGAGCAGAACATTTGCATCAGAAGATTTGCATTTCTGAGTACAGGAATTTCACTGGGGTGCTCTGTGTAGTAAGATCTGGTTTTCCAGAAGAGGGCACTAAATATAATTTTTTTCCTATTTCAGAGATTAAAAATAAGGAAATAAATAAAGGAGACTGGAAATCAGAATAATTAGATTAAAAACTGCTGCAGGCTGGGACAGCTTCCTATGTTTCTGCATAGACACCAAAATTAAATTCTTTCTTATTTTGCTTTCTAATGTCTTTTAAATCACTGTTGTTTTGCCATTTTGCATCTTATTCTTAGTATATTTATTTCCTTAGCATTTTAAAACAACTATCTATACTTATCACAGTCCAGCACAAAATGGGATTTTTGTTGTGCCTAAAAACTTAGGCAGCAAAATTATGCTAAAACCAGGAACTCACTTCTAATGTAATTTTGAAGCTTCTGTATGTTGCAAGGAATCTAGTTCTCTATTAAGTTCTATTTTTTTTCAGTAATTTTTATATAGCTGCATTTATTTAATTCCTCTTAAAGCACAGAAGGTTCCCCTGTTTCACTAAGATGGATTCCCATGGGAGTGCAAGAAAGAAAACTGCAATAATTTTACTGCTGACTGTCTATCTGATTTTGACTATCTAGGAGACCTTGTACAATTACCTTACATATGTTTTATTCAAAAATAAACTGCAGGTTATTTTTAAGACGTTTTGTGAATTTTGTTAGAAAATTAGTCTCTTCCAATCTGTCTATTCAAGTCAGATCATCTATACACTCAGAAAAGGAAGCAGAATGAAAAAATCTAATATTATCCAAGCAAAGAAAAATTGGTTATTTTTGTATCATGGTGTTTTGCCTTGAGTCTTTTTATTTTCCCTTCTCTGTTTGATGAAAATCTCTTTTTCTAAAAAAAATATTTACAGAGGAAGACTGCTGATAGCTGGTACTGATACATAATATACCTATGTACTCTTGCATGACAGGCTAATTATTTCTGACTTTTGATATTACTCTAGTCTTCCCTGGAACTGTGGATTTGCTTTTCAGTGTACTGATGTATATCTGTATCTGTGAATAAATGTAGGATACTGTTTTTTGGCCTCTGCTACATGAGCAAGGCTGTCCAACTTAGTCTGAAATATTATTTTGCACTCAGTCATGTCTGTGCAATTTGTGTTGAAATCTCCCAACTCAAATCAGGAGGCCTAAAGTTTAGTCCTAATTCCATTTATCTACATTATTAGAAGAACAGCAAGAGTTTAATCCTTTGTTTTTAAAAGAAAATAGTTAAAGCTCAGGAGTGGCACAGCAGCTGAAGTCAGCATACTCAGTTTTTAACGTGCTCCATTTCATGCATTTAGTATTTTGTTGCAATAATCACACTAAACAACACTCCCTGGAATGGAAACTCTGCAAGAAATTGAGATTTGGTGCAGTTTTACTGAAACCATTGCTATAGAGGGAGCATATTAGCAAAACTGGAATGTGGGGACTGAGGACTGCAGGAAGACCTGCTGAGAGGAACTTTGCCTCTCAGTTCAGGCAAACAAATCATATCATATTTTAAGAATGTATCTAGATCATAATTTCATAAGCACCAAATTCCTGCTGAAAACATCCCCCAATAATGGAGAGCAACAGAGCTTAAAAACTGGGATCCCAATGTGGTTTTACTGTTTGCTTCAGGAAAGAGCTGCAGCCCACAAGTAACCATGGTGGCTACTTACAATCAACGCAGGGTCTCCATCAGTTCCTTCAACGCTGAGATGATCCCACTCCTGGATCCTACCTGCCAAGGACGTGATGCTGGGGTGAGCACCGTTTCCTTGCATTTAAGGGGTGCAAATACCTTTTTCTGTGGACAGTAAATGCAGGAATGCTCCACCCACCCATCCCTCTTTGCTGAGATTCAGTGCTTATCACCTCCCCTTTATTAAGAATGGAAAATAAAGAAAAATTACACAGATTTGGGATATGTCATTTCACTCCACCATTTTTGTTGCTGTTTCTATCCAGAGTTACAATGACAGACCCTTAATTTTAACTAGGAATCCCTTGCCCCATGGCCCAAGGAACTTAACTACCAAAATGTCCCTGCAGTTCATGTATTTGAGTGCCTAACCCCACTCTACCTTCTTGTTTAAGCTGGAAATTTTCTGTAATTTTCTGTGCCAAAGCAGAAGGATTGCTGCTAAGAGAAAAGAATAAGGCTACATAAAGGAACACATTTTCTGCTGGAGATTTGTAGGGATTTGAAATGTACCATGAGGTTCCTCCAAAACAAATAAAATAAAGAATAGGTTTGACCTCCCTTGTGTTAGTCCAAAATTGGTCCTGAAAGTTACCAACATGAAATTAGTTTC
Source organism: Nyctibius grandis (assembly GCF_013368605.1). Taxonomy (NCBI): domain Eukaryota; kingdom Metazoa; phylum Chordata; class Aves; order Nyctibiiformes; family Nyctibiidae; genus Nyctibius; species Nyctibius grandis. The sequence continues at coordinate 51,081,729 of NC_090664.1, forward strand.
TGTATTTTCTCCTTCAAAAGGGAGGTCTAGGATTAAACTTGTCACCAATTATTGCTCCACTGTTCCCTGTCTGCATCCAAAAATTTCTATTCTAAACACACAATATGACAGAAATTGGACAAAGCGATGACTGCTGAGCAGTAAGAACAAATATTCCCACCACCTGATAACATGTGTACTCAATTAAAATGGGTATCCACCCTCCCACAGCAAGAATTTTTAATTTTGTAAGCATGTGAGGCAGAAAAAAAAATTGTGATCGAAAGGGCTCTGCTGTCAAAGGCACAATTGAGGACACTTGAGAAGACAGTGTTTGCACAACACTGTAATAGTTTTGAAACCCCATAAATCCCTCCCGAGTTGTGTGGCAAATCTCCCTCTCTATCTGTACCTCTGCAGATATCAAATATTAATTAGGCTGAACCAATTACCGATACCAACATGTGACAGAAGAACTCCGTACGCCAGTATGTCAGACAGAGGTGTTGCTAGTTCTGCCTGAAATGAGATTCCTCGTTAGGAAAACCCCCAGTTGCTCAGACTTTCTTTATTAGCAGCTTTAGTTTATTTAACGCAAGGTGACTGTGAAGTGCTGGTGTCCTGGCGGAGCTGCACACCTCCAGGTCTGACAGAAAAGCAAATGGAAGTGTAAAAAGTTTTTTGAATCAACCTTCTCTGATGCCTTTGAAAATCCTCTTCTGTCTATCTTGTTGCTGTTCATCCCACATTGAAAATGGCAGATTAGGGAATTTATTCATGGTGGTTTTGAGATTAGAAAAGATAGGCAGTCTTTCACAAAGGGTTTTTTAAGTAGATCAGATTCCTAATTAAAAATACCCACACCATTCTCCTTTTAAAATAATTTATTGCCTCTAAATTCTGTCAAATAATAGCTGCTGCTTCAACTTCAAATCCAAAGCAAACTATCACCCAGAAAATTAACCTCCCCTATGTTCTCAGTACTTTCTTGTTGATACAATACTTCTGGACACACAAGCCTTAGCTTTTGTTATGTAAATGTAGCTGGAGCACTTCTGTCCTCCTTACCACTACAAACAGGATAAAAAGCACATTATTAAACAAGGATATTTACTCTACTGCTCTTGGCTGTTGAAATAATATGACTCAAAACAGGATGTAAGAATATGTAAGAAGAAGGAGAAAAAAGAAGGGCCCTCACTTTCAGCCCTGGCACCCCAGAATCACCTCACTAAAACTCCACATGGGCATGCTCATAAAAATGGTGCAATTTTCAGAAGTTGTGAGCATTTCACCAAAATATTAAATATTAGATGAATGGTATTAGTAATATGTTTTTTATGGGGAGCAACTGAAGATGTTGTTTTCATGAAAAAGACCCCAGATTTAGGAAATCATGATATTTGATGAGTGGCTGGTCTATGTGGTTCCACTAATTCATTAATAACTTGACTTCTGCTCATTACAGAAGCACTGAGTGACTACAGTCCTCCAGTGAACTAAGAAAAGAGAAGGTATTTTGCTTGAAGATACACACACACACAGATGCAATAACAGAAAAACATTTTAACTAATATAAACTTTACATTGTTAGGACTGATTTTTTTTCTTCTTTTTAGTAGGAAGTGAATCTACAGTTTTTTTATGCTAATAATGGGTAACTAATTCTCATAAATAAAGTTACATTGCTTTAGGCTTGAAAATGTTGGGAAAATAGTTTTAGCCACTAACTTTTGATAACAGTCAACACCACCCTTATGTTGTACAGCTTTACAATAGAGAAAGAGTCCTGGTTTATGAGCAACAGATATTCAAAACTGCGATCATATGAAAAGAAAGGATATGAAAACTGTAAAAATAAGCTTTTTCCCTCAAAATGCTCCACTCAAAAAGTCTACTGGTTTACAACAAACACCAAAAATGAAACAAACCACGTTGCATGATTTTATGGTATAACTGTGCTCATTTTACATAGTGTAATCACTATATGTTTTCATTGTTCCTGAAAACAACATTGGGTGGGAATGAAAAAAATAAATTTGAAATACATTTATTGCCACAGAAAGAAAACAGGTTTATGCAAACCTATTTCTAGCACTGGTAAATCCCTTTCAATTAAGTAATAAATATCATAGCTACAATATTATCAGTATTACTGATGATATTTATGACAGTGTCTAATTTTCAGAGGCATATTTATCATAATAATAGTTCTCACCTAACTCAAAAATACATTGTGAGGATTCATTAATATTTATACCCATTAGTGTTTTGGAAATAACAAACATTATATTATTTTAATTTTTACACGACTAATTAAAGCAGTATGAGGTTGTAATTGGAGCCATAAGCACAAAACCTGTTCATTCCACATAACCACCAGACTTGGACAAATAGTAAAAAATAGTAACAACAACAAAAATAATATGCTGCTTTCTATAAATAATGCTTTTTCACTTCATTTATGCTCTAAACACAAATCCAGGGTTTGGACTAGGTCTTTCTGAGGTCTCTTTGGTCCCACCACTCCCGTGAGATCTGTGGCAACAGGTAGGGTGAAAAGAACACTAAACTCACCACATAAACTGCTCTAAAAAAAATGTTTGGCCTGCTCTAATTACAATGATGATTAATTCTTTGCAGCTTTCAGCATTACAAAAATGCATTCCTTTAACTGCAAAATAGGTAATAGCGGCTGTTGTATCAGCCATAACAGTTTCTAAGTCCTAATTGTTGTTCAGAAGACTTAGCAGTTTGGTCTGCATTAATCAGCCAGGATTTCCTGTGTGTGATTGCTCTTAACTAGCTCAAACACAGTAATGGACTGGTAAATTGGAAATGAAGAACAAATAGCTTTAAGAAGAATCTCAGCCACTTTATTTCCTCTCTTGCATTACGACGACAGCTATTCATATTAAAGGCAATTAAATATTCTCTATTTAATGTCTCACCTTGTCACTCAGGAAAATTACTTCTCTTCTCATTTACTTTCCTCTATTTCTTTCGTCACCATTACACAAACTCCACTGGTTAACTCCAATGATCACAGAAAGCTACAAAATCCCATAGGGTTTGGTTACTCGTCATTATTCTTACCCCATCGCACTCTCAGTCACAGAAACGCTACTGTATTTATGGGGTGGTTTGTCACTTGGCTATTTAGGAAATCCCTTTTGGAGACCACAGAGACCCACAAAAATGATTCCAGCCCAAACACCAGAGACCCCTGTGTCTCCCCGGCAGGCGTGCAGGGAGCATGGAGCTCATCCAGCAATGCTGGTGGAGCCACAGGCCGGGCAAGAGTGGCTTTGACCTGACACCACCAGGGACAGCCTTGACCTTCTGCACCCTTTCTGCTGAGATGCTGTGACTAAACCCCGACTTGCCTATGTGTTTTGGGGTTACTGAACTCTATAGCCAGAGCCCCACACACTTGTTTTGGGGAAGGATGATTTGAAATCAACGTTTCTCTGTGGGTGTATTTATTCCCCAGTGCTTTCCCAAAACTTCACCCTGTGGTTTCAGCCTCAGGTTGGACTTTGCTCTAGGGTAAAGAAACAAAAACCAACCAAACAACAGAAAAATTGCAAGCGTATTTCAGATACCAAGCAGCCTGGAGCCTTCCCTATGACCTTTCCAGAAAAAGAACAAATCTTCTGTGTTCAAGGTTAGAAAAGCTCCCTATTAGCACAAGGCTTACCCAGAATATTGCTGCCTGAAAGATTAAACTTCTATAAATATAAGCACTGCAAAAAAGCATTTAGAATGAAACCTGACAGCCTGACTAGCCACTACATACCCACACCAGTCTCACAACCACCTTCCAAGCTTCCTGGGAGAAATATATTTTCAGGAACATGCTTTAATTTACCATCTTCTAAGATGATGAAGTGATACAACAGGAAAACACACATTAGTTGCCTCAAAATCTTTGCAAAATAGGTCTCTACCAGTTCAGGGCTGTGTTGATCCAATGTGGGAGTCACTGCCGTTACCCAGACCCAACACTGAGCAGAGGTGCTTCTGTGCAAATAAACAGAAAAAACTTAGAAGGAAGATATTGCTGGCAGGAAATGACTTTGAAGCATTTTTCTTAAAAATATTTCACTTCATTGGAGTGACACACTATGCTTTTCTATTTTGATGTTTATTCCTAGCCAGTATTAAAAAGAGAGGTTGAATCCATTCATATTGGAATTCAGATAAATGATTAAATCATACAATGTATATTAAGATATTATAGACATAGGTAAATACAGCACAACTCTATTGTGTAAAAAAATGATGAAAACATCTATACTCACAAACAATTAAAAGGCAGCACATCCAACTTTTAAATGGCAAAAAATAAAGCAACACTTTCTGACACCTATAAAATAAGCACACGATGGTTTCAAGAAGTTTCTTTTTTGAAAGTATTTGTAGAATTCAACTTTAAACAAATGTCCTTTGCCAATATATTTCCTGAAATTTCCTCTTGACTTTGCAACAAGGACAACTGCCCGAGGCTTTACTAATCAATTTCTTGTGTTGCAGAAAACAGAGCAATTTGAATTTTGTTCAAGAATACAGTTCAAAAATGCAGAAAATGTGAAAAGCTAACTAACATGCAATTATTGGTAGCCACAGTCTGCATACCAAGTGAGAAGAAAGCTGAGTAAGTAATTTCATAGTTATTGCAACTTTAATAAAAAAGAGCCACCCATCATGGTTTAAGGATGCAATATTCAAGAGTGAATCTTACTGCCCCTCTATTACTATGCTTCTTCAAAAAAAATCTCTTTGTATCCTTTATAAGCATGGATCTTAAAGGAAAAAAGGAGAGGTTTTAGTTTTGTTTTGTTTCAGAAGATTATTTCAGGAACTCTTGCTATCATAATCTCCTGTATGAATACTTGAGCAATTTGCAATGCTGTCTTACACAGAATATATGCCTAGTCACATCCTGAAATCTTCCCAAAGGTCATGTTTCCAGCTTGGCACCTTGGCTTTTCCTTTCTCGAAGAAGACATGTTGTGAGGAAGGGAGCACCTGCCTGTGTGCTGCTCCCTCTTCTCCAGGCAGGCATCTAAAGAACCAAAACCCCAGTGTTTTGTCTGCACCCCAAACCCACAGATCTGCAAGCACTGAAATGCAGAGAGCAGGATGCAGAGGAAACATGTCCAGCCCACCCCTTTCCATCCCTGTCCTCCTGTTCCTCCATTGCCTGCATCAGGCGGAACACAAAGTCAGGGCTGCAAAAGCTTCTGTAACTTTGCTTCTTGCAGATATTCTGAATGTGATGCCCTTTTGATGGGTAAAGGTTGAGAATAAAAAGGGAACTTCTTACTACTGCTTCTCAGGAATGAATTTTTTTCTCTCATTACTATTTTTCTTGTTATAGGAATTTTTTCTCTCGTTCTCAGAGGAACTGAGGAAGCCCTCTCTACCTGGGGCTCTTCCAGCTTGTACAATGCATCTGAGCAGCTTTAGCACAGGGATGCCACAGCCAAAGGCCAATCTCCACTAATAGAACTGAATTTTACAGAACACCTCTGGCACACAAGGCAGGGGGGCTTTCAGGCAAAGTCTTTGCTTGCTCAGTGGCCATTAGGCCATCTTCCCCATATTTAGATTTAACTTAACACTTCCACATCCATCTCTGTCTAGTTGCACCAGTAATGATTTCCCATCAAAAAGTCTTTATGAATTACCCCTAAAGTTCCTGATACAGTTTTATTTGAAGTTCTTCTAACACCAGGCATAGTTCTCCTGACTTTTATACCACTGTGAATCAGGAATAACTCCAAAGATGACAGCAGAGAAATCAGATGAGCAACAAAGCCACAACCTCTACTACCTAAAGGACCAACAAATTTCCTTCAGTTAGCAGCTGAAACTAGATTTATTTTATAGAACAAGAATTACAGTTGCTGGTGAATGAATTATTTTCATTTTGAGGAATTGGTGCAATTCTAGATTATGGAAAAAAAATGTATGGGGCTTATAGTTTATCCAAGCAGTACAGCACAGCTATCATTCAAACATTTCAGGTCTTATACCAGCAGAATTTAAAAAGAAAATAAATATTATTCATGCCCAAGAACTGCTTCCCATGTGTCTGATTCTTTAGTCATCATTTAAAAATGACTCATTACACTTTTCTCTTTTGAAGTTTGGCAGAAAATTCACCCTAATCTAAAACTTAGTAGTAACCCAACAGTGATTTTTTATGAATGATTTATACCTAACCCTCTGAAGAAAGGGATTTATAATGAAAGTGATAGCTCAAGCCTAACTGCAGCACTGGGAACGGTGACACCATAATTAATGTATTATTTCAGTTGTGGGAGACACTGACAGTTGTTTTTTGTTCTTGGGAAGAAATTTATAGTGTGACTGAAAAAGGAACCATGGAAAAAAAAAATTATACAGAAGAGAAATAGAAATCCTTGCAGCAAAGACATGTCCTTACAATCCCCCTCCCAAAGACTATAAAATCCTGGCAATGACAGTGTTTCCTCCACAGTGTAATTTGTACCTTTCTCCTCTACTAGATGGCAGTATGACATGCTCTCAGAACATCTTTGTTTCATAGGAAGCAATTAATTTAAAATACCATCTTACTGGCATAGAAGTGGGGGGGGGGGGGGGGGGGGGAAGCCCACCACTGGCTGTATATTTTGAAATCAAATTTATTTACTTACTGGTTCAACATTAAAAGCAAAAAGTGCATATTCCCGGTCAGGTGACACTTCATATCGAATAGCCTTTAAGGAGACCTAGAAAATAAATCAGACATTGAAATAAATATTTTTCAGTTTTCAAGCCAATAACATCTAGAACTATCGTTATGACCATGTTTCTAGTCGTGAAGAATACTGCCAGACTAAGTGTCTTGAAAAATAATACATCAGATCTCTTTTCAAAACCCAGAAATGTTATGTGGGCACATATATGCTCCCATAAGAGAAAGCGTAACTGCATTGTGACTCAGACTGGGCAGCTATCTCAAAAAATCAGAATCTTCCTTACAAACCTACCACACAGTGGCTGGTGGGGCAGCTGTGGGCAGCAGGTAGCAGAAAACCCTGATAAATGTTAATTGATTAATTCCCTCTCATACCCTGCAGTCACTGGCCAAAGTGCTGGAGATAACAAACAGTAAATACCTGCTGGAGCAAATTATTATAATGAGACACGACTACTTGTCTCAATTAAGACAACGCTGAGGAAAACTATCCCATTTTCCCCAGTTAAAAAGTCTTTGGGATGCTGTGGCAATACAGCTTTCCAGGTATACCATGACCTGGGTTCTGCAAAAAGATGTGCTGTAAGTCTTACTAACAAGAAGAGACACCAAAATACCTCAGACTTGTCAGGAATTACCATTTCCCTGCTCCACTTACCATTTGTACAGTGCAGACATCCCTTCTCCTTTCCAGTGTGTTTCAATATAATACACTGCTGGTGCACCAAGGTCAAAGGGAGATGCCACTAACACACCGCTCACCCACTGCCTTTTAAATCTCACCCTCTCACCTAACAAATTAGATGCAAGTCCTTGAGAGATTCCCAAGGAGCAACCTGGAAAGGAGTATTCAGGCTGCAGGGAAATGCACAGCACTCCAGTGGGAGAGTCCTCCCCAAGGCAAGCAAGGCTGGAGGTGGTGCCTGGGAAGCCCAGGGGATAGCCAAAGGCTGAGGGGACTGATCATAGAATCATTGAATGGCTTGGGTTAGAAGGTATCTTTAAAGGTCATCCAGTCCACACCCTGCAATGAGCAGGGACATCTTCAACTAGATCAGGTTGCTTAGAGCCCCATCTAACCTGACTTTGAATGTTTCCAGGGATGGGGCATCTACCACACCTCTGGGCAACCTAATGGGTTGATGGGCTGGCATAGATCAGGATGGGGGCTGCCAGGGGAGCATGAGAGCCAGCAGTGTCAGCATGAAGACAGGTTTTATTTACTGTTATATTAATAACACAGAAAAAGGAAAACATGCCAAGGCAGCAAAAGTTTTTCTGACCCAGGGCTGGGAACAAAGAGGACAAAGGCAACGTGCCTGGATGAGGTGTAATGGTGGCTTTTGGATTAATGTGGAGGTGATGTTCTGCAGATTTATTTACTGAGAGGGCACAGGAACAAGGGTAGAACAGGCAGCTGGGAGGCCATGGCATGAAAAAGTAGGATTATTTTGTAACATTGTGCTTTTCTTAAAAATGGCAAAAATTAAAAACTGGAGGAATAAACAGAGGCCAAACAGAAGGAGTTTGACTTCAACAGACCTTGACATTAAAGGAAGCCAGTTATTCCTTTACCCGTAGCAGAATTGCAAAGAAAGAGGGGTTATGCTCTGGTAAAGGAGAATTGCTTATGTGATACAGCAAAGGTTGAAGGTTAAATGGCAGCATGTGAAGTTTAAGGTTGGGTCCTGCAATAATAATTGAGTGATAAATTCTTTGCCTCATTAAAAAAGAATTAATATTGTACCTGAGCTTTGTATGGTTCTGCATACAATAAATAAAATAGTGCATACTGCAAAATAAAATCAACATGGAATACGGTTTTAGTTTTCTTGTAGATTTACTTTTAGCTTTTGAGTTTCTAAAGCTGTTTTCTGCGGATCTTAGGTCATTAAGTCTCTGTTACCCATCCTCTGCTTTTGTAGTTTTGCAATGATACAGTACAATAAAAACACCTCAAGTTAATCAAAGCCTTAGGCAGGTACTGCATAAGTGACAATTTTACCAGGATGATGTGATTCATACCTCATTGTTGGAGCAAATGTAAGTGTATTTTCCTTCAGAAATTAACTTCTTAGAGGAAATATTGAAAATATTCTGACATTTAATGTACTAACATCTGCCACAATGCTGGCTTCATCTACTACAAAAAACAATGCTACAAAACACTTTCATCTTTATAAATAATGCTCTGTATCAGCTGTGAATTTATTTTCTTTTCAATCATTTTAATAACCACCTACTAACTTCTTTTCCCAACAATTTCTTAGGGTTTCTCTCATATGCAACTCCACTTCCATTCATCAACATTATTCATTAACAACACTGAAATTACATTTCAACCATTAGGCAATAAAAATCAGCAAATCCACAAATTAAAAAATAAGTATTTGCATGGAGGAATGTGGAGAATGCTACCAACAGACAGAAATTGTATCAATTGTCTTTCCTATTAGCATGCAAAGATGAGAATTATGCATCTTTCAATTATATATGATACGCAAGACTAGCTTCATATATCTATATGATAGTTTTCAGTAGTATGAAAGAAACTGAGCTTGCAGAATAATAACAAAAGCTGGAGTTCAATTTCACATTATCAGTCATTGTGTAGCCCATAGTATTACCGGTGTATTGCTTCTCCTTGACAATACACAAAGTTGAAACCCAAGTCATTTTCTGCTTTACTGATCTAGCTGCAAGAAAACTGAAGTTCTGCTTCTCATTAGAGAAAATACTTACAATTTTTTTGTTTTCTATTAGTATTGTTGACTTGTTAGTTTCAACATTCCTCAGAATCACTGTGCCATTCTGGTTTCTATAAATGAATTCATTATCTGCAAGAAGGAAAAGAAAAGAACATTAAGGAAATCTGAAATTTTCTGTTTGTGTAGAACCTAATTATGGGCTTGAACCAAAAGTACTGCTGGGAACTTCCCTCTAAAGAACACAGATTATTTTTTTTTAACGCAGCCATTGCTGTGATGTAAAGTGGCTTCCAGGTTAGTCATTAAACAACACGGTTAGTGTTTGCCACGTTTATTCTGCCACACTTTCCCAGAGCTGAATGCAAGAGGGTGACCTGTTTTGAATGTACATACACAGCTTGCTATATCGTTAGTATAGAAAAAAAAACAAGGTCAAAAAATATTCCTTAAGCTTAAAGGTTTCCAAGATCCTCAGCCTCTGTAGGAGTTTAATAAGCCAGATGCGTAGAAAGTCTCTGAAAGTTAAAGGTGAATCACCCTCTAACAAAGCAGATTCTTGAACCTAATATTGTGCAGATCTTCCAGCTCTGCCATTTTTCCTACAAATTAATACCAGGAGGAGATGCATGCAACGAAATTGTCATTTTCACACGGAACAAGACAAATCAGCTTTTTCCTATTGCACTTTGGGATTACCCCAGCACTCAGGACATCTGGACAAGGATAAGAATCCCTCACGGTAGCTGCTGCACAGGCAGAAGGTAATCTCGAGTTTAAAGCTCAAAACCTACTTGACAGAAAGGGTGGGGCAGACGTATGAAAGAGACTCCAAATGAGGGTTGGGTGGCAGGTCAAAGGTTTAGAATGAAAAAACATTACAACAATAAAGGGTTGTGATCTTGTCAGATGTCATAAACTGAAGTTCAAGTCTGATCAGTGTTTATATGCGCTGTCCCACAGCTACAAAGTAAAACATAAGTCATAAGTCCCCAGCACATTGCCATTAAAAGCTTCAGGAACTCTTATTGACACAGGAGAAGGGCTACTTTTTTTTTTTGCAACCTGGCTAAACTAAGATTGAGAACTGATGGATCCTACCAAACTTCTGCCTTCGGTTTCACCCAACAAGGGAAGCAATTCCTCATTGCCTACCCTCACTGTGGCTACCCCAGGGTGACGACCATGGTGCATCCCACAAGTGTTAGGGACACGTAAATGGTTAAACCTTACCCATGGGTAGTCCTGGGGTGAGTCGAAGGTGAGTTTAAATCCTACCAGATTCATAAAAGCACGGACCCAACTCATTGTAACCACAAACAGATGCACACTGGCCAGCTTGGGGTAACCTGCTGAAGACAACGCTGGATCCAGAGACCCAGTTCTTCCAAAATTTTGGTCTACAGATCTAGCATACTCCCTCCTTATCCATGTTTCTGTCTTTTTTAATTTCTAAACTGGTGATAGCAATCTTCATTACAGTCATTAACTATCTTCGTAAAATGCTCTGAAAGTGCAGACGAAAAGCTTCTACACTCTACTTATCAATAAAAACAGTCATCTCCTACATATCACAGTTTTACATGTAAGTGTAGGCAGAAAAAATCTTTTCTGAGATTGGGATGAATCAGATTCTGTGAAGCCAAACTGTTGCTGCAATACAGATGATCCTCTCCAAACAACAAGATTATAGAGATTTAAGATTCTCAGTGTCCAAATCACACAGCAGCCCTTCAGACTCACAGGCAAAGTTCTCAAAGCATCTCTCTCTTTTAATTACGGAATAAATTTTATCAATACCTTCGGTCGTGAATAAAAAAATGCAGAATCTGAATTAGATTAAGAATTGCATTTGAGACCAGAATAATGAAGAGAGTTCCTGTTTGGATTTGACAGTATTAAAATTTTGTCATTAGTTCTGGAGTGTTGTCGAAGGGTCTGGTATTTTCATAAGCATGCCTGATTATATTCAGGACTTTAAAATATTATTTCGTACAATTTATGACTGAACAAAAAAAGATTCTTCAACCTGGAAAAGAACTGATTGAACAGAGCTAGGACAGAAGTCAAAAAAGTCATAAGCCTCATGGAGAGGATAAATAGTGAATGCTTGTTCCTTTGCCTTTTGCAAAATAAATATTGGGAGGCACTAAATGATACCAGGCAGTGACAGGTTCAACACAAATAAAAGGATTTATTTCTTCACATAGAAGGTAAACAAGCTGTGAAGCTACAGTCCCAGAGTAAAGTGGGTGCCAAGATTATATTTGGGTCCAAACAAGAATTAGAAACATGGAAGAAAAATCCATCAGAGATTATGGATCTTGAGGGGAGATGCTTTCCAGAAAAAACTTGAACCTGAGATTGCGAGGGACTAGAAGCATATCCTGAATTATCACCTTGAAAAATTCACTGGCTTTTTAAAATTTTCGCATCTCCACCTTCAGTCTCTATTTGCTGCCCAAATCGCTCTTCTATTGCAGGTGGCGGGAACAGTCACCCCTTCTCACCCTTTCCTTGCCACTTGCCATCCAGACAGTTTTTAAGGCATCGAAGAGTCCACCCATCCAAGCCCCAGGCAGACAGTTTGTCGAGGAGGATGCTGTGGGAGACAGTGTCGAATGCCTTACTGAAGTCCAGATAGACGACATCCACAGCCCTGCCCTCATCTGCTAAGCAGGTCACTTTGGCATAGAAGGAGATCAGGTTGGTCAAGCAGGACCTGCCTTTCATGAATCCATGTTGGCTGGCCCCGATGCCCCGATTGTCCTGCATGGGCCATGTAATGGCACTCAGGATGATCCTATCTCAAACCACCTCACCCTCTGTGGGGCAGGGATGCAGGGATAGGGGGAAACAAGGATGGAAGGAAACAAGGATGACGGGAAGCAAGGATAGAGGGAAGCAAAGCTGCAAGGATGCAGGCTGCAAAACACCTTGCCCTGCGCGGAGCAGGGGCTGAGGCGCGGCCAGGGGCCCTGTTTCGGGAGGCAATGGGCTTTGCTCGGGGCTTTGGGAAGGGGCCAGCCCCCCACACCCCCCCGCCCCGCCCCGCCGCCGCTCGCAAGCGCGGAGCAGGGCGCCCTCTGATGCATCTCAGCGCGGCACCTGGGACCCGGGCGAGCGGTTTTGGGGCGGTGGGGGAGGGTACCCCCCCACCGCCGCCCCAAAACCGCTCGCCACCTCCCCAGCAGCCCCTTTACAACAGGATGGTGGGCAAAGAAGCAGAGCCCCCCCCCCTCCCTCCACCGCAGCAACCGCTTGGGGAGGCTGGATCCCACTGAGCCCCCTCTTGCTCACCCCCAGTCCCCCATTGCCAACCAAGAATGCTGTGACAAGCCCCCCACCAGTGTCCTCCTCCACGTGGGGTGCAGCACCCTGCCGTGGAGCGGGACCTTTCCTCCCAGGGGAAGGAGGAGAAATGCCTTTGTGCTCCCCGGCTTTTCCTCACAGGCTCTTTTCCGGCCACCCAGCGAGGTGCTTTACAGCATGTCTGGGCTGGGGAGTTTGGCTGCTGAGGACTCTTCCGAGTGCTTTTTGTCTCGTGTGGCTCCTTCCCTCGAGCCCCACCGCCTCCCGACCCTCCGCACACACCCCATCTCGCTCGGGTCCCTCCTCAGAGGGAGCCGCGCATCCTCCCGACCATCCCCGAGCCGCTTTATGCCCCTGCTTGGGCAAACCAGCTCCAGCAGAGCTGGCAGCGCTGAGCTGAGACATCCCAGCGTCCAGCTGGCTCCTCTCCTGCGCTGCCGGAGGGCCCTGCGTGTCCCTCGGGTGTTCCCGATCCCTTTTTTTGAACCTGGACGTGGCCGTGGATTTGTACTGGGGCCCCGAGCTGCAAACTCGGGCTTGAAGAAACATCCCCTGCAGCTGCCTCCGCTTCCCCAGGGGAACGTCTGGCAGAGCCCAACACCAGCCACGGGCTGATTATGCCGCTGCCTGAAATCAAACGTTGCCCGTCCTGCTCCTCATGCTGGGCAAGCCGAGCCCGTTCACAAACCAGCTTCAGGAGCAGTTCAGCTCCTCTAGCATCTGGCCACTGGCAGCACAGGGACAGTGGAGCTTTTGTTTCTAACAGACTTCCATGGATTTTTCTTCCATGACTTTGTCCACTTCTTTATTGGCCATGTGCAAACCTCCGAGCACCCGGGGCCTCCTGCAGTGGGGAGTCCTATGGGGAGGCCTTGTGTGACCTATGCCACCTGTTTCGCATCTCCACCTTCAGTCTCTATTTGCTGCCCCAATCGCTCTTCTGTTGGAGGTGGCAGGAACAGTCACCCCTTCTCACCCTTTCCTTGCCACTTGGGATATTTTAACCTTCTATCATCTGCCACAGAATCACAGAATCACAGAATCAATCAGGTTGGAAGAGATCTCTGGGATCATCGAGTCCAACCATTGCCCTGACACCACCATCTCAAATAGACCATGGCACTAAGTGCCATGTCCAGTCTTTTCTTAAACACATCCAGAGGTGGTGACTCCACCACCTCCCTGGGCAGCCCGTTCCAATGTCTAATGACCCTTTCTGAGAAGAAATTCTTCCTAATGTCCAACCTGAACCTCACCTGGCGAAGATTACTGCCCATAATGACACTGCTACTAAACTTTTACTGCTCCCTTTGCTCCAAAGAAACATAGCACTTCAATAAACTGTGAAACTTCAAGATGATTACATAAAAGTTGCTCCGTAGTTGGAAGTAGGAGATGAAAGACTTTCCCATCATTAGTTAAAGTGTAACAAGTCTAAAATCAGGTGCTAATCTGCTGCATGCACTTCTGGTATGAATAAGGAACAATAAATGAAGCAGTGCTGATTTGTTAGGGCTGTAAATCTTGCTATTATATTCAATACAAGCCATCAACACAGCATCTGAATTAATAACAGAAAACTGGTCTGCTTAAGAGAAGAACAAATTGATATGCATTATATTTCAAGTGAAACACTGTGAAGTTTAGCTGTTCTGTAAGTCGTATTATCTTAGTCCTCAAAAGTATCAATGAATAATATTCTTGGACTTCTGTTTTGAAATATGTGATTTGTCCCAGTGCAAGAGCATTTATTTAAAAGGGACATACCTCAATCAAAGACAAAAAGCAGTGTAGCAGCCTCTGTCTGTAGTGAATTCTGTCCAGCAAGCTGATGAGGATTTGCAGCCTGATTTATAGCTGCCACTGCAGCTGATAAAGGTCATCACTGCATCTCATTTTTTACACCTGCCTTTCTTTGGGGCTGGTGTTCAGTGTAAATGATGCTGAAAAATGTAAGTTTCAAGCATAAAGCCATTTATTTCATTATATAATGGATTTCTTCAACAGCAGACTTCACTTCGCCAACTCCTCCCTCTCTTTCAGCTTCCAGGAAGTTGTCTGGTTGGTAAAATATATTATGTGCCTGTGAGTGAAGACATAGATATGTAGTCACGCTTACAAATGTGACTGATTAAAAAAAGTAATAATTAATAGAAATAACAGAGCAGCCTTGGTGCTGTACAGAGTCAGTGTAGAGGAATGGGGGAGCCTTGGCAGAAATTTTTAAAAACCTGCTAAGCTGAATGGGTGAAATCAGGAAACCCAAGACCAATGATATATTTGCAGTGGCAGAGCTTCTCAGCTTCTTTGTACACATCTTTCTTAACTTCAGTCAGGAAATATGTATATAGAGAAAACAGATCTAGAGACAGGGAGCTCGTGTCCCTTGCAGTCGCTGAGCCCTCACCAGGACAGCACACGTGGGTTTGCTTAGCCTGGCAGCTCTGCCCGCTGGCCTTTTGTTTTCAATTAAACAAGAGAAAATATTGGGATTTTTCTTAAGACAATAATGCATTATGCACTATGGCCCCCATGCAGATTTTGCATTTTCAGGTACGCTACCTGGCCAACCCTTGCCAAGGTTTTACCATCAGAAAAGGCAGGAGGTCACTGGAAACCTGCCCATGGGTGCTGCCATGATGCTGAACCTGGAACTGGCAGTTGAAACTCAGGAGAAAGATCATGAGGCTGTCACTGGTATCATTTGAGGACCCCAAATTATCAGCTCAATATGCAGAGGCAGCCTAACAAGCCAACAAAACGCTGGACTCCATCAAGAGAGCAAGACAGCATCTATCATTTGCCATGATATAAAACAAAGGAGTGCAAAAATTCATGGACAATTGATAAACTGACAGATATTAAAGGAAACCGGTGGGATAAACCATCTATCATCCCTAATGTAGGGCTGCCTCATCATGGACCACTAAAAGCGGCCAGGCTCAAGTCCAACATCTGCTATTGCCATGGTTAAAGACCCAATGCTGGGACAGAGGAGCACTTGTCTGATCCAACACCACTTCTTTTTACACTGATATGCATTAGACTAGGCACCAGACTAAACAGCTCATCACAGTGGACAAGAACATCTGGGACAATTTTACTTCTTGAAGGAGTAAGTTTGAGTGCTGGTGGTGCAAAGAAGCTGGAGGAATTACATCCAGCTACAGGAATACAGCTTTGCATTAGCGTCAGTGCTCATGAATTTATAGCTGTACAGCTTCTCTGATGAGACTAAGTACACACTATCAGAGATGAGAGACTGGTTTATAAGATAATAGCAGGACCCATGTGCTTTTGAGGAGAATTTTAATTGTTTGTCAGAGATCATGGAAAGCAGAAAGTAGAACTATATGATAAAATACAGGAAGGAATAAGAATTTAAATCCAGCTCTAAAAAAAAATATTTTTAATGAAACTGTAGTTTTCTATCAGTTTAGCAACTGATGAACGAAAAGCAGGAAAAAAAAGTTATAAAATTCACATTCAGCAAGTCAGCAGTAACAGTTACCAAAAGGAAGAAAGAGGTATCAGGACTGTTAGGACAGCTCCAGTGATTTATAGCCATAGACTTAGAGGAAAAGGCAACTTCTCAAGTCCTGTAGTTTCAGATCAACAGGCATGAAAGATAATTGAATGAGTCTCAGTCTGATGAAAGTCCGCGTCGGGGGAATTATCGTTCTCAATCCCTAAGATTAAGGGAGATTGGTGAATAAAGGACATTTAAGACCTGCAGTTGTTCTGAACCATTTCAGATAAATGAGCCTCCAGATATCAGCATGACCAGCAAGGCTGGCAAACAAATTATGTCGTGTCAAGAGAGCAGACGGCAGTGTGCCCCGTGGGAGTGAGCCCTCATTGCTCCCTGGGGACCGAGGTCACATTGCACAGGGCCACGTGTGTTGCTGGGATGGAGCTCTGCGCTGGCACAGAGAATGCCACGGGACCACCAGGACAGGACTGGGCACTCTGCTGTTATTTCTCATCCCTGCTGCAGTAGGAAGGTCCTTGCTAAACCTGACATCAGGCATGACCCACGGCAGCTGGCAGACAGTTTGCATCTGATGGGCTTTACAGTAGGGTTAGAAACCCTGAAAGAGACCTCTGAGCTTTGCAAGAAGTGAAAACACCGCATCCTATTCAACTCAATTACTGTGGCTGGAAATAAGTCAAGAGCCTGATGTTATCCCCCTCTCTCTTCCAAAAAGCAAAAGCTGTTGTAGGGTTTTTAATGACCAAAAGCAGTCAGGACTTCAGAATTTTATCTTGCATCTGAAGGACGAGCCTTCCACCAGCCCTGCCCACCGTGGGCTCACCCAGCACTCAGCCAGGCTGAGCCCTGCTTTGCTGATGCGATGGCAGTGCCTGAACCAGCCAAGGGTTTCTTGGAGTCCTCCCAGGCAGGTATGGATCAAACACAACTGGTTAGCACTTGCCATCTAACAAGAATATAATGGGCAGGAAGGTTGCAACAGCAGGATAGATGTTTTTTCAGACAGAGTTGGTATTTTCAGACTGGTAATGGCGTGTTGTATTCATTTGGAGAAATACATAAGGATGAATAAAAAATTAAAAAACATCTTCTGCTTGTTTAGCATCCCAACAAGTTTTCTGAAGGGCCAGGAGAGCCCCAGCCCAGTGGATAGAGACCAGAGGCGGGGAAAGGAGTGGGTGTGCCCCTTGGGTGGGCTGGGGCATCTCAGAGCCCTCACCCTCAGCACACACACACCAGGGCCAAAGAGAAGGGTCCGTCTGGAGAAAGCAAACCTGGACTATCCACAGCAGATCTGTGACACACAGGAAAAAAAATACTGGCTTATAGTGATTACCCACATTTGCAGGATCAGAGGAGGCTGCCAGTTTACACTGAAATACAGAATGTCTCTGTGGGAACGGCATCACGACCGAAGCGGGTACCCAGGGAGGCTGTGGGCTCAGCAGCCAGGGGTGTTCACTGCTGTGACTATTGGCATTCGCACCCACAAGCCAGCCCATGCGCAGCTGAGCCCCGAGGGGAGAGAGCAGCCCATCAGTGCCAGGAAAAGCACCAGGCATACACGTTAAGTACAGTCATCCACACAGCTCATGTGAGGATCTCGCATGGAAAGTAAACTGAGGGAGACTTAAGATTTCCTGTAAATAAAGTGCTTTCTGAGTGACACAGGGGAGGAAATAGGACAAGCTGAGGTTAACAGGCTGCTGTGCGTGGGACCAAGACCTTAAAAAAAAACCCTTAATCCTGCCAGATGCAGCACAAGCACAGGCCTGCTATCTTGAGAGACTGGTTTTGAGAGAGAATTTGTGGTTTTGGGAAATAATGGAAGCGGAGAGGAAAACAACAAACCAGGGTAAATTCACAGAGGAAATAAAAGCTGTCAGAAAAAAAACAGCAAACATTAACAAGAAGCACCAAACAAGAGGAAGAAGGTGGAGCATGATATGAGCAGGGAGAGGATGAACACAGCCATAGGGAAATACTTATTTTACTTTGCATTCATGAAAGGGAAACTGTGTCTCATTTAGTAGGCCTGCAGGATAATTGACTCACTCGGACAATATCTGCCTAACTGGAGTCATGTAGGAGAGTGGCCCCCCCAGGACCTGCACTCCCTGGGGCAGGGATGGTTTACTCCTCAGAAAAGCACAGGGAATACATGTTCAACATATACTAGGACGATGCATGCTCCCTAAGTGTTGTAAAACTTAACCACATAGAACATAATGCAAAATAAAAGCACAATCAATCCCCAGTGGAAGCCTATTCAAGTGTCCAGACAGATGCAATCCCAAATTCAGGAGGAAAAGAAGAATGTTGTGATGATGTGTTTAATACTATGATCTGTTTTTCTTTCAATATTGTAGTGCATCTATTTGATATTTATAGCATGTACCCATAAACAACTGAATCTGAAATTCCCACCCCAAAGCAGAAGCCAAGTCTGTTTTGATCATAGAATCACAGAACGGTTTGGGTTGGAAGGGACCTTAAAGATCATCTAGTTCCAACCCCCCTGCCATGGGCAGGGACACCTTCCACTAGACCAGGTTGCTCAAAGACCCATCCAGCCATGCCTTGAACACTGCCAGGGACGGGGCAGCCACAGCTTCTCTGGGCAACCAGTTCCAGTGTCTCACCACCCTCACAGGAAAGAATTTCTTCCTAATATCTAATACCAAGCTGCTTCCCAGAGAGAAAAAGTAGGACAGGCTTCTCCTCCCCTGTCCCCTGGTGCTGCAGTAGCTGGCTCTGGGATAACAGAGAGAGGGGGAAGGACCACAAGTGGTGAAGAGCAATTAAACACCATTTCCATACCCACAGCTTCACCCCACACTCAGTGAGAGCTGGTCCTTAGGGATGGTCCCTGTAGACCTTGCACTTGTAACTCATCACAGCCTCCTGCCACCACCCTGCTTTTTGAGTTCAGTCCACCAGCAACTCCTTTTGCCTCAGCCTTGCTACTCTGCAGTGCAGAAATAAGTAAGAGTCTGTTATACTTCGTGATGCTGATACAAGGGAGCAACAGGGGACGGAGAACAGCTTGCCTTTAACAACATCACTACAGCCTTTAATTCCAGGAGACAACTGAAATCCCATTTTTATCTTTCTGGCATTATGGGTAATTATCCTTTTACTGTTTCCAGCATTTTTTTTCACATGAGAGGCTGAAAGGAAAACTTCTTTAAATAGGTGATTTACTGTAATTTAACTAAATGCTGTATAACACATTGCATTGGTACATTAAGTAAGTTCAACATGATAGAATGTGCTTTATTATGCAAGAAGTGGTTTTAATTGCTCATCCCCTCAATGCAGTTGCACTTGGTGCACCAGTATAGCACTTTTACAGTAGTACCAGTAAAATAAAACACAATTATAGCTCAGGAAAATTCCCATATCAACGTGCATTTCTAGCAGGCTTGCAAATTAACTTGTCAAAAGCTCGAAGAAGGTTGAGTCCTGGGAAAACTTAAAACTATAAAAATCAGTAATGCCAGTCTGTTTCTCTTTTTTGTCTAATCCCAAATTTTCAAGATCATAACTCAAAAAAAAAAAAACCAACCTTATTCAATCTCATTAAGAGAAGACCTCAGCACCAAGCCTGAAATCCAGGCAGAGCACACCTTTGAAATTTCAGTCTCAAATTTGAAACCAGGTACAATTCTGCTGCTGCCTCTCATTTGTGAGACTGAACTCCGCTTCAAAGAGCCCCAATCTGGGAACTCTGTAGGCTCAGATCACGGCTTAGTGGCATAGGCATGAAAAGCTGAAGTCCATGTGAGAAACAGAGGACTCGTTTCAACTTCAAATAACTCTTCTTCCCTGCTTCTACCTCCTTTTATAACACATGGTGGGGGAAAAAGACAGACACTACAATTAGGAAAAAATGAATGAGAAATCCTCTGGAGTAAATGCATTTTGACTCAATACAGGGCAAATCATCCCGATTACAAAATTGCTGCAAAATCCTAACAACAACAGTAAAAACGTACATCTTGTTGCTTGCTGCCCTCAGTTTATCTCCCCATAATGACTGACAGCAGCATGGGGACTTTGCGGCACACTAAGCTGACTTTGGCATACTCCAGAGCTGAGAAATCTTTCTCAAAAATTCTCTGCCATCTTCTTTTCCAGTTCTGTTGTGCTCATGCCATGTGCTCTTCAAACCCTACACGTTATAGCAGGAAAAGTGCAGATGACCCCTAAGTTACCCGAGTCTGGACAGCTGGAGATACCAGATTACATTTGTCCTTTTGATTCCCTGCCAGAAACTTCCCACATTCAGCACAGACCAAAAGCAATTTAACCCTAAAAAAATAATTTCCCATGAAATGGTCCCTTTATCCACATCGCACATATTTTTTCATGGTCTCACCATGTGTCTAAACAGCAAAACAAAGTGTGGACAACAGATAGCGTGTATCGGCTCATCCCAGCTCCGTAATGTGGCTGGCGTGGGTGGCACAGCCCCAAATGCACAGCAACACAGACTTTATTGGGAGTGTAGAACCTCCATGGCTTTTGCCATAGTAGTTGCTAGTTCATATGAGAGCCCAAGCTACCATTCCTGCTTGGCTGTCCCCACCTTGCCTGCTCCGTGCAGGTACACTTGCTCCAAGCACTCCCTGCTTGGCTCCCAGGCCAGTGCAGCATCGCTTGGCAGCCTCTCTCTTCTCTGCCAAACTCATCGGGTCTTATCTGCCTCATTTAGTTCGGCATCACACAGGGGAGTGCATAACCCAAAGTGTTACACGTAAATGTAATAATCCATTTGACACTGAGAAAAAAAGGCATCCATGAATAAATTTTCATTACAATGTGACCCCACAGCTTGCTTTCTTAACTCCTCTGTTCATTTCCTTGCCTCCTTCTTTTTGCCCCCAACCAAATTACACTTGTGGCCATGATGGAGAGAAAGAACATATAAAGTGTTTTTTTTCCTTTTCATTATTATTATCGTGGGCAGAGTACTGAAATTTCAGGACAGACTGAATGAGATCTTTGTATATTAACAAGCAAATTTTCTGTGTATACAGCTCTGGATAAAATTTTAATTATCTTTGTGTGCAATATTTCATGATCCCTTTTATGCTACTCCGTCATTTCAGCCGTGTCTGGAGAAGTATGACTGTGCTGAAGTGCAACTGTAAAAGGAGTCTGGCAGAGCCATGGCCACCAGCCTGACTTCAGGCTTTTGAAAATCAAGGCGGATAAGACATAAAATCCAACATCCTACACATTTTGGTTACTGATGTGTAATTACTGGTTTTTGGACTGGTCACAAGAAAGTACCATATTACAGAGCCCATGGAAACACTTTCCATACTTGCAAAGAACCATTAATAAATAATTGAATCATAGAATCACAGAATCATAGAATTGTTTTGGTTGGATAAGACCTTTAAGATCATCAAGTCCATGTGATGCTGGGCAGCAGACCTGGCAAGAAACAGTAGGTGGAGGGGAGCAGAGACTCCTTGCACCCAACTGCAAGGGAACCGCTAATGGGAGAAATTTGCAATTATACATAGAACCCCATCATTTTTAAACTAACTGATGAGGGAATGAAAAAATTAGTGTCAGCTAAGTACATAGTTTTCCCTTAACATCTCAAATCAGTTTGCCTGCAGTGACTGGGACAGCTCCTGCAGGGAGCCCCATACCAAACCCCAGAAATTATTCCTGAATTGCTTATATTTCACCCGTTCTTGTTCCTATTCCTCTCTCTGCCAAGGAAATGACATCATGCATCATTCACTGCCCTGCATGATAATGATCTTGAATCAGCAGTGGTTTGCTGCTAAGAGGGCAAACATGCTGATGCAGATGCTGAAGCAAAAGAGCCAATACAAACACCTCGTTCAAGTGTAATGAATGAAAAATGGTTGCACCAAAAGAATGACCAGTCCTTTCTTGAATCCTGGCCAACCTTTCGTCTAAAAATATCTTCTCAATGGATTCTCAGTGGGTTAACAACTTTCAGCAGATGGCATTAAAAGCAAAGAATATCCTTATTCAATGAAAAGAACTTGACTTCTTCATATTTTTATTTATTTTTTATATCCTTACATAATTTCTTTGTTACTCAGGGCAATTCTTTTTATCATGCATTTCCATGCTTCTGTCATGGTCTTTATCCTTCTCTGGACCATTTCTGTTCCCACTACAATCTATCTTTTTTGGATGGAGCAACCCAAACTCACTGCAGTGATCAAGGTGATAATGTCCCTCAAACTGGATAAACCCATGCTACTTTCAATATTGTTCTCTCCTGCATACAGTCCAATATTGTTTCCTCTAAAAAAGTTGATTGCAACAGAAAATTAATTATATGTTCGAAGCTTCCTGCCCTAAGAGAAAGAAAGCAAATATAAAATATGGAATTCTAATAAACCCTCTCATGCTTTTCATACTATTCTGGCTTGATATTCATTCATATTAGCCATTCTGTATTCATTAGAAAAAAAATCAGGAATATTAAAATTATTGGTGTATAATTCTACTTATAAAAATATTTTTCTTTGTGAGGCATTAAAAATGGAAAAGAAATAACGAATAAATATTAAAGGTTAATTTGTTTTAAGGCCATATCTTACACATGCTACCAAGTTTGGTATTAGTTAAATGCTTCAAGGCAGAAGGTAATAGTAAACTCTCACAAATGCTGCCTCTGAAATTAAAT
The DNA here is from genome assembly GCF_013368605.1 of Nyctibius grandis. Lineage (NCBI taxonomy): Eukaryota > Metazoa > Chordata > Aves > Nyctibiiformes > Nyctibiidae > Nyctibius > Nyctibius grandis. The sequence goes on from NC_090664.1 coordinate 51,104,636, forward strand.
CCTGGAAGAAGGAAACTATGGAACACATGGAACAAATACATGTGCACATATATTCTTGGTGATATTTTAAAAAAACAAGGTTTTAAGACATTTTTTATGGCACAGTTCACAACCCGCACTCCCACTGGGAAGGAGAATAAGTAAAAGATACTTCCAAATTAGTAATAAGGGTCCTGGGTTATGCACAATTCTTCCAAGAAATGTCTTGTAAAATGAGTCAGTCCATCAACCGAAGCAATAATAAACAGCAGAGAAAACAGCTTCACATGGCCCAGCTTAGTGCATTAACCCCATTACAGTGCAGATGGGCCAGCTCAGCCCTCGCTGGCTCCGCTCTCTGCTGAGGCTGCCAGCCGGGTGGGCAACCAGCGCCAGCTGCAGGAGTAGGTTTTGAGTATGGGCTCTTGTCTACCAGAAAATAGGAAAATTGACTGCTGAGCAGGGAATAAGTGTTTATTAGGGTGATAATAAATCAGACTATTGGAAAAATTTCTGGACACTGTCCAGGTAGAATTGGTGGATTTTATACATTTGTCCAAGTCTTGCTGGTTCTTCTCAGCCCACCTGAAGGTACCATGGTATTCAGATATTCCTACAGCATGTGCATGGCAAAACCAACACTTCCAAGGAGCACCTGGACTGATCTACTCTGCTTAAAGGACCACACTGAACATAACTGCAATGAGCCCAAAGTCTCTTTGAACTGCTGGATTTACTACCCCTACAATGTACAGTTGATTTTTACAGGGTCCAATGCATGCCAAAATAACCATTATTTATCCAGTAGATCCAAAATTTTGCCCTTTATGGGGAAATTGCTTCTGAGCTGAAACTATATTTTCCCCTTCTTGGCTTGAGATTTTGAAATTTCCCACTGCCTTTTTACTAGACTTTACTTTTGCCATCCATGCCATTGTCATCTGCCTTCCCTGGAAAGTGAATATGCTTTGAAGCTGATTATCCAGATTTTGTGAATTATTAAAAAATTTAAGCATTGACAAATCAGGTGTAAGGCTTCAAAAGAACTTGATTTTTTTAAAATATCTTTTCTAATGAAATTAAACATTGGGTTCTTTCCATTTACCTTCCAAATATGTTTAGCTTTTGGAGGGTCATTTAGATATAATTTTAATAATCTCTTTAAGCACTAAAAAATTTAAGATTTATTTCATTCTCTTTTTGAATCAAAGTAAATATTTTTGTAAGTCACCTGTCCTCAGAAGCTGTGACTTTAAGCAGCAAAATGAAAGTTTGGCATCATACCCAGCTGTCAGTGTTGTGAAGGCAAACTCCCTGCCCAGCCATAAAAAAACCTAATTACATGTTCAGCTCTCCATCAATTAAACATTCTAGGGAATTGTTTCCCATTCTCGTTTTCCTTGCATTTTGTTTTCCTTCTTTCATTTCGTCATACTTGCTGTCCTACCTGGGGTTCTTTTCCTGCTAAGCATGAGACTAGAAGTGGTTTTTAAGAGGTGTTACAATGCTATAATCAGGGATTATTTCTCAGCATGCGCAGCCACTTCTGTCTCAGGATCACTTACAGGATCACCTTATTTTCTACCAGAGATTACTCCTTGTTACTGGAAGTGGAAAGAAGTGTCAGTAAAGTAATCAGTTTTAAAACCCTGGAGCATGTGTATAGACTCAGCACTGGTTTCACATAAAGCTGTGAAAGTCTTACTGGGGATCTATATTTTATGGTGTCATGATCACTCAGTGTGGTATAATTTGATATCAGGACCTACCAATTTTAACTCTAACACAGTGCAAAATCTTTTGGCTTTTCTTTAGGGTCAAACAAATTATATTACATGCATGCACTTGCCTTAAAGTGCCATGAAATTCAAATCACTTGAACACATTTGAGAAGCCAATACCGATACTCCTGTGTAATCCTTGTGTGTAGTTCCCATCCCATCCTCTCTAAAATGATATATTAGAGATGGAAAACATTCAAGAAATGACAAGGATGGTCCAAGGTACTGATCTAAGGCCCGTCAAGCAAAGGAAATAGGAGCAAGCTCCCAAGTAAGCAAAAGGAATCAGTTCCTCATGCAACAGGTCTTAGGCCAGTGAAACTAGTTGACGAAGGACATGGTGGATGCAAGAGGCTCTGGAGGACACTTGGCAAGTGACTTGGAAGAGTAAAATGTTTGTGGCTACTAAACAGAAAAACTACAAGAGGATCTGGTAATTCCTTGACCTAAAAGGTGCGTGAAGCTTGCAGCCCTCTCACTCGTCCTTGTGCATACACATGTTGTCTCTCATGGAAACAGGGTTTTGGTCTCTTCTGTTATTAACTGAATTTTCACTGATGTGAGACTTGTATATCTACATTTTGAAGAATAATTATATTCCCTTGATCAGTCATAATTATCTCATTCTAAATTTCTTTTAATGAATTATATAAGTCTGGTACTATTTCTTGTAAGAAAAAAAATGTACTGCTTCCAATATGTTCAACAGCTTAATACAGTCAGGAGACCCAAACTCACCAGAGACTTTCTTTCTTAGATAAGTAAATCTTTGCCTGCTAAATTTTCAATTAGAAATATCTGATACAAAGTTTAATCACCAGAAATACAGTACTTGCCATCTCCAAATTATGAAATTACTGTATCTCAGCATATATTTTTTAAATGTTCATTAAAAGGAAGAAGTGGAAGAATACAAACTGCTCTAATTATCCTTGATAAGCATTCCATGTTCAACAAGTGTCCAAGAGCAGAGAAGCAAGCTCAGGGAAAGCTACTGAGTTAGGAGAATGTGCTTTGCACCAAGTAAAAATCCTCAACAAGGAATCAAAGCCAGGCAGGGCAGTATAAAAAAAAGTAAAGTTGCCTTGTTTTTTTCTTTTTTTTAAAAAGCAAGCAAGTTGCCTTCTACAGAAGGAGTCCTAAAAATGGACTGTGTTGAAAGACATAAACCTTTCTGGAGATCTCTACTGAAGGTATCTGTAGTACATTGTAATCAGGATCAGCTGCTTAACCAGAGGTCCAAACACCCTGAAGAGCTCTCCTTTCTCCATCATCGCTTTACAGTCCTCCCTTGAACGTGCTTCTTGACCAGCATCTCCTGCAATTATGCACCTTGTTTCTTCCCTCTGATTTGTCCCAGATACTCATCTCCTAGATACTCCTTTCCCAAAACTTTTCCACCCTTACACCAGCTTGATTATTAGGAAAACCTTCAGTAAGTTCATGCAAAACCTCTTTCTTGATCTTCCCTTCCTACAGTTCAAAACAATTCCCCACCTCTCTGCCCATATTCTCTTAGCAGTTCTGGATCTAAATGAAATATATTTCTTTCTCCCTCCCAAAGCAGCCCTCCTCATGGTGAGATACTGCCAAACTCCTGGGCAAGGGAGAAGACCATCACCCTCTGTTGCATCCAGCTTGCTCCATCACCCAGGAGAATGGCTTTCCTTGTTCCTTTCCCTCCTCTTTCTTGTGCTATACTGCTCTGAAGAGGCAAAGGAAAAAAAACCTATCCTTATTTTAGTACAAATTCAACCAGCTGGGCTGCAATTATGACCATCCTTTTAAAGGCTTACGGAAGACAATTTTTGTCACAGCAGTTACCCTTTCCCTGGGACTGGGGACAGCTGGGAGCTCATGGTTACACGCTTTACAGGTGTCAACCAAGCAAGCGCATCTATTAGTGTCACACTGTACCTCTAGTTGTTCAACTGGATTTTAACTAATGCCCACGGAGAGAACACCTAATCCCTCTCCCAGTTAAACCCCTGCAAAACTAGTGCCTGTCCTTCAGCTCCTAAAGCAGCGCATTTTGATTTTGAACCACTTTGAACCAGATGGAAAAAAACAGATCCTTTTTTAACTGGATTCAAACTGTTAAGCACATAGGCAGAACTGCCCTGTGCATTTCTTTTCTTCCAGCAGCAGAAACACCGCTGATGTGAGCTGCATCTTCAAAAGTCCCCCATGGATGCAGCCGCTCCCTGCAGCAGTGTGCTGTTTCCTTTCCGTTTCCATTCCCGCTGGTCTTTTTTTTTAATCAAAAGGCTCCCTGCTGTGAACTGGGTGCAGTTGCGGTAAGGCTGCCTGGCTGGAAGGGTAAAAGGACCCGGCACTGAATTTAGCAGCTTTGCATTAACCACCAGCCACACAAAGCACGGAAATGCCACCGTGCACCTTGGTGTGACCTAAAGCATGACGATGGGAAGGAGCAAAGAGGGCAGCTTGTACCTAACTCCCATGGATTTTTACCTCAAATCTGCAAACAAATTTAACACACAAAGGAGCCCAAGTGGTCCTAGTTTTCACACCTGTTACAGCTTCAAATTATTCCCCAAAGCCGCTCCTCGCTCCAGACACAGTCATGGCAGGAGGCACCACCTCGCTTCTGAATCACTTTGAGAGAAAAGCACTAATTTTAGTGGAGCCAGGCTTGAAAGGGAAATGGGGAATCTGGATTCGCTAACGGCTATAAAAAAGTATAGGAAACCAGCTTGCTGGTCCAACATGTGAGAGTGTGACCATCACGTTGCCCTGGGGGGCGAAGTCTGATTTTCCTGCTCTTTTTAAAAAATCAGTGGGAATAGAATTACACAATTACAGGCAGTAGGTGTTAGTAGAACCCAGACAAGAAAGAGAAGTGAAGCCCAAGGACACCTCCCTCTTCCAGCCGTCATTTATTCACCAACTGTTCCCTTTGATGTTACCCCAGCAATTGAATGTATTTTCCAGCTCTTCACTTTAGGCCATTAAGCCATTTCTCAGGCAACATCACAGTGCTGACTTCCAGGCTCATTTTCACCCTGTGCACAAGTCCAGCTCCTGCTCCTCCTTGCACACCACCAGGACCCTCCCCACTTGCCTGGGCTTCTTGCCTGAGCGACTCTGCAGCCTGTCCTTCCCATGCAGAATCACACTGCCAATGCCCTCCTCATCATTTGTTTCCTTTCATCTCACTTCTCCCAGGTCACCTTCATCCCACCTGCCCTGTCTCTGGGCCAGACTCTTCACTCAACCTCGCATGGTGCAGGGATGTAACAAATAAAAAGCTATTGCACTGAACGTCTAAGGTCACTCATTTTGGTACTTCGGGAGGACATTTGACTCAGTCTCAACAGCAGTCAGTGACACACAGGGGAATGGTTAGAGCTCAGCAAGCTTTGGGGAAATTAGGTTGCCTATGGAGGCTGCTAAATACAGGGTTAGGCACTTATGAAAATCTTGACCTCCTCAAGACATAAAACTACTCAAAAAAACCACAAACAAAACCCCCTATTTGACCATTACAACGTTTCTTCTGCTTTTCCAGGGTGTGATATTTTTCACAAACAGGACTTTCTCCAGTACATTTCTCCCTCCAAATTCACAAGTTGCTGTACAGGCCAAAGGATGACTTTCTCAGTCTGACAGCGGCGCGTGTGCCCCATCAGCACCCCAGCGCTGCAGAGAAGCTGGGCACTGAGGCACTGCTAAAGCCACGGTACAGAGCTCCTCCCCAGCTTGCTCCTGCAGACTATATTAATTTTTAAAAGAGACAAATTGATTTCTCATTTCATTCTCTCTAGCAGTAATGAACAAAACAGCTACACGGCAGAAATGCTCTCCTTCACGGCCTATTACAGTATGTTAAAAAGCCATTAATTCCTGGGTTTCCTGTCTTTAGTGAACAGGTTACTGTCACTACTGAACTTCGGCAATTGCCCAGCAGTTGAAAGGTAGAGAGCAGGACAGCTTCTCTTGAGTGCTCTCAGAGCACAGATCTGCAGAAATCTCTGAAGAAGATGATCCAGGATGGGGTCTAAAATCAAAATTACAGTTCAAATGGTTCAACATATTCCTCTCTTCTTTCTCATAGTAGCAGTGTGACAGAGCATGAGCCCTTATCTGTTCTGCTTTGGCAACATAGGATGTCAATTCTTGAAGGTGTTTAGATTAAGAATCGCAATCACAGAATCACAGAATCACAGAATCAACCAGGTTGGAAGAGACCTCAGGGATCATCGAGTCCAACCGCTGCCCCTACACCACCCTGTCAACTAGACCACGGCACTAAGTGCCATGTCCAGTCTTTTCTTAAACACATCCAGAGAGGGTGACTCCACCACCTCCCTGGGCAGCCCATTCCAATGTCTAATAACCCTTTCTGTAAAGAAATTCTTCCTGATGTCCAACCTGAACCTCCCCTGGCAAAGCTTGAGGCTGTGCCCTCTTGTCCTATTGCTAGTTGCCCAGGAGAAGAGGCCAACTCCCACTTCACTACAACCTCCCTTCAGGTAGTTGTAGACTGCAATAAGGTCACCTCGGAGCCTCCTCTTCTCCAGGCTAAACAACCCCAGCTCCCTCAGCCGTTCCTCGTAGGTCAGACCCTCCAGACCCTTCACCAGCTTGGTCGCCCTCCTCTGGACTAGCTCCAACACCTCAACATCTTTCTTGAAGTGCGGGGCCCAGAACTGAACACAGTACTCAACATGCGGCCTCACCAGTGCAATCAACCATCTCTAAAGAATATGGACTCTTTCATTGATACCAACACTACCTAAAAGCTCACTGTGTGCTTATTTAACTAGCATCCATGTCATCATGAATCACAACAGAGGGTTTCTGAAGGCCATCCCCGGTGAAACCTCCACGAGGGTGTGTGCAAGCAGCTCTACCACACACTTCCATGAAGTGCTAGACCAGAAAGACCTTCAGTCCTCCCCCTGTGTTTTCCTCTGGTCCACACAGTGTTTTCCTTTAGTACCATGTCTTTACCTCAGCATAAGGTCACTCTTACAGCTCCTCAGGGTTTTGGGGCTCTTTGCAATTGGACCTGGAAGTTCACCGAAACCTTAAATACCGCAATCTGAGGTGCTGTGCTCCAGGTAACTCGCTGTGTGTCTTAGAGAATGTTTAAAGAAATTTTGAAAAGCCAGAGTGCTCACAAAAATATTGCAGAAACAAGCTGCCATGAGGTAGAGTATGAGGTTTGGCACACCAGAATTGGGAGTGGGACAAGTTTTCCTTGAACCATTAAGACCAGTATATTCATTCACTTAAGCCTTTTTAACATTTATTTAAAACACATTGAAATTAATTAACTAGTATCTCTGTTTAGCAAGGTGGGCAATGAAGTAAATAGAGTAACACAATTTTCTTTATGCCTTCACCAGATTTACACTAACAAAACCACCTGTGAGCAGTTTCTAGCTTACATTCATTTAATATAAGACAGGAACTGGGGCGAGTGTGTGACACTCATCTGGCAGCAGCTGGGTTCAAGGGTGCCTGCATGGACGTGTAGCTCATTCCTAACGCAGACCCCAAACGTGCACAAGACTGCAAACTGTGCTGCCCAAGGATGATGACTTTGTTCTTCCAATGACAAACAGAAAGATGAGTTTTTCTTTCATGCCCACAGCCCAGCCTTGCTAAGGGAAAGGCTCCCGCTGCCTTACAATTCGGATGGTTGCTTGCAAGTGGTCAATCTTTTGGCCCATGGATGAGCAGCCCAGAGACGCCTGCACTCCAGCTAACCGTGTTGCAGCTCCCTAGCAGGGCAGTTTTAGTCTTACGGGCTGTCAAAGCAGTACCGTAACACAAATGTTTTTCACAATGAAAAATATTATCACTTTAAAAGTTCTTAATATATATGCAAAACAAACTATAAATAATTCATTTACTCCACACGCATCTGCATCATTTGAAATGCATCAGTGCTTTTATCAATAGAGTGCAATGAGTTTACACTGCACAGAATAGACTTGGGGGCATTTGGGCTATCCAAGTACTGTTGATCTGAGCATTATTACTAAAGGTAAACTAAAATAAATTACCTCAGTTACTACACAATGATTTTTTTCAGCATGGTAGATAAAACTTATTAGTTCTAGGTCATTAAATTCAATATTAGACTTTAAAAGAGCCTAGAGATTCTATGATGTTATTAGTAAAACATGCACCAAAACATATGTGCTTCAGTATTAAAGATAAAAGAATTACTCTATTATATTTAGATATTAATTATTAGTGCATTTTTCAGAAGGACTGTTGAGATAAAAGCCTAGCTGCCATTCTCAGATGCAAGCTGGGCACGCAGTGGTTCTGGCTCTCACTGAGTGGCAGGTTTCCAAATAACTGAACCATTTCTGAAAATGCGATTCAGTCTTTTGCTAATTTACCCACTACTCCTCTTTGGACAAGAATAAATACTATTTTGCCAGTGTTGCGGGTGAAGCAAGTGGGCAGGGACCTCAGAGAGCAGGGCTTGATTTTCAGGTTTTTTTAAGTCAACTTCCTATGACCCCAAACGCATCCTTTGGTGTCCTGTGCCTCAGTGCTCCTGGCTGCTTGAATATATTGCGCTCTTCATTTCAACCTTTATTCTTCTTATTTGGCTACAGACTCTCTGGAAGCACTGTCTTGCTGTGTCTGGCCAGTGTCTAGCATAGAGAAGATGCCCTCCTAGTTGGAGCCCCAGTCACTACTACATACACTCAGTCTTGCAAGATGCCAACAGCAAGGCTGGAAAAACATCCTCCAAGAAGTAATGTCAGCACGTTGCATCCAATCAATTGCAATAACCATAGGCAGTATATTATAGGCTGCTATTATGTTTTTCTAACTACAACAGCAGCCAAGTACTTTCAGTGTGGGCAAAATGTATTTGCCATTAAGTACAAAGACAGAAGATAAGCATAAGTCTCCACAAGTGCTGTATACAAATAAGTCTTTACCGCTCACTTTGACATTGTGCATGATGCTGCCTTCCCGTGAAAAAGGAGGAGTGCTCCCGAGATGCTGGGGATCAGGTTGACAGCTGACAGGAATCACTGCAGCTCCATAGGGCCACAAAGACAGCACTCATAATCCAACTGTCTTCTCAGGCCAGGTCCAGGAAATGACCCCAAGTTATTGTTTTCAGGACAAATCAGTTGACTGAGCTGCTCTTCAGCGCACAAAATGCAGGTACTCTTCTTTATCCCGTTTTTTGCTCGCCATTATGGGAACATTGCAGCATCCCAGCGAGCTTTTCAGAAACCTGAGCTAAAATCCTGTGTGAGAGGAATTGCAGGAAAAGCCTAGTAATTGTGAAGCCTAATTACAAAGTAATGTGGAGCTTGAGAGCAGAACTGCTAAGCAGTTAGAGACTAGACTAACGAGCGGGCCATCTGTCATCCACAAGAGGGCTAACAAAAGGCCAGCGCAGGACACTCCTGACAGGGTATGGAGGAGGATATGCAAACAAGGAAATGTCCAAATGCAACATTTAAGATACACAGTATGAAATGAGCTGCTAATTGGAGCTTGTATGCATGTTTAGCATATGGACAACATAATTATAATTGTACAGTAAAGGGAAGTTCACAATAGAGGACGGTAATAGAACGGCGCGGGGCGTGATGCACCAAGTGATGAGCAGAAGAGCACAGGAGGAGGCACGGGGTGGATGGGGCTGGAACAGAGACGCAGCTCAGATTCTTTGCACTTGGGCTGCAGGGCATGGGGATGCCATTTGATCACCAGCACAATCTCAAACTTCCTATACTACACTGGTTTATACCTACTATAGAATCATAGAATCATTTTGGTTGGAAGGGACCTTTAAGATCAAGTCCAACCGTTAACCCAGCACTGCCAAGCCCACCATTAAACCATGTCCCTAAGCACCACATCTACACATCTTTTAAATACCTCCAGGGATGGTGACTCCACCACTTCCCTGGGCAGCCTGTTCCAATGCTTGACAACCCTTTTGGTGAAGAAATTTAATTGTTATTGGGTTGTACATTCGGAGGACATAAAAATGAGGAATCTCCTGGGTGTCAGCAGACTGAGACTGTAAAAATTACAGGTTTCAGGGACTGGCCAGTACCAGTTATCCATGCAGTTCAATAGTCCATGTTTCCTACTAAGAAGCGAACATTTTGTCTGTCTAATCCAGGAGGATGTATTCCTTGTCCCTTACATTGCCAGTAATCTGAGGTAAAGTCTTCTCTGCTTTACCCATGATAGGTTAAATAAGAGTCTCTTCTTGTATGCTGGGGCTGTATGTCCTGTCTTGTTTCTGTATGTACTCAGTCCCAGGTTGTGCACTTAGTATACCATAGGTACTATACCATATGTACTATACTATACTACTATATACTATGCTGTCCTGAAGAGTGAGACCTGCACAATAAATCCGGTGTTTACTGACACTACAGGGCAAAGATAAGCGATAGCAGTCCTTGGAAGTGGAACTAGAAATAAACTCTGGATCAGTTAGTTCTGGTCTATGAATGTGTTGCTCCCCTCCAGAGTGCTCTTAACTGAGTCAATGACAATGGTCAGGGTAGTAGAAGACAGCAGCTAACTAAACAAAGTATTCTTTCTTCTCCCTAAACCACTGGATAAAATTGCAAAATGGAATTTGAAACTACAGTGGCATTATAGAAATTGTAAGAGCTTCAAAGCTCCATCTTTGGCACATCTCTCACTTTGTGCAAGTAAATTTAATCGCAATTCCAATAAAAAAGCTGAAAACATATCCACAAACCAGCCACAAGTTGTGATTGAAGCTTAGAGAAAGCCTGCAATCTTTGCACTGAAAGCATAGTTACGTCAGCTTTGACACCAGGTTTTTTTTTTCTCTCCCTATCTCCTTTAAAATCAATGGAATGACAAAGCTATCAATCAAAATATGTTATTTTTCCACATGCCCACTGAGAATCAAGAAAATACTTAAACATCGTCTCATTCCATCAATTTCAGTGACCTTTCAGCATATTTTTTAGTGCCACCCTGAATAAAAATACTTTTTTTTTTTTTTTTTTAATTTTAACACTTACTCTAAGATTCATCCAAGTCAAAGGAAAGACCTTGCTCCTTCAGAGGGCTTGAATCAGCCCCTCGCTTACTGGAAGAACACAGATATTTTACTGACTGATTTTGGAAGCAAATCTCTCAGATGATTCAAATACTCCTAAACATGCAGCATGCTTCGTCTTTGTCGAGGACACCAAATTCCCATTTTCTGCAATAATGAAGAGGGAAAGGAAGGAAATAGAGCTTTGAAGAGCCAAGAGGACTGGATGTTGCATATCTCTGAATGACCATGGTATTTTGCTGTATAATTAACTGGAGAAGAAGGGGAAGAAGGATACACAACACATTGTGTGAGCTGACATGCAATTTTAAACATGCAATTTTTAAATATGCAATTTTTCTGCTAAGGCATTTCCAGCACTCTTGTTACACTGAGTTTTATTAGTTTGGCTTTGGCATTTTCAGAGTCTTTCATTTGCATTCAAAAAACTGAGAATAAGAGACCAATAGCAATGTGGGCTTCAGAATCAGGCTGCTGGTCTTTCATCTTGCTTATCAGGGACCTTAATCAAGATTTCACCACTTAGCCAGCGAGAGAAAGCTGGGCAAAGCAACTATAATGTAGAAAAGTAATTAATGTTGTAAAATGGCTTTGGGTCCTTGGATGAATGACATTGCAGATTAGCGTCTGGCCCTTAAATGCGAAGTCACCCTTGGGTAAATCTACGGAATATCTATTGGTTTAATAAAACTTCTCTAGACATATTAAAATCACTATCAATGGTATTAGTAGCACAGCAACAGAACAAGTCCTTCTAAAATATCTATGCATGTTTGCACAATACTACCTTGTGCTTTGTCCTTTACAGAAACAGTATTTTAGTACTTTCAGATCAGGCAAGACAGATGTTAAATTGCGCTGGAGTCAGTGAGAGTACATGGGAGGATGGGGATGAATTTGAAAACATTCAAGATTGGAGTCTTAATGAGTTTATATGGCACCAGTATGTGACCATAATTGGAAAAGCGTGGGAAATACTGTTTTTTCACAGAATCCCACAGTTTTGTGGAAAATATGCCTTACATCCACGTAAAGCTACACTCCTCAGAGTGCACCATTCTCCCAGAGTATGCAGCCTCAAAAAGAGCTCCTTCCCATCGGCAGGTGTGTTTGTGGAGGCACGTATCGTCTGCAGTTGCTTTCCCCTGTAGCTGAATTGGTGGGGGAAGTCGGAGACAGATGCGCTGAGGGCGGCTGGGGAACGTGTTAATTCAGCACTACCCTTTAACACACTCTCTTTTCATTACAGGTATTAAAATTGTTCCCAATGGGCATAACAGACAAGGAAAGCCAAACACAAGGAAGGATTCAATCCAGTTCCCCATTAAATTCAAAAGAAAACTAATAACTTCAGTGATGATAGGAGTTGGACTGGAACCTACACGAACGGCATACCACAAATCATTTTATTCTTGCCAAAGCTTGTTCAGACTGCTGCAATTTCCAGTGAGAGCTGGAATCTACATCCCCAAAAACAGCTCTACTCCAGCAAACACTACATGCATTAATTCAAGTATTATTTGGTTTTCCCCTGACTAGAAAACATAAGGCAGCAGACGATAAAAAGAGCACATAGCTTGTGTGCAAGCACCAGCCCAGCTGCTGCTGGACCACTGTTTGCCTGTTGCTTAGCAATGCTTCACCTCTCTGCCGGAAAAAATGTGTTTCGATGAGGGAATATAAACCTGAAGTTTTGTTTATGGTAAAATAATGACTGTGATAGTGCTCCAACTACTTCTTCCAACCATGTGCTACATCACCTACTGAATGCTGGAAGCTCTTTGGGACAAAGGCTGCAGTTTTCAATGCCTAGCTATGAGCCCACTGGAGAGCCTTAAATAAAAAATTATAATAACAGAGCAGCGGTGTTTGCATATTTATCAGGAGGAAAGCTGGAACAGGAATTTGAGGATTGAATTTTTGGTCGTGGTTCTGGGCAACCAGCTCTAGCTGCCCTTGCTTGAGCAGGGAGTTGGATAAGATGATCTCCTGAGTCCCTTCCAACCTCAACCAATCACGATTCTGTAATTTCAGGAGCAAAATAAAGAACAGGAGGAATAAAGAAGGAAATAAAAAAGAGATGCCCAGAGAGCAAGGAAGCAAAGCAAAGACAGTGCAACGTGTTTGTGCCTCACCCACCAGTTATCCATTTAGCCTCTGGGTCATGAATTTTGAAATCATCACTGAAGAGATCTTCCACTGTTATCTTCTTCTTCTGAGACAAGCTGTTATCTTCAACTGTAAAACATTCAAAAACAAACTGCCATTACTTCAACTTTGAAATGTATCTGAAAGCACAGCAACTGTGAATAGTGCCATGTCATATCTCACTCAGAAACAGTCCATATTAGGCTTTCTGTCACACATAAGCCCCTTCCCATTGTCAGTGTTATAAAAGAACCATCTAATGGTTCACAAACAGAAACCTCCTGGTTATTTATGCCTGGACTCAGCAACTACAAAAAAGACCAAGATATGGTCCAAAACACACATTTTTGGACATAATCTGATCACAAAAGATTTTAAAAGTCATGAAAACACACCTATGGATGTCATAGTGCTATATAACGCTGACTATTCTGAAGAATATTAAAGCTACTTAACACTAAGACTGTTCTGAAATCATTAGTTAAATTTAAAAAAAATAAATAAAAGTGATCAAGTTTTTATAGTTTATATTTTTATTTCTTTAAAAACTGTCACACAGAACCACAGCTGGAAAGGTATTTAGCCTCATGAGGGCCCATACAGATTACTTCAGGAATGCACAAAAGATTTTCCATGGGAATCAGACACTTGACTGCAGAAATATTTTTGAAAAATCTGTGAGACATAGCCCTAAATCCTTAGGTGTTGCATAGCTGGCCCATACTAATTTTCACGTTTAGTGAAAGGATATACAGTTTCATTTGCAAACATGGAAATCTGGACAGCTTTTACATTGAAGAACCAGACTGCCAGTTTAAGAAACTGTAAGATCAACTTGTAATAAATAGTGTCCTTCATTTAGTTCGTTCTTCCTAACTCTACTCTAGCACTCCATTTTCCTCACAAAGAAATACTCGCTGTATGTCTTCCTCTGCTAGCCTTCATACAGTCCTTTTTGCATTTCTCATGAAAATTCCATTTTCATTGAAACCTTTCAGTCAGTTTAAACACATCTGCTCTTTAAAGGAACACGTGAGACCGCATTCTGAGTTTTTCCACAGCAGGTGTGTGTGCTTCAGCATGTCTCCTCGCTACAGCATCCTCATGCCTGAGGTCTATTGGTATCATGCTGACTTAGCTTCTTTAACATTGTTTAGTACTAAACTTGTTACACTGAACACACTGGTGATTAGAAATAGTGGAATCAGACTCTCTGAAGCCATTTATAAGAGGAAAAAGTCTTTATCACACTAAATTGAAGCCCCTGAGCTACCTGAGACCACTGAAAATTACCTATGAACAATGTTTTGTTCCACTTAAAGATGTTTCAATATAAACTATCATTTTTACCCAATTACATTATATTCTTCAATTTTCATGCTTTGTTTAAGTCTGAATGAGGTTTTAATCACACTGCTCAATGTGGCTTCCAAATACCAAGACACATTAATACAAATCCTCAGCCAAATCCCTCAATGTGACAGCATTATGCCAAGTTTTTCTGCATAATTTTATTTATTAAAATGGAAAATATAGGTCAGAGGAACTCCAGGAAACTGTTCCAATTAGTTCCCACCATGGTGCAAGGTCCAGCACTGGATCCTGGGGAGATTAGGTAGTGCAGAGCAGGTGGTCGGAGCCCACACGCAGCCCTGGCTTTACAGCTGTTTCAGGTGCTGCTTCCCAAATGCCACCCCAAGGAACACGGACACCCTCTTCCCCACCATGGGGGCATAAGGACAGGCACAAGCAAACCTCTGTGCTGGAGATTTGGGAAGAGGTAGAGTGGGAAGTCCTTCTCATTCCCTCTTTCTGTGCAGGATGGACACAGACAGTCTGCAGGCTGCACCACCTCTATACCTTCACAGCACTTCAAACTCCTCATAAGGGACAGCAGGAAGAGGGAGAGGTAGCAACTGAGGCATGCACAACCAGGAGCCTCCCTAAGGCATGTTCCTGAGATTCCCTTACTGTCTCTTGCAGTGGGCTGTAATAGCTGCAATAGGTCCTGTAATGAACCATAGTCGACACTAATCTCAGCCATAGAGCTGGGGAGAAAACAAAGAACTACATAATCAATCAAACAATGATTTTTAGTAGAAAATGGAAATTTACTGACCTCTCATTTAACACGTAGGTAAGTCAGAGTGCTCATTAAGAATGCCTACTCCATTTCTCTAGCCCCAGTGGAGACATTTACAGAGGAAGAAATGCAATTGCAGGATCTCAGGTAGTCCACCCTCTCCTAAGCAGCAGTCTCAGCACGCCTTAGTGTGTATAAGCCAGCTGGCGGACACAAGTTGTGTCCACACCCAACTGCAGAGACCTTGGGGCCTCCTTGGGTTTACAAAAGGAGAGAATCAAGCATGTGTCACCACCTTTTTTGCATTCATGTCCACCCCACCAGCAGATCCAGATGGCAGCTGCCAAACGGGGTCTGGCAGTGCAGCAGCACGGCAATGGTACAGGTGGCACAAGGACTTGTGGTTTGAGAGTCAAGTCGGAAACCCACCATCCAAACAGCAAAGTTATATGCTAGGAGAACCAAGTGAAAACCATGCCCATTTTAGTTTTGATTCAAGTTTAAAGGCATGATGGGAACCCTGTGTTGGTCAGACCTTTTGGGTTCATCTGTCTGCACCTCATCCTTGAAGTCAGCACCGAACTGATAAAATCTTGCTCTCCAGAACACAAACAGAACAAAGATCCTCCAAAAACCCAGAAAACTCAAAACAGAAGGGAAAAGGGCTATGAGCTGACCTCCCTGCCTGTTTTGCCTCTGCAGTACTAATCCTTTCTTTCAAGCTTCCTCTCAACTCCAGCAATGCTCAGAGGCTGCCTGATGGGTCAGAAGGTTTCAGTCACCTTTGGGTGCTCATCTTTCTTTCTGTCATCCCTAGGGCTCACCTACAAGTCAGTGTCAGATGCTTTTCTCACACACCTCCTGAGCCATTGTGCACACGAGTGAATGTGTGTCTGTGAATGTCCACCTCTCAGCAGACCTGACCCAGCACACCAGGAGCTCCCTTCCCACCTCAGCACACCTGCTCGATCCCTGGGCAAACTCAATCCCTTTTCACCCAGATGACCTCCCTGTACTCAAAAGGCAGTGGCCAGACAAGGCAAACATGCAGCCTCTCTCCCTTCTGTAAAATCCCACTTTATTTTAATGGCATATAATATACATTCATATATAACAATTGTGAACAAACAAATTACACCCCTGCACAGCTGGTCACAGGATATTTCCTTGCTCTTCCTGATGAGCAAAAGTCATGCTAAGCTTACTAGGTGATGCATTTGGCTGTCTGACAGCATGTTGTGAATTAATGCTATACAATGACTACCTCAATACCATCTCTGAAAAATGTTTCCTACGAATTTTGTAAAAATTTTAATATGGAGTTAGGTGTACTTTCTTTTTTTCAACTAAAGGTCAGATTTGAAAGGAGCAAACTTGATGTACATCTCCAGAAAGCTTTAAATATCAGGAACAGATGTGCAGAAAGTCCTTGTTTGCCTCCATTTCCAAACAGAGGGGACTAGAAGCAGCCTTTTCCTAAGCAAAATGTCTAAAGGAATTTGGGGAAGGTTTTTTTTAATAAAAATTTCTGTAGGATCAGGTCCTCTCTTCAGCTTTGATATGTGTGTGCATGTGCAGATATGTGCACACACATGCATATCTATAAACTTTTGCATGTCTTTATATAAATACACAAAAAACACTGCTAGTATGGGACCCGTACAGGTGCCATATGCTGCGACAAGTGAGCAACTGCCAATTAGGAAAGGCTCAGTCCCACACTTTTATCCTTTGTATAAATAGCTTCACATTTTTCAAAGTGGGTGGAATGGCAGGACTCACACATACATGAAATCAGAGTCCCTCAGCATAGGCAATTGTGTGCCTGCGGTGTACTATAGTGTAATTAAATGCAAACTTTCACCAGTTACTGCTTTTTTTTGAGAATGCTGTTCTAGAATACCAAAGGATATACAAATCATAGAAACGTTGAAATTTTATTAGGATTTTATAAAACAAGACCTAAGCGTTAGCTAGCAATAAAGCACTGCTACTGTAATGACAGTGTCTGCTGAATGCAAAGAGCACTGTTCCCAGTTTATGATTTAAGATTAGCTAATCTTAAAACAGAGTGACCTGCCTCTGAGAAACCCAGACCAGGAGGGATTTCAGCCTTTCTGCAGCTGAATCCAGAGTTAAAACCTTCTTTAAAGGTTTGGGCTGACTTGCAAGTGAATATTGGAGAGAGATATAAATCCCCTTTTTCCTCAGTTATTAAATACCTTAATCATTATCTGTTCTGATAAGCAAATCTTCCCCATTCCCTACTCTACCACTCACTCTTGGTTTTGCACCTTCATGGTTTTAAACTGAAAGAGGGTAGATTTAGGTTAGATATTAGGAAGAAATTCTTTACTGTGTGGGTGATGAGACACTGGCACAGGTTGCCCAGAGAAGCTGTGGCTGCCCCCTCCCCGGCAGTGTTTAAGGCCAGGTTGGATGAGGCTTTGAGCAACCTGGTCTAGAGGAAAGGTGCCCATGCCTGTGGCAGGGGGGTTGGAACTAGATGATCTTTAAGGTCCCTTCCAACCCAAACCATTCTATGATTCTATGATGCAAGTTATGGGTCCAGTTAACCACTTTTCTTTGTCTGAACATGGACTACAAGACTACGTGCTGCACTCTATCCCATACATGTCCCAAACTACTCTCTGTAGGCATTGCATGATGTTCAGCACTGGGTTTAGAGCATCTCTGCATTGCATGCCTTGGCATTGCACTGCAAAACAAAAGCAAAATACTTGGCCTTCAAACCAAAAGCAAAATACTTAGAGAAGAATGGTTTCCCAGACAGGGAGAGGGCCAAGATAGACAGGAACAAGAAAATAATTCAGACGTAAAATGCAAAAGGTTATTTGTACTAGTATGACAGTGTCTGGCTGGACTCCAACATTATCATCAGAAGGAAGACTTAAAAATATTTGAAGTATTCTCAAGCATTGTGCTCTGCCCATGCCAGACTGCATCACCCACTTGAGACATTTCCAGTGAAGAGGGGCTTTTGTTTGTTTTTTTCTAATGCCACCCCCACGTTTGGCAGCAGCTCCCCATGAACACCCACAAAACTGCTTCACCTCCTTCCTTCACTGTCCTCCTGTCCCTTCGTCGCCTCTTGTTCAAGTATCCATCACTTATTTTTCAGTTTGGCTACCAAAGGATAAACATTTCTTCTTCCAGTGAACTATTTTATGGCAGGAAAATGCAGACTCTGCATGTCCTTTTGGACAGGCTCCTCCATCTTCCCCACTCCTTCCTTACTGGGAAGTGCTATCCCCAGTCAGAATTAGCAATGTAGTACTTTCTACGTTTGTCAAGCCAGCCTCAATGTCTCACTTAGCACTGGCTGGTGGGAAATGCCTGTGAAATGAGCCTCCTGTTACCCTGTGCCATAGTGCGTCCTCATAACAAGCTGCAGGGCCAGTGGCCCAAGAGAATACTAAACTCGGATGTTGCCAAGCCACAGCAGCAACCTAAGCTATCTGATTTTACCCTTGGCAGAGTCTCACCATGAAGCAGTCTGGATCCATAATAAAAACAGAAGCAGTACTGAGCTCAGAGTTTCTGTATTTGCATGCAGGACACAGTTCTGAAACACCAGAAGAGGAAAAAATAACCCAAACCCAGTTTATCAGCAAATCAGGTAATTAGAAATCTCAGAAAACATGAATGGAAATTTTAGCATAGAAAATGACTTTGCATATCGCTAAGTTTTAAGCATAGAGACTCTCTCAACGGTGCTATTTGAGGTTGTTGCTAAGTACATACCAATAACTGTGATTTATGTCTATACATGTGTGTGCATACATATGGCAAACAGAGAATGTCTTTGTGTATGTATGTACAAATATAAACACACAAATACACTTGCGAATTTTATTTATAACTGAATGTGGGTATTTCACATTCCTACTTCATACTACGTAAAATAGAAGGTCACCATAATAACCCATGTTTACTTGTGTCTTCGTAAATTAGAGAACATCATTAACTACAGGGTCTCAATGCTCATTACATGTTTTCTGTCTAGGCACTTACGTGGACAACAGCACTGCAGTATCTATAGTCATAATAGTCATTAGTGGATTTTATGTGTGTCTTTGCCTATGGATAAGTGGGAGTAGGGTTCAGGAGAAGTCCTAAATGAGGTCTATAGTGGAGCCCAGAATTGAAACCAGAGCTGCTAAATCCTCACCGGATACCATTCTGACCATCCTTACAAAGAAATCATTATTACAGGTGGTCTTGTAAAAGGAAAGCCTTGTGACTTCAACTGTATTTAGGATGGTACAGGTATGTTTATGCTTCTCCCCACATACCCATCTACATGGAATCCTGCTCTTTGATGGAAGTGGCACCCATGGTCTCATCTATGCAGTGCAAGCCGCTGACAGCTTCTTGAAGCCCACAAGTGTGGTTTTAGGAATCTAGCCCACATTTTTGAAAAGACTGGGACTGTGCTTCTGTAAAATAGAAGGCAACATTTCCATTCCTAATGGGTAAGGGATGATATTTGTCACTGCAAGTAAGTGGTGCCTGATGTGTGTACAGTCCACAGACCATGCTCCGAAACACCTCATAGATGAACTACACTGTTCAAAGGTGTTAA
The DNA here is from genome assembly GCF_013368605.1 of Nyctibius grandis. Classification (NCBI taxonomy): domain Eukaryota; kingdom Metazoa; phylum Chordata; class Aves; order Nyctibiiformes; family Nyctibiidae; genus Nyctibius; species Nyctibius grandis. Next base: position 51,124,300 of record NC_090664.1, read on the forward strand.
ATCTGAACCCTAGTGAAAGTAATTTCAAAAATGATCCTTAATCAAGTTTCACCTTGATTAATTTAATTACTTAATTACTCTGGCATGACCATGTGCTACTTACATTTACATTGAAAACTTCAGGATAGCATGAAAGAAATTGAACATGGCATGATGATAAATAACCAGATGTGTAACGTAGTGGTTGTTTCACTCATTTTCAAATTAACTCAGTGCTGCCTTGTATTTCTTGATTTATCACTGTTTCCGTGTGATACAGTTCCTACCATACAGCAGGACTGTGGAATAAGAATTGTGTCAGGGAAGATGGCCCAGATCTGCCGATCTCATGTCAGTTCACAAGCTACAAGCTAGAAATTTCTGCCCCACAACTTCCATGCCATTTTTCCACTTCAGCATCCTGTGCTCTTCCATTTCCTATGGTTTCATTTCTCCCTTGCCTCCATTACCCTCCTCAGCTCTGTGCTCTCTGTCCTGCTGTCCCCTAGAATCACTTGCATGTAGTCATGCAAGAAGGAGCCCCTTTTCTTCTCTACGTCCCTCTGCAGGGGATCTTCTGCCTTCTTCCATGTTTTGTAGCTCCTAACCCTTTCTGACACTGAATTCTCTTTTCTATGTCTTGTCTCTCATTTGTTTGTCTTTTTGTACTCGGATCACAAGCTATTCAGAGCTGCGAAAGCACATTATTTCTACCTTGTAAGTAGTCATGGAAATTTACAGGGCTGTATAAATACATAATAATCAATAATCATAATGATATCACATTAAAATTCAAGCCTACAACCTCAGCAGCTACTGGAAGAGAAGTAATTTACAGAGAATACATGCACAGAACTTTGCTGAAACTTGGTAAGGGGATTAACTTAAAAAAATCCCTTATTGGGCAACTTACTAATTATTTGCTGTGGTTAAGTGCTATCTGGCACACAGTTATTTGGAATTCCTTTGTAAAGCTGGAACACTATGGTCTGATTTAAAAATCCATATATGTGAACAGGATGGGATTTAGGTACCTAAGCATAGGCATCTAATGTCATTTCAGATGCTCTAGGATATGTCACCCAACTGGCATCTGCTGCTCCATGTGGGCATGAACTTGCAGGAATTCCTGCGTCCTGACTGCCCTGTGTAGGTGTCCCTCATACCCTGGCACATCTAAAATTACACTCCCCAACTATGTTTAGGCAACCAAGTTTCACACTTTTACCTTCAGCTCAGCAGCCCTGATCTTTAAATTGAAATGTAAAACTTTAAAACAATCTACCTAAGAATGGCCTTGAACTCAGCATCACATCAAGCAAAAGAACAGGAAGGATGATTCCTTTGATATTGACTTTGCAGTCAGTTTGCAATCACTTTACCCTTGGAAGTGTAAAATTACAGAAGAAAAACAGAATGGAAGTGAGGTAAAGGTTATAAATACCTGGTGTCAGGAGTATAACAGAGGTGACAATCAGGGAGCAGATAACGAGAATAACAAGTAAGGCAATTGCAATTCCTTTCCAGTTTCTTTGAGGAGGATTACTCCCCACCAGCTCCTAGAAACATCAAAGCAAAGTGAGCATTTAGAAAAGGCACTTAGACAAGGAAACAAGTAGCAGAATCCAAACAGCAACATATGACCACAGAAGTACACCGTGCACCCCGTGACCATGGTGGATGAAGCTCATAAGCCAAATACAATTCACGTTGTTGTAATACATTGTGGTATTAATTGAATCCATCCCAAGTCATATTATACAACGAATAAATGCAACGCACCCATAGGATGCTCAGTAGTGAAACCCACACTCCGCTTCGCCTCCTCGCATACAGGCACCAGTAACCCACACCATCACTCATCCAAACTCACTTATCAAAACCCAATTTCCTACCAACCCTCATTAAGTCCGGGAATAAAGAGCTTTACAGTAACTTTCAAGAGACTTTTATAATAAGATGCCAGAGAAGAATACAGGAAGATAAATAATTCACAGGGGCATGTACAGAGATGAAAATCAATGAGGATATCCCTATGGTGAACTTTTCTGCCTTCCCAGAAAACATCACATCCCTTCAGGCCACCTTGCATGTATTTCTAGGTTGGTAGGTCTAAGGACATGAAGACAGGATTCATGTCTAGCATATACATTAAATTTAATCACATTCTTCAGAGTAAAAGCTCCATCACTATTCACTGATTAGCTTTGACTTCACTGTGGTTGTACCATATGTTCTGTCTATGATGTATACAGCACCCCTGCTCTCGAGACTGTGGTTTTTATGAAGTGCTGTGTTCGCATTCACAAGATCTTAAATATTTATTGCACTTTATGCCTTTCATGCTTTTTGCTGGATTCCCCTTAGCACTGTGCATTAAATGTGATTTCATGCACGCATTGAAGCATCCCCAGGAACTGTATGAAATATCACTCCGCTTTCCTGGAAGGCTGAATTCACCCCAGGGATCTGGCCTCACAGCCAGAACCACTCTGGATGCTCCTCCTCCTTGTCAACCTCACCAGTTTAGAATTTTTGCCTCATTTCCTTTATTATGAGGGATGGTGGGTCTAAGACAGACCTGATGGCACTCTTTTAAAGGATTCTTCTTTTTTTTCTTTTTTAATTTTTCCAGGAAAACAAAAAGCTTTATAATAGACTAAGTTCTTCTGTAATTCAGGGAGTTTGTTTCACTTATTGTAACTTTTTCTCATACACAGCAACACGACCTGAACAGGGAGGTCAGGCAAACCTCAGAGTTTCAATTTCAGGAAATGCTGGAAAAATATTTTTCAACTTTTTCCATACCAAGAATCCATTTCACAGAAAAAGATAATGTTGAGACTCTCTTCCTATATGTTTGGGGATCTATCCATTACAAAGGCTATAAATCTGCAATGGAAAGCTAGGTTTGAGGCATTAAACATCTGTGGTAGCATCTGTATTTCATTATTTATTCTAGTTCTGGAAAAGACATGATGGTTCTCTTCCTTCTGGCAAAGAGGGGTAGAGGTTAGCAGCCCCTTCCCTCCTTGCCTTCCCCTCATTTGCACTTGGCTATTTGAAATGAAAAATAATTAGTAGGAACAAATTTATAGTTTACTATTCTTACTGGAGAAAAATCTGAAAAGTAGGTCAGGAGCCTTGAGAAATTCAATTTTGCCAACAAGCAAATAGAAAGAATATAAATATTTGCATTTTTATAGCATCTTCACCCTAAGCACAAATAAAAATGTTAATTAATTTAGTCTTCTAACACCTTTTTTAGGAATCTGTTATAGTCCCCATTTTTCAGGTGATGCAAATAGGCTCAAAAGAGAGTCTGTGACTTTCCTAGGGTCACACACAAATTGAGAAATAAAGCCAGGAAAAGAATCCAGGGCTTCTTAGTAAGTGGCAGAAATATTCTTCCTTGCCCAGCAGGGCACAGTGGGACCCAGAGGGATGGCAGGAGAACCAGGAAAAAGCAGCTGAGAAACCACAGTGCTTCTACCCAGCCAAGCCCTAACAGTGTCTAAGGACAGAGGTAAGACGCAGGCAGCACTACAGAACTGATGGAAATAGTCACATCCCTGAAAATAATCTAACAACCCTCTCCCCCTTGAATGGTCAGAAGTTTTAAAATTGAAAAAAAAGTAGTTCGTGGACTTGAATTGGATCTACAAACCCAGATGTAGTTCAACAGCTTAATAAAACCTTTCCTTAAGCGAGGTTTCCCCATCCATGAGTCCCAGTGTGATAGAAATCCACGCATGTGCTTAAGCTTTCACGGTATCAGTACTTCCACTGAATCCATTATCACATCATAATCCCATTAATTCTTCAGTCATTCAATCAATATTTGAGCAAAATCACAACAAAGACGACCGGCAATTTCTAGTGTATCAAGAGGAGGAAAACTATTAATAAACAAAACTTTGGCGTTTAATACACTGCAAGGAAGCAGAAAGGAACGTTTTCAGTTTATTTTCAAAATTCCATCAGGAAATATCCCCTGATAAAAAGCAAGAAGAGATAAATGACATTTCAAAGAAAGGTAAACAGCTTTATTCAGCACAGGCTTGGAAAGCAGCTTTTTTGTTCTTGGCTGCCTTAGATCTTTCCTATCTGTATTTCTGTTAAATCCAGAGAGATGTTGCTGTGTCACTGGGACCAGCTTTTACCTCCAGGACATTACAGCCTCACCACTGGTCCATGATACTCCATGCCCTTGGCAGCAAACTCCCACCCTTCAACAGGAGTTCCCACAAGCGGACACCAGCTGCCTATTCACATCGCTCAGGGAAGCCTCTGTGCTTGGGACCGAAGCCAGGAAGGTGTTTAATTAAGCCTTAGGCAGGTACAGATTCAAGCACATAAATAATGCTCTTGAAGTGGCACCTCAAAGGGTTTTTGTTTCCAATGCACAGCACAAAGTTATAATTTGCCCATTCCTGAAAGATCCCAGCTTGAAGATGTAAACACAGAGATCTAAACCACCAGCAAGCAGATACCCTTCATGAACCATGGCTGTTAATCCTTAGGATACCACTTTGGTTTTAATACTGAAATCTGAGCATATTACACAAATGGAAATAAACCAAGCATGCACAATTTCTGCTCTGACGAAATGATTCTACTGAAAAGAGCATAAAAGGAAACATTAAAGCAAAGCGTCTCATCGGTAGGAGTCACCTGCTCTCTGCTTCGCATGAAGAACTAACACAACACCTGCATGACCTCTGCAAGCAAGCTAAAGCCCTTCAGCCTGGGTTTTCTCCTTTTTTCCTTTCCTGTTTGTTTTCCATCCCCTTCTTTTTCTTACATAAAACCTTAATTGTTTTTGGATTAGGAAAGTAAAACAGATGTTACCACAGGTTTTAACATAAACACACTTCATTGATGCTGCATATTAAAAACTGTAAATGTTATCACTTTCGTCTTCATTTATGATTGAAAAACAACGCTACCCATCTGTGAAGTTGACTTTGAAGCCATTAAGCCAGACAGCTACAGTATTTTAAGACTCTGAAATAAGATCTGTGATGACATATTTTCCTGCCTGTGAAAGAATCACTGTGCTGACATGTTACTGATGAAGGCTGGACATGCTCCAATCCAAGATGCTGTCAACAAAATTATTTCTGGTATGTTTATTTGAAACCTGCCAAAAGTCTGCCAGCATGGTGGCTATATTAGAATAATATAACAGCTTCTTAAGACAAAAACTCATCAGGCACAACTTCATTTTTTTTAATATCCATGTCTATATTGCTAAATGAAAGAAGGACAATATAGACATCACTTGTCAAGTATTGGCATTATTTAACAAAAGGTATACATCCTGGATCAAAATCTCTGAAGGATCAATAGAGGGGTGGTCATGGTGGGCCTCTTAGTCCTTTTCAACATGGAGTCGCCACTTTTGTGCAGTAACAACAAAACCTAGGTGTGTTATACTGGAATATATACATTCCAGACACGTGTGCTGTATGTGAGGGCCCTTGCTGAAGCAGGTGACACTGGGCCATGGCTGCAAACAGGAGACAGACCTCTCCTCTCACTTACGCCTATGTAGATCAGAAAGAAAAGAAAAAATAAAGGGAAAAAACCCAAGAAATTAATTGTATGAAACAAAAGCAGGTGCAAGATCTGTTATTTGCTCCAGAGGTGGCAGGATGGGGTTTATAGCCAGGTTTTGTATGGTTTCCATACTTGCCATTCCTGCAAGCTCTGCCTCTTGCTTTTTTTTTTATTTGCTTCTAAATTTTAACTAAATAACCCGAAATACCCTGCACTTACAAACACAGTAAATGAAAAATCTTCTACCAAGCTTGCCAACACACAGTTAATCAAGGAATACGCATTCTACCTTCACCTCAGGCTACCTTGTTCTGAATTAAAACTTTTGCCTGGTGACATGACATAGTGAGTGCCACGTCACTGACAAGTCAGCTCACCAGTTTCAGAACATGGCCCAGAATAAAAACTTTGCTGAGGAATTAAGGTATGGGAACACTGTTGTCCCTGGCAAAAACTCCTATGACATTCAGTGGAAAAATAATCTTGCCATTAATTAGTTCTTTATAATACAAAATTGCTGCAGATTATAACTGCTAAATAGTACAACAAATGAGATAAAAAGTAGGTAACCCATACAGTTAGATTATTAACCTTGTGTTGCAAAAAAAAAGAAATATTAATTGCAATGATAATGGCAGTAAACTAGATGTATTGCAGTGGTTAGAGCAGGAGGTTTGCTGAGACCTCTGGTTATATTGCTGATCGATACTGCCTTACTGTCTCATCGCACTCCTCTGCCTGTCTGGATCCTCTGCTGCTCTCCTGCCTTAAATTTAGGATGGAGGTTCTTAGTGGGCAGGAATAATTTTTGGTACCCTGGCACAGTGGAAACCTCAATCACTAAAGAACTTAAGCAGTATCATAATACGGATAAACAATAATAGGCATACTACTGCATCCTGCTCATCTCTGAATTCAAGCTGAGTTACTTTTGTTTGGGTTTTTTAAATTTATTTTCTTTCCTTTCTTTCTCCTCCCCACTCGCCTCCCTCCCCTCCTGCTGCCGCAGACCACCCGGAGCTGTGCTCCAGCTGAAGCATGATGCTGAATAGCAATCGGTTTGCAGATAGATTCAGAGAGCCTAAGCCTGAGGCTACAGTAAACTCAGTTGTTCAAATGCTAAAGGTGACACTTTAAAGTGACAGGAATAAAAACCTGGTCCATTTTTACAAATGAGGCGTGGCATGTATGTGGGCTTTCCTGCAAAACCCCAACAGAAAGATTCAGAGGGATAAAACCATCCTGCCTGTTGCAGTGATGAAACACAACTACATGATGTTTTTCTTCATCTTCTGCTATAATAAATGCTTTTACTAATAGGCAGCAATGACTTAATAACAGTTAACATCTTTGCTGTCTACTCCCCAGCACCATGAGAAAAATCTTTTACCCTGCACACAGTGCAACACACTATCCTGCCCTGAGTTTCTGGGAGGCTCTTTTGTCAATGCCCTAAAGCCTTTTCGCCCTGTAGCTCCACCTCCTCTCACAATTTTTGCAAAGTGCACACACGCAAATGCTTTGAGGTTGGGCATTAATGGAGTGCTTGAGAGTAAGCGAGGAAAAGGCTGTATCCATAACACTCAGCCCTTTGTAAAAATAAACCTTGCATGTTTTATGCTTTGATAGAGCTTTCGGTCTTACATGTTTCTATTACAAAGCCAACAGGAGAAAATGAATGCCATCTGCACCTTACACCTAACTGTTAGCTTTAACAGATGATGGGTCTTTCACAGTTTTAGAACAGAAGGCACCAGATCTTCAGCTAGCATTGACTGACACAGATCTTTGGCTCCACTGGAGCAAAGCCAGTGTGTGCCAGCTACAAATGAAACAGTGCTACTTCTCAATTAAAAAAAATCTGTAAAAATATCTAAATACAGTAATATCCAGGATTCCTAGCTGTACTGTATTGCAGAAATGGATATTTAATAACTTCCCATCATTTTTATGAGCATTATGATGAAACAGTTTTGGACCCCCTCCAGACCTAGCAGCACTAAAAGATTAATTTAGCATCTCTATATTTTAAACTGGCATCTCACATGACTTTTGTACTCAAGTATAGTAACTACACTGCAACATTCTCCTACCCCCTTACAATGTATAAATAAGCAGTATTGCCATTTGAAGCATTCCCAGATTATTCCTAGGGCTTAGGGACAAAGTGACTATGTTTTATTTCCAAAATAAATTAGAAGTTGGGAACATGGACTCTAAAATCCTGCCAGAAGCCTATTCTCAAGGTGACAAAAAATCAAGCTGCAAACACCAGCTGTACCTGTTGCACTAAGCGTGGCTCTAGTCAAGGGCATGGCCATCTTCTGACTCATGCCCAGGAGAGGAGATGGCAATGTTGTATGTGTGTAAGACACACGACATATGTGATTAGAGATACTTTTAGCCAAGAATTGTGAGGGTCTTGATTTAATGTCATCTTATTAATCTTCTTCACTTTCCCACCATCGGTTCAATTCATTCAGCTGCTGTAACCCAGATGTTTTTATAGCACCTGGCTCAGCGGGACTGCGAATCCTCACAGGGGCCCTTAGCTGCTACTGTAACTCAAGTCATAATTAAAGATCCATTCCCAATAGTGACAGAACCCATAAAATCAACAGCATTTCTTTGATTTTATTTCAGTGTTTGATATAAGCACACACATTCATCCACTAAAACAGAACCAAATCATCTCCTCGAGTGAAATATCTGCCATGGCACCAGTAAAACTTGGTTTGATGCTTAAAATTTTATTCCTTAAGAGTCTGTGTTATCAGATCTGTGAAAAGGCTTGGCAAGCCCAAATGTCACAGATTATATCACTGATCCCAGGACCCCTGTATGCCACAGCATTTGCTTTGCTTCCTGTTTTTCCACTATAATGCTCTGACAGCCTGGCTCCCTCCAAACTGAGCTGCAAAGCACACACGAGCCTTGAAACAGTTCGTACCCATGCAGAAAGCATCTGCAAAAGGTGATGTTGCCAAGGCATGCCAGGATGACATCTCTGTATTCTATTTCTTGATGAATTATGACCTCAAGAAACGGGAAAAGAAGCTTCTCTGCAATATTTGAGAGCTTGGCGAAACCACCTCTCAGCTTTGTCATCTCCCCTAATTCCAACCAAATGCCATTCTGCTTACATTTGTAAAAAGGCAGTTACAATTTTTAGTGAAACTATATTTCAGAAAAAAAAATATAATTCAATTTATGACTGTGAACACCAAGGAAGAATTTGTGATAAGGGAAATAGAGATATGTTTAATCTCCCTGGGCAGAAATACAGCATTAGAAATTCTGTCTAATATTATATTTTACTAACTCCTAGGCATTTTTTTCTGTAATCTAGTTTGTAAATAATTTGTTTCTAAATGATACAGGAAGGAAAACATGAGATGAACAAAATTTAATTCCTAAATAATTTGTTTGGCAACAAGGTGGGAAAGAGCCGTGAAGACAGCCGAGTTTTGAGGTCACTGCACTGCAGAGACAGAGGGAAGAAGAATATGAAAATGGTGTGTACAGCAGGAGGGAAGAAAACAGGTTTATCAGTTTCATTTTGCACTCTCCTGAGGTGTCCATCAAACTCAAGATGCAGAAATTGCACTGTGTGCTAAGAAAGTAAAAATTACCTTGCCAGTTTACTTGCAAACACTTCAGCAATACAGTAATTATTATATGAATTCATGTGTGAATTAAAGCATCTGGGGGCTAGGGGAGGGTCACTCCTCTGTTGGTCAACATACGTTACTCTCATTAACACGCAGCAAAGCTTCATGTGTGTATGGGGAAACAAAAAAACAGAAAGAAAGAGAGAGAAGCACCCTCAGCACAACCTACCATGCCAACCACCATCTATCATTAGTATCTGAAATACATCAACTGCTTTTTGTTCAAAATACATTTCTCTCATCATCACTTCTTACAGGATGATGGTGGATTGGGGATTTCAGATGAGGTCCCTGGCTTGCATGAGGGCTGCAAGGTGATGGGCTCCTGGAGGTCCCATGGTTGTGGGAGCAGTTGAGCAAACCTGGTCAGAGACAGGATTGATCCCTGAGTCTGGGAGTTACATGGGGAGGTGAGAGACACAGACAGACCAAGGGGCAAGAGGATGGCGTGGGATGGCACTGCAGGGAGGAGGAGGCTGCGGTGACAATTCAGAGCTTTTTTGGGGGAGAGAACATTTGACCAGAGCCCATAATAATAGGATTTCAAAACTAATGAAAATTACCTGAACCTTCATGATGAGACAACATAAAATGCTTTTACAAACTGAACAAAGAAAAATGTCCAAACTAACAAGCATGTGATGATAAAATCTGTTTTGTGCGCTCACTAAAACACTCTCCGAAATTAGCAAAGAACCAGTAAAAAAAAATCACATATTTCTGTCCTCTGTGGGACTCGAGAAATGTGTGTTTTACATAAAAGTTGAGTTCAGCAGCAAAAAAAAAAAATCCTTCAAATAAACCAGTAGGATCTCACAAGAGAGAAAAGTTCCTCCCTGTTTCAAACCAGAATCCACCTTTATTGAGGTCAATAACATTTTTAGTAGCATGCCTGAGTCCTTTAACCTTTTCCATATATCATAAATTAATCAGATTATGGTGCTGGATTTCTCAAGTATCTGAGTACCCTATTAAAATCAAATATAGTGTAGGAGGTGTGTAAAATGCAAACTCCAGAGTTATTCTGGATGCTAAAATTCATAGATTATTTTTATACATCTTTTGTACAACTTTTAAGCACCAATCATTTACTGTTTTGAAAAATACAAATTGTTTGTTGTATGGATGTTTCAAAGACAACACTATTGCATTATTCATTATTGTAGCAATATTTATATTAAGATGCTAATTAGCTTATTATTTTACCTTTAAGAGAACCTTAATTTTCTGTTGTTTCTAGGATCAAAGGCCAAAACACTCAAGATGTATTTGATGTGTGGGTCTCTAATGCTGTGTTTCCACCTGTAGTATGTAGCCAAGATTTTAATGGAAAACTATAGAAGGAATATTCTTCTCTGATACAAATTTTAACAATGTTGAGCAATGAAAAAACAATGTGTAAGTGTGGGCCTGTATTTTACACAGAGCTTTTAAATGAAAAGACATAAGCAGTTCCTTGAGTAGGACATGGAATGAAGGCTTTTCTCTCCCAGCTAAGTCTCCTTCTCCTCAGTCTGTACAGCCAAGATCTTTCTGCTTAGTCTTTCTCCCCTTCTTCTCAACTCCTGAATGTTTTAGAATCATGGAATTATTTGGTTGGAAAGGACCTTTAAGATCATCAAATCCAACCATTAACGTAACACTGCCAAGTCCACCACTAAACCATGTCCCTAAGCACCACATCTACACGGCTTTTAAATACCTCCAGGGATGGTGACTCCACCACTTCCCTGGACAGTCTGTTCCAATGCTTGATAACCCTTTCAGTGAAGAAATTTTTCTTAATATCCAATCCAAACCTCCCCTGGCACAACTCGAGGCCGTTTGCTCTCGTCCTATCACTTGTTACCTGGGAGAAGAGACTGACACCCTCCTCACTACAACCTCCTTTCAGGTACTTATAGACAGCAATAAAATCTCCCCTCAGCCTCCTTTTCTCTAGACTAAACAACCCCAGTTCCCTCAGTTCACTTTTATTCCTGGTTTCCTAACTAAATACAAACCAGTAAATAAAGCAAACCAAAATCTGTTCTCTTGTCCCAAGGGCGATTGGCAGAGCATGCCTCTCACCCACAACAGCCAAACCCTCTTAGACTGCAGCGCTGGATGACCACTTTGAACCTCAGTCTTTGCTGCGTCAGTCCTGGGACAGTCCTGCTGGTAATGGGCCAAACTACGCTTGGGAGCATGTTAACAAACCACACCAGTGACCACCTGTGCTTTGGCCTATGCACTCCTCCAGGTTACTTCACTGTATAAGTGCAGCTCCACCTGAATCCCAAATCCTAAACCTAAGCTACAGCCCCCAACTCATCCCCAGTTCTGCAGTTCTTACTCAGAAGGAAAAGTATTTGCTTGAGCTCATATAGTTACTCTCGCAGAAGTAAGGAGCAAGGGACACAACAGCGAAAGGATGGCTGTCTTTTCCATTTTTATAATGTTAACTATTTCTTTCTGGCTAGTATCAACCTGTGCTGGCTTCCATGAGCATTGTGTGGATGATGAGGCAGGGAGCAGAGTCCACAGGCTGCAAGACTGTCCTCAAAATAGCTGGGAGACTTCTCAGTTCTCCTAATGGGATTTGCTCAGGCTTTTCTCAGATATTCTTGAACCACAAACCACTTCATGGATATCCTGATTTGACATTCATGGAGTTTAAAAAGAAAGCCTTAATGCCCCCTGGCCCTTGTCCAGCTCTAGCTTAGGAAAACTGTAGTTTGAAGAATTACAGCTCTCTGAAGGGTACTTGGGCTTTTGGCGTGAGATGCCAGCGGGCTGGCTCAGCACCGAGTGCTGCTGTCAGGCAAAGTGACTCCAAGGTCTCCAAAGGTTTACGAGTCTTATGCTTGGTCTGTTTTAATTGATTTCTATTTTTACTAGGGTTCTCAGAGCACATTACAAAGAGCTTTGCAAAGTCGTTTATTTTCATTTTCAAAAGTTTCTGGGTGGCAGTAAACACAGCCAACAAACAGTAAGTCATTTTTCCTCGGGAAAGCAAGATGCCAACTTTCTTTCCCATACTGAGCTGTGTTAACTGTGTGGCACAACACCATAGGAGCATGACTCCTTGTATCAAAAGAACACTTTGCTTGCTCATTTTTCATTTGAAGGAAATATCCTTAATTCAATAGAATCCTGAGAATCAGTAAGTGAATTACAGAATGGAACTGAGACAGCCACATTCCCATTCAAAAAAAAAAAGCAAAACCGACCGACACACAAATTGTAATTTTTTTCTCCTAGAAGACTTATTTCACAAGGGTCACTGTCACCCAGCAGCAAAGCCAGTGCATTATCATGATAATTTTTAATCTTCCTGCACAATTCATGTTAACATCTTAACAGCACTGACAAAAGCACCTCTTGTCCTGAATCATGCTGCTGGTTTATCTGTCTGCTTTTCATGGGCTTCAAGACGCAAAGTTTCCACTGTAATCAAAATTCTCCCTTTAATTTTGTGACTCTCTCACTTCTGACGTCAAAAATGAGAGAGTGGGGGTTAGAAAGGTCCCCTTTGCATTTTAAAAGGAAGATAAATGTAGGGATACCATATTGATTCAAACATGCTGTAGGATTTGAAAAGAGAAGACTCACCCAAGCAGACACAATGACTTGTACGTGGCAGTTTCACTGCATCCCATGAAAAAATGCTCCAGAGAAAAAGGCAAGTGTCCAAGAAAGAAGATTCTTCTCCACACCTCACCAACCTGTTATTCTCTCAAGAAGCAGGGTTTGGCTTCTGAAATTAAGAGGTCTTAACAGACACAGCAGAGAGAGAGAGCGCCATCTCGACATTTCCCTGTGTTGCTCAGTGGAGATTCAGATCAACTCCTGACCTAAGTATATCTCAAAAGGTCCTCTATAGTTATCTCCCTGTCTGTTTCACTCACTTTGCAAGACTTAAAGACATCCTAAACTCATGTGATGCTGCAAAAAAACCTTCCAGTACAGACTTCCCTACCAAGTACCCCATCCAGCCCTCTCATGTGGTGCTGCAGACACCACATTGCATCATGCCCAGGCCAATGTCCTCAAAGGTGTTTAGATCCTTAATTCCCTGTGGCTTCACCAGGAGTCACGCACAGAAACACCCCTGAGGACCTGGGCCTTGATGCCTCTCTTCTCCCTATCTAAATTGAAAGATAAAACTCTTCCATAACTAATAAAAGAGTTCAGAAGTGATCAGATATGTAGCAGTGGGAGAAGGCAAAGGATGGGGGCTGGGGCACTCGTATTTCTAAAGAGAGAAATGAGCATTAGCACCGCCAGGTTTTCATTTACCACGTGAAAAATATGTTCAGAGCAGAACGGGAACTCTACCAATTAATATACTCTACTTATGCATCTCTCCAGTAAGTAGAGTTACAGGGATCATTTTTCTTTGACATATACCATAAGGGAATGAAAAGGTTAATGTAGTGTATGTGAGCGCATTTTTAAAAATCAATTTAAGGGAATTTTCTCTGCTGTAAATTAGGCTCTGGCACCAGGGAAAACCATCAAACTCGAATTAACAAAAGGAACAAAAGAAATTAATTTAAAACTACTTTGTGATTGTATTGCTCATTGGTGCACAGAAAAAAATCAGCAACATGCATTTCATTTTTACCTTCTTTGATTACAAAAAGGCTATTATCAGTTGAATCATAATTAGAAGCAGGAGTCTCCCTTCTACCAGCCTGCAAAGCTCAACATTTTCTGTAATGCAATATAAAGTAATTTTGGTTAGAAATCTCATTTGTCAGCTCTCCTCACATTCACCAGATTGTGACCTCTCTACCTTCAGTCACACACACTTCTGTATACTCAGAAAACGCAGGGTTTGGCTCCTGAACTCCAGACTTCCCATTCAGCAAGACCTTACATTGGCCTAGCTGCAGCTGAAGACAAGAAGAAATTTAAGGGAAAAAAATGATGAATCTAATGGATTTGTGGTATCTGTATAGAAGACCTGAACCAAAGTTTTCAGGTTTCCACTGATTTTAACTGTCAAGAGAGCAAACCTCAGCTGAAATCCTGCTTTTTCAAGAGGGCTAAAACAGTTCCCATAACTTCACAGCATTGTCACAGGCTCTCATCTCCCCATCATCTGACTTGCAAACTATGGACTCCTCTCCCCCTCACAACAACTGTACATAGGGTAACCTCTTTACCTGAAGAGAAGAGGACATCCAGCAGTACAGTGACATTCACACTCCAAACTACAATAAGAACATGTCCTCGAAGTGACACAGCTCCACGCGATGTTTCCCAAAACTGTCACCAGTCATAGACCTTGTGCTTTTCTCAAGTGACATTTGCTGTCACCAGACTTGGGAATTGAAAGGTGGTGCTGAAGACAGCAAGATTTTATGACATGTTCTGCCTCAATGAAGTGAAGAAAGAATATGACACAACTGATCTGTGCTCATACGTTGGCCGCTGTGCTGGTTGCCAAAAGATATCAGCGGCACAATGAAGGGACAGACAGGTCATATGAGCTACTCCAGATAAATCAGCTGCATTATTTTCCTTCCACTTCATTGACATAAATACCTGCATTGCTCCCCTTGTGCATTCAACAGCTTTTCAACTAGTCCATCACTGAAACCTCTCTTTATAGAGAGCAGATAATTGTCAATGTAAAGAATCTCAGCTATTTAATGATGACAGCTGAATCTTCAACCACTGCCAAATGCTGCCTTGAGGAAGAGAGGCATGGCTCTTCTGCTCTTGGCATTTTTCACTCCTCCAGTGCCCCCTACATTGCTGATCAGGCCCCACATTGCCCTGCCTGTTCCTTCACGGTATCGTAGGATTTTCTACCTCTCTCTCCAGAAATTCTTTATCTGTTGGTAAATGATGTCAAAAGTATGTGATTATATATATGACTATTGTCTTTTATGTCCAACCAGGCTGCTATGGACCATTTATTCCCTCCTCTTACAGCTGGTTTGAGCTATTAATGAAGGGAGTGTCAAATGCTAATCTTTCAGTTGCCAGGATAAAACATAATGTCAAAGCCCACCACTTCACCTAAAAATTGAAAACAAATGAACAAACAAACAAGCTATGGTACTAAAATATTTACAGTCATTTTTGTCACATTCATTCGGACAAGGGGAATGAGGGAGGCAGGATCAAAAAATACCCCAACCCCCAAACAACTAGACTTGCACAGATTCATGCACTGCATTATATTGCTACAGCAGAGAAGTATATATGCATAAATATATATATACACACACATACACTCCTTTTTTCTTTCCATTTCTTGGCATGGGAAAGCAGAGACTCAGCCCCTACACACATATCTACTTAGCTCCAGACGAGAAGTCAGTTCTTTTTTACCCATTAATTTTCATCTCCTTTGAAATGTGAAAAAAATTGTCCTTTTGTAAGCTGCGTGGAGCCGGACCTTGACTCCTCTGAGCAAACACTTTGCAAGTCAGTAGCTGCAGCCCCTTCCCCGTTGGGTAGGACCAAGCAACAGTGGTGAACTGCAGCAGAGGTTCATCATTTCAGCTAATCCCCTCCCCATATGGTGAGGGACTATGACTGTAGTGAATAATTAATGAAAATATGTCTGATCAGAAGTTCAAAAGAAGCAGAGGAATTGCAGAAGTAAAAGCTAGTGATTTTCTTTTAGTTTTTCCTTTTCTTTCTTTTTTTTCCCCCATGGGCTTCTTTGGGCTCACGGAGAAAAAAGAGACCCTTAAGTCTGGAAGCACACCCCATCATCATGCGTGCTCCTGAGAACATAGTGGCTGTTGGTGTGATATATCTGCCCTGTGTCTCCAGTAGCTCACTAGGGCACCTTGAACCACACTGTATTTGAAACATGGATTTCAGTGCTACAGTACCTGCCCGAGAAGCTGGGATAAATGCTGGGGCAGTCAGCCTGGTATAAGCTTCTGGCTCTTGTAGCCACATGCTCTTGGGACCCCAGTGAGCTAATTTAAAGCTAGGACTTGTGACAGTGACCGCAAAGCAGATATGCTCTCATCTACTTTTTAGTAGCTGGAGGATGGAGGAGGAAAAACTGTATGTTCTATGACCTCTCTTTGTTAGCAAGAAATATGATAAGGCTGTGCCTTAGTGCCCAACACTTTTCTTCAGTATTGAAATATAAAAGAAAAAGCATTGCTTTTTTGTACATAGTATTTTGCCTTCGTAAAATATCACTACCATAGCCTCATAATGTAAAATGAAAAATTCATACTATTTTCAGGAAACCTCATAGCAAACTAATGGGGCGCTACAAACCTCAGATTGTTCTTTTTTTTTCATTTTCTTGGCATGAATTTAACAAAAAAAATCAGAATCTAGTTCATTTTCTTACATAACCCTTTGTGAAGGATTCTTAAAATTCACAACAACAGTATCTCACTCCCACTTTTCCCTTAATTTCCATTTTGTTTAATGGCTTCATCACTATTTATTTGTTATTTCAGTACTTTTTTCCCCTCCTGAGAGAGAGAAAAACTCTTCTGGGTACTAGGACAAAGAGCTGAAATCTGCCTGCTTCTGTTGTGCTTCTGTAAAAAATATATGAACAAAAAAATTCCCTTGCAGGGAATAAGAGCAGTTCTACTTTTTTCCCTGGGGTCTGGTAACATGATTCCGGTGACGCTGAGTCCAGATGCAAATGCCATGTGAGGCGGTACCCTCAGTGCGAGTTACAGAGTCACACAGCACATCCCCTTTGCTGGCTGAAGACATGAAGTGTAAAATAATCAATCTTCCGAGGTCCTAACAAGCCCCTGTGTTACAGGCTGTACCACGCAGTCAGCTTCTAGAGCAACAAAAAATGTCTGGCACAGGTAGAAAAGACAGCTAGAGGCTTATATCAAATTTCTTTGTGAAATTACAGGAGGTACTTAACCTTTGTCCTATAACTTTTCATGGGAAATGAGAACATTTGCCATCCAGGCAGGAAGTCATTATCCCCCATGGGAATGAAAGATGGCTTGATATAATCCTGATCCTTTGACAACAAGACTTTGGAACCCAGACGCCTTCAAAAGACAAATCTACAAAACCTCCCTGCTTGTATTCATGCTGAGCATGGACTTCTCAAGAGCCTCCTATATTCTATACTGTCCACACTTTACCTACCTCTTAATTACAACTCATATTATAAGATAATATAATATATTCTTATATTAAGAATTCAAAATCCTAAAACAGCAAATGCATCTGTTGCAGGAAAACCTATGCAGAAAAGTCCAAATGAGAGAAATGGCTGTAAAAGTTTAATTTGTGCAGACTTTTCCAAGCTTGTACTAATTCAATTTTCTGATTTTCAGTCTGGAGAAGAGAAGGCTCCAGGGAGACCATATAGCAGCCTTCCAGTACCTGAAGGGGCCTACAGGAAAGCGGAAGAAGGAGTTTTTACAAGGGCAAGGAGTGATAGGATGAGGGGGAACTGTTTTAAACTGAAAGAGGGGAGATTTATATCAGATATTAGGAAGAAATTCTTTACTGTGAGGGTGGTGAGGCAGTGGAACAGGTTGCCCAGAGAAGTGTGTTCAAGGCCAGGTTGGATGGGGCTTTGAGCAACCTGGTCTAATGGAAGGTGTCCCTGCCCATGGCAGGGGGGTTCGAACTAGATGATCTTTAAGGTCCCTTCCAACCCAAACCGTTCTATGATTCTGTGATGCTATGATATGATAATTCCTCTCCCCATCAGCTGGTCACTCCATGGTAGAAATGACTAACCACTAATGGTGGGAGCTGATGGTACTCATCCAGATTTTGATCCATCAATTCACAATTTATTAACTTCATTTAGTAGTGATGCTAACCCCCTATTCTGCACCTTCCTAACTTCTTGCTGTTTTGTAGCTTTTGCCACTGCTGTTTTCCCCACAGTTTTCCTTTTCATAAGGTGAGGAGATGGGACAACCTCACTCTAGGAACAGAGATTTGTGGGGAAAACAGAGGTTTTCTACATCTTCTATAGAAGATAATTGGGTAATTACACCGAAAGCAGGAATAGATTGTCAAAAGCCATTTAGATGCCTGATTGCCCGCAGTTCCCCTGTAGATGAGGCTCCCAAACATCTGTAAAAATTGATGCCCCACTTCCTAAGCACCTCTCCATTTGAGAGAGCACCCTTTAAGAGCCATATTCCTATGGGTTCCCTGCTCACATACAGAAAAAAAAAAAACCTCCCGTGAGGGTTTTGAGGCAGGGAAGTAGCCTTTGAAGGTCAGCCTAACACATGAGAGGTTTGCTGGTCAGGCCACAGAGCAAGGGTGCAGCTCCTGTCATTTCAGCACGAGAGGCCAGAGCTCACCTGTGGCACACCAACCTCCCTGCTCTGCTCTCGCGTGCCAGCGACGTCTCTCAAGCCACGGTCAGATAACAAAACACATGCTCCCGCGCTGCAGCTGGTCTTGCGTCCGTGCCCACAGGCAGCACATCTGTGGTGTAAGCAGCAAGGGGGGAGGTAAGGGTATCATTTCAAGTATGAGGAGCAGGCGGTTACAGCTAATCAGCTGTCACTGCGGCCGGCAATCAGCGCTTCTTCATCGCCTTGTCAGGACAGGAACATTTGAACTCGGCTTGAAGAATATCATCGAGCATGCTATTCATTATCTGCTGTTCTGCACAGGCAGACGTAATCTCCATATATTTTATTAGCTACTGTTATGCTGCATGAATGGATACCACACATAGTTCCAGCTTACCACTTTCATTATCAATTATTAAAACATTTGTTTCACAGGGAAGAAGAATCCCGTTCCCCTCTGCTGCAGCTGGGATGATTGTAGCAGTCACAGCAAACTGCCTGAGCATCTTTCACGGAGTCTGATTTGGCAAAGACCACTGCCATGGGTGGATACAGGATCAGTGAGAGGTGGGGATGCTTGGCCTCCCTGACAATGGGGCTGTGCTTGGAATCACCCTCCGGAAAAATGCTTCCCATGTCCATTAAGGATGACATTTACCTTAGTCCAGATGGCATGCATCACCCTCTGTGCACCATTTAAGCTCTGAGCTCAGAGGGATGGTGTGTGCTGTACGGGGATGATTTGTATAGTTCTTCTGAACTGCAAGTGTCATCCATGTGGACGTCCACATGGACGTCCGTGTATGTAAGCAATCTGGATGTCCATAAATCCATGGGCCCTGATGGGATGCACCCGCGGGTGCTGAGGGAGCTGGCGGAAGTCATTGCTAGGCCACTCTCCATCATCTTTGCTAAGTCGTGGGCAACGGGAGAGGTGCCTGAGGACTGGAGCAAAGCGAATGTCACTCCAGTCTTCAAAAAGGGCAAGAAGGAGGACCCGGGTAACTATAGACCGGTCAGCCTCACCTCCATCCCCGGAAAGGTGATGGAACAACTTGTCCTTGGTGCTGTCTCTAGGCACATCAAGGATAGGGGGATCATTAGGGGCACTCAGCATGGCTTCACCAAGGGGAAGTCATGCTTAACCAACTTGATAGCCTTTTATGAGGACGTAACCAGGTAATGAGGACGTAACAGATGATGGTAAAGCTGTGGATGTGGTCTATCTCGATTTCAGTAAAGCGTTTGACACGGTCTCCCACAGCATCCTCGCAGCTAAACTGAGGAAGTGTGGTCTGGATGATCGGGTAGTGAGGTAGATTGTGAAGTGGCTGAAGGAAAGAAGCCAGAGAGTGGTGGTCAATGGGACTGAGTCCAGTTGGAGGCCTGTGTCTAGCGGAGTCCCTCAAGGGTCAGTACTGGGACCAGTACTATTCAATATATTCATTAATGACTTGGATGAGGGAATAGAGTGCACTGTCAGCAAGTTCGCTGATGACACAAAACTGGGAGGAGTGGCTGACACAACGGAAGGCTGCGCAGCCATTCAGAGAGACCTGGACAGGCTGGAGAGTTGGGCGGGGAGAAATTTAATGAAATATAACAAGGGCAAGTGTAGAGTCCTGCATCTGGGCAAGAACAACCCCATGTACCAGTACAAGTTGGGGGCAGACCTGTTGGAGACCAGCGTAGGGGAAAGGGACCTGGGGGTCCTAGTGGACAACAGGATGACCATGAGCCAGCAATGTGCCCTTGTGGCCAAGAAGGCCAATGGCATCCTGGGGTGTATTAGAAGGCGTGTGGTTAGCAGGTCGAGAGAGGTTCTCCTCCCCCTCTACTCTGCCCTGGTGAGGCCGCATCTGGAGTATTGTGTCCAGTTCTGGGCCCCTCAGTTCAAGAAGGACAGGGAACTGCTAGAGAGAGTCCAGCGCAGAGCCACGAAGATGATTAAGGAAGTGGAACATCTCCCTTATGAGGAGAGGCTGAGGGAGCTGGGTCTCTTTAGCTTAGAGAAGAGGAGACTGAGGGGTGACCTCATTAATGTTTATAAATATGTAAAGGGCAAGTGTCATGAGGATGGAGCCAGGCTCTTCTCAGTGACATCCCTTGACAGGACAAGGGGCAATGGGTGCAAGCTGGAACACAGGAGGTTCCACATAAATATGAGGAAAAACTTCTTTACGGTGAGGGTGACCGAACACTGGAACAGGCTGCCCAGAGAGGTTGTGGAGTCTCCTTCTCTGGAGACATTCAAAACCCGCCTGGACGCGTTCCTGTGTGATATGGTCTAGGCAATCCTGCTCCGGCAGGGGGATTGGACTAGATGATCTTTCGAGGTCCCTTCCAATCCCTAACATTCTGTGATTCTGTGATGTGTGCATGTAGGCAATTTTTTTTTAATTTTAAATGAAATGTGGTCAGTTAAGCAAAGGAATAGAAAATAGGTAACTTCCAAAAAAGTAAAACATGACTCTATTATAGGTGGTTTTTGTTTGACCGTCTATGGTGTATTAAATAACTGCACATTGCGCCTTGGAGTATTGTTGATTTCTTCATCTAAATATAAATTTAACACTGTATATTATGGGCGGCTCCTAAAATCAGTAACTGTATTTAATACTTGAATAATCCTTTTGATACCAATTAAGAAATGCTGGTGATGCTTAATGCATGATACTGCACTATGGCTTTTCTACCTCCTTTCCAATAGGATGCTCTCCTCCATCCGTAAGGAAAATATTGCCAGGAAAGGGCAATGGTTACCTTTGGCCCCACATGCCCCACAGGACTTCTCAGCCGCAGATGAACTCAGGAAAGCATTTAATGGGATGTCTTTCTGTATTAGGGAAACCATTTAAACTTGTGTTCAATTCCTGTGGGCTTCAGTGGGATGTAGATATGAGTGCTTCAGCACTTCTTAGATATTTTGGTGTATGATTTACCGAAGTAAACACTTGTTCTGCAGAGGAAGACCCAAGATTCAATGTAGGTTTCTAGATCAGGCGTATCCTTTCCCTGGTGGGAGGATGCTTGCCCTGTGCACAAACTCCTGTCACCTCCCCACAGTACCCAGGTTTCTCTGCGCACAGTGTGGGGAGCTGAGCCCAACTTATGGGTGTCTGTCTCTAAGTGGATCTGGCCCTTAATCAGGAAAGGGAATTAAATATTATAGTGTTTCACGTGCTAATGACTCAAGAATATAAATTATATTTGACACAACGTATTAAACATCTCATAAAACATCACTAAGATGGCAGAATATATCCTGTGTTTTCTTGCTTTTTAATTATTTTAATAAATCAGATAAAAATGATGCCACAATGTCACCGCTACAAGAGAAGATTATCAGAAGAGTAAAAATAAGAAAAACAGCCTGCTACTGCACAGCTCAGAACACAACACACAAAGAGATGTTTACAAGGTTGGGTCAGAAAACAGAAACTCTGATTAAGTTTCAGTGCTTGATACCGTGGATTTAACCACTCCATTATACAAGGCAAACCAATGAAATAGTGATATGTTGCCTTGTCTTGCTTTAGCCTGCATCTCAAGGGTGCTTATAAATAGTTAAGCAGCTATATCAGAATTCATTAGATTTTAGAGAAAAATTAAACCTCAACATTGCTATCTATGATATAATGACTTACAAATCAGCCCATAATTAATCTTGATATTAACTGCATACCCTTGTGGCATATGATTTATTATGGGTTATTCATCTAATTTCTTCTATGGGTATTACTTCATGCACATACAATCTAATAACTTTTGATGCAGTAGCAGGTGTTACTTCATAATAAAGACATTAACATTTTTGGAAAAAATACTTTTATATAAATTGATCATACTGTATTTTCACTTCTGTAATGGACTTGATAATGATTAAGAATTAAACCTGAAATATAGATCTCATACTTCCATCTTTATCCTGACTGCCTTTTTCATCACATTTCATACTGCATTTTTCTTGTTTCAAAACCATGTTATACACCTACGGTTGCACATACCTACGGACTTCTTACATGTATGCTTATTCAGGGAGGATAACATCCTCTATTGTTTCCTCTGTGCAGACTGGGAGTTCTCCGAGACGTTTAAGCATTTCAACTGGCAGTTCATTCAGTTTAACTAACAAGGCTCTTCTGGACGACGTTGTAACATGTTGTACAATAAAACCATTAGTTTTATCTTGGTTTGTAGCTCTAAATTGTCTTTCTCCCTACGTAAACTCCAGCTACTGCGAGACAGGTGGTTACTTACTTAGCAAAGCAGCTATCAGAGATACAGTCCCTGAGGTAGCCAGGCAGGTCCTTACTTGTCTTTGAGAAATGTTTCCAGATAGAGCTAAAAGGGAAAGCCCAACACACCCCAAATAATTTGAAAAATGCTTGGAAATAAATGCAAAACTAACAGCATTCCTGCAGCATCCAAGAAACATACGGAGGAAAAAAATGTAATGATCAAAATTGACAGAACTATTCCAAACGAAAATTTTATATACTAATACCACTTCTTTACTCCTCTCAGATATTATTCCTCCTTGAACTAATCATTCATTTATAGACTCCTCTAAATTCAGCCAGCCTCCCAGGGAGGTAATGGGATGATTGGGTAATTTGGCAATTACCAGAAGAAATGCTGCAGCTTCTAAAGAAGGTGGCGATGTTTAGGTTGGCATGGTATGGGGAGGCTGAGATGCAGGCAACAGACGTACTCATATATCCACAACAAATAAAAGAGAATTTACCAGTAGTGACTATCATTTTGCTAATAACAAGATTTTCAAATTTTCAGCAGTCTCGACAGTGGATGCTAAAAGTTCCCATCAAAACTATGACCTCCATGTGTTAGAAACTGTCCTAACATTACGTGAAAAGAGCTTAATTAAAAGAAGCAATGTTTACCCTAAAGCCTCTGTTAAGCAAATCACTGCTGACAACCTGAAACGTTTTAACATCGTTAGTGTACCTCTGAGACAGCCAGCAGCCAAAAACCATGATGTTCTCTAAAATCGTTAAGGTGCTTCTCCCAACTTTGTCCATAAGAAAGTGCTTTTGGAGTCTCCCTCCACCTCTACATATTGATGCAATGTCAGAGAGTTAGTTTGTTAATATGAATCAAATTCATGTGAATTAGGATGTGTTTCGAGAATCTCTATCTTCTGCCACCGAATCCTGACTCAAGACAATGCCCTGCAGCAGATTCACACCTAGAACTGCAGTACTCTGGCCACAGTATATTCACCAATTATGTTCACCGTATGTTTACTGGTTAAAACAGGATTGTTGTGTAGATGTGATGGATATCTCCTTTGAAATAAGCAATGAGCTATCACATGGCTGCAGAAGTTAGCAGCAGTCAGTGCAGCACCAAAGCGCAAGCAGGTGGCACAACCTGCCCCAGTGAGCGATGCACATTGCTCAGCAGCTTAGCAGCATGTCTTCACACACAGAAATCAGGCTCTGTGGCCCAGAGTTACTCTTTCAGGTGAAAACCCACTAGCTTTCCAAATCGCTGTGAAGTCATAAGCCAGATCCATGCTAAGATAACAGCTGTTTGCACGTGACACCCTTGGAAAGCAGCTTGCCATGCTGTCACTGCGAATAACAGAAAACTGTTGTAGTTTGGTCTTCCATAATCATTCCCAACTATGCTTCAGAGTTTAAAGATCTAATCCTGTTTGTAAAATTCCATTAGGCTTCACAAAAAAAAAAAAATAATTAGTCATTAAAGTTTTAGATAAACAGATCTAAGCTAAGAACAAAGTTGCACCACTACTCCAGTGAATTTCAGGATTAAAGAAAATCAATATACCATGTCATATTCCTGTAAAATATTATCTGCAGTATAGCTTGTTTTCTCATTTGTGCATGAAGTTAAAATTTAAGGCCAGTTTTCAGTGACGGCTATTATGGTGTAAACATTAAATAAAAAAAGAGTAAAAAATATTCACCTTCCATACAAGCACGTTTCTTTTTACAATAGGTGGCCAAGTAATGCCCTGACTTTTTGAGTGCTTCAGAAGGCAGAAGCCTGGGGTCTGAACAGGCTCCAAAGGGGAGGCAGCACAGCGGCACCTCCTCTTTATTAGACATCTAACGTAGCAGTGCAATGACAATTTTCATTTGCAATCAAATAAAAATTAGTCAGGCAATTTTTTAACTTGCTATCTTTGCTTTCCCTGTTTATTTGCTTTCAGGGATATCTTCGGGGGGACAGATAGATAGGAAGTTTTAGGGGAAGGAGAGAGCATTAGAGTTTGCAAATGTTCCTCTGACTGGTGGTATCTTACAAACCCCAACTGCAGAAATGGCATACCTAGGGTCTGCTCTCTCTTCTAAAGCAGATTCTTGTAAGCCTGTACATTAATAAATGTTAATTTTATCCAGCTATGTCTACAAGGTGATGTAGTGGGTTGACCCTGGCTGGACACAAGGTGCCCACCAAGCTGCTCTGTCACTCCCCTCCTCAGCTGGACAGGGGGAGAGAAAATATAACTCAAGGCTCGTGGGTCGAGATAAGGACAGGGAGAGATCACTCACCAATTACCATCAAGGGCAAAACAGACTCGACTTGGGGAAAATTAATTCTATTTATTACCAACCAAATCAGAGTAGGATAATGAGAAATAAAAACCAAATCTTAAAACACGTTCCCCCCAACGCCTCCCTTCTTCCCAGGCTCAACCTCACTCCCTATTTCTCTACCTCCTCCCCTCCAGCGGCACAGGGGGTCGGGGAATGGGGGTTGTGGTCAGTTTGTCTCTGCCGCTCCTTCCTCCTCAGGGGCAGGACTCCTCACTCTCTTCCCCTGCTCCAGGGTGGGGTCCCTCCCACAGGAGACAGTCCTCCATGACCTTCTCCAACGTGAGTCCTTTTCACGGGCTGCAGCTCTTCATGAACTGCTCCAGCGTGGTCCCTTCCACGGGGTGCAGTCCTTCAGGAACAGACTGCTCCAGCGTGGGTCCTCCACAGGGTCACGAGTCCAGCCAGCAAACCTGCTCCAGCGTGGGCTCCTCTCTCCATGGGGCCACAGGTCCTGCCAGGAGCCTGCTCCAGCACAGGCTTCCCAGGGGGTCACAGCCTCTTTCAGGTGTCCACCTGCTCCAGCGTGGGGTCCTCCTCGGGCTGTGGGGGGATATCTGCTCCACCATGGACCTCCATGGGCTGCCGGGGGACAGCCTGCCTCACCATGGTCTTCACCACGGGCTACGGGGAACTCTCTGCTCCATACCTGGAGCACCTCCTCCCCCTCCTTCTTCACTGACCTTGGTGTCTGCAGAGCTGTTTCTCTCATGTATTCTCACTCTCTCCAGCTGCAATTGCTGTTGCGCAGGTGTTTTTCCCCTTCTTATATATGTTATCACAGGGGTGCTACCACCGTCACTGATGGGCTCGGCCTTGGCCAGCAGTGGGTCCATCTTGGGGTCCGCCTGGCATTGGCTCTATCGGACATGGGGGAAGCTTCTAGCAGCTTCTCACAGAAGCCACCCCTGTAGCTCCCCCCGTACCAAAACTTTGCCATGCAAATCCAATACAGGTGATTTTCAAATTCCTGTTGATTTAATAAAGAACTTAGATGTTCTGCACTTGCAGAAACACTGCCGTTTAGAAAGACACCTTCAGAGAGATTTAGGTATTTAACCTGAAGAGTCAACATTTGCAGTTCTTCAGCAGGATTACTTAGGCTTTGAGGGCAAATTTCTACATCATCAGATGTGCTGCATGTTGTGTTGTACTGAATCCTTGCCTTGTCTCGATAGATGTGCCTATACTAAGTAACAAAACATGGTCTGGCCAGGCAGTGGGACTCAGTAGTCAATACCATAGCAACTCCCTGGCATGGCTTTGACTCATGCCACAAGCAGCACAAATAAACTCCAGAGGAAAGTTTTGAGTTCAGCCCAGGAGCATCAGGTGGCCAAACTGATCTGCAGCGTAAAAGAGCTGAACAGTGTGGAGGTGTCAGAGCGTGTCCTGCCATCACTGAATGGGCCATTACAGTGTTCAGTCTATTGGTACAGATGTGAGGTTTCTGCAAACTCAGGAACTAATCCTTAATGAGCCAGGAAGAAAAGAGGAAGCTCTTTTATATTTATATTGCATTGAACATGCGCTGTTCTCTCATATGTTTCTGGGATGCACGCTTTTCCAGAATCAATGTGGACTTTATTCCAAGAACAATTTGATAAATTCCTAAAGAACTAACAAGAATCTTGAGGGAAAGAAGAAAATCAAGCTCTTTACTTCTCAAATATTTAATAGCTGGAACCTATAAAGAATTGTTGAAGATCTGCCAACACTTCCAATGATTCTCAAAGTCATAGCATTTTTACTTGCTCCAGAACTGCTGATATCAGCAGGCATGCCCTTCTAAATAATTTATTGGCATTTCTACATAAATTAGATACTTAAAGGTGAAGATGCCATGAACCTTGTGGAGGCTGAGTGCTCACTACATGGACTGTAATTCATCAACCCAACAGACAGATTTCCAAACTGGCTTAAACCCCAGCAGGCTCGCTGCTTGGAAATAGTTCAAGGACTCCAGAGACTGCAATATGCTATTGAAATGTCACCTGTAGTAAAAGCATATTCTACACAAAAATAAATCACCATAAGATAAGGTATAAACCTCAGATAGTTATAAATTGGTGATTTAAATCACATGTTAGTTACTGCTCACAAAAATAAGCAATGTAAAAAATATGTTTACTTCAGGTAAGGACAACGTATTATAAAACACAGGGCAGTTTACACGGCAGACCCATCAGCTAAAACACACTTCTACATGAAGTTTAAATTGTTCAGTAACACACTTTAGTCCTGCCTGTCAGTTTTTAAAGTCATCATGGGCTTTTTTTTTTTCCGAAACTATATAATAGCAGATGACTAGTTTGCAGGATTTGGCCACTGGAAAATGTTATGTCGCTATTTTACCCTTTAAGTACCGTACTTACAAAGACTCCCTGACAGCTAAGATGGAAACAATATGAAGAAGTTGATGAATGATATTTCAAGAAGAAAGCTGAGGATGAGAAATCTGTGAACAAAAACCACTGCACTAGCAAAGAGCAGATAAAAATCTTAAATATGCAGAATTTGTTTTCAGATGAAAGAGAAAATAAAATATCAAAGTTTCCTGTCCTGACTAAAGAATTGCTGCACCCAAGGTTGTGTGGCTATTGGTAGGATGGATCCATTGTTTGGATGGAGCCCTGAAATATATTGGTATGAGGGGGTGAGAAAAGCCAGTGGTGAATGAAACGCTAAAGGGGACAGAAAGATGATAAAACCAGCTTTTTCACCAGAAACCATGAGAGTAGGAGTGGTAAAGTTTCTACTTGAGGTAGAAGAGAACAAGATAGAACAAGACTAAAAATGGAAATAAGCAGGACAATCAGCACCAGTATCTCAAGGCATTCATTTACAAGAGCAAAAAAAATATCATCAGGAGCTCAAAACAGTTATGAAATCAACACTGATGGCCTACAAGTTACAGAAAACCTGAGTTACAGCAGGTGAAGGGGGAAGGAAGCTGCTGACACCAGAGATAACAAGTGAGTGTTAGTGAAGGTCATTTTATCTCCCTGGTGTCTGTGTGACTAGCCACAGCCCAGCAAGAGATGGGGAGTGCTCAGCCCTCCGCGTATGAACAGAGGTGCAAGTGCAAGAATTCCTGTTTGAACACAAATCATGGTTTGCTTTTATTAAATGGGCTGATGTTTTCATTACTGGGAATTCACAGGAATGGAAACAAAGGAAGATGCCAACATAGTGAACTTTTCAGCTACTAGCCAAAAACCTCTTTGCAAATGGTTTTTTGATCTAATTCATAGCACAGACCCAGACTATGTGGAGGCCCAAACAAAATGAATAAACTAAATGGATGATGATCAATGAAACAAGGGAATTTTCAAGCATAAACAGAATTTGTGGATTCTGTTTTTTTTTCCTATTTATTCTTGAAAAGCCTTCTTTTGAGAGTAGATTAAAAATGTTTCATTGTCCATTCTTATTCAGTTACTACCAAAAAAAAAAGGGAGAAGATTAGACATTTGTATACTTGCTGTAAACTATGAGTTTTGCTTTGGTCCCCACCTCTATGTTCTTTTCAGTATTTGTTTTTGACTCTGACAAATTAGCTCTCTTCGCACTATCCAGATTATGATTTTGAGGCCAAATAGAAAATAAGGTATAGCACCATCTTCCTTGTGAGAAGAGATGCAGCAAATTAGTTAACCAGAATTCAGTCACCATAGCGATTCAAACCATGCCTGACTTTCTACCTTGCTACTTGCCATTCCGAACATTACTGCCTGCTTAAGATGAGACACCCAGAGGAAATAGGGTTCTGCTCTCACATTTACACAACACCATTACTTTATCTTAATGACTAACACGCCCTGTTTAATAAAGCCCTGGCATCAACTTTATTACATCCTGCGCTGCTAATGATTTGGTAGTCACCTAATGCATTAATCTTGATTCATGGCTCTCTTGAAATATTTATATAGTACAAAATGCTTAAGTGAAGGTCAGTTGCATATAAAGCTTCAGAGAAATTGCAAGATCTTGTCTCGCCTCTAGTGGTGCTCTCAGCAGGAGAGCATTGTCCACTCACCCCTGGTTGTCTTCCCACACATCTCACCTGCTTTCCCGTGCTACAGAAAGCTAAGGACTCCAATACAGACATGCCTGGTCTGCTCCTCTTCCCCAGCTATTTACACCTAGCTACAAAACAAGATCTACCAAGAACTGGAATTTCTTAGTCTGCATCTACCCCACATACATTAAAAGTGTCCGAGGCCCTAATCTCAAGCAACTGAAATCCCCTAAGTATAGAGGAACAGTATCATTTGAGCATGCCCAAGAACCAATCTCAAAAGGCCTTGGAATCATGAGATGGATGAAGCTGAAGCCCCTGCTACTAGAATAAACAAAAAAAGTGTTGATACAGAGAAGTTTAGAAATGGTGATTCAGAAGCACATCAAAAGACATATGCAAATAGTTGAAAAGCACAGAATGGTACCTACAACATCAATAGGCACCAGTGACCCCGGCAGGCAGGTAGGAGCTGGGTTTAGCAGACAGTCCAGCCACTGTGGGCAGTAAAACGAACCATATGGCAACAAACACAAGATTGTATTACTGAAGGAAGAACTTTATTTTCACTGCTTTTTACATTCATAAAGGAACATGCACAAATGCTTTCGGCTGGTTTCATCTTAATTCCTCTGACATTAAAAGTGTGTGCTGGACCAGGGAAATTCAAGCCATAGGACATAATGTGGACAGTATGGAACCTAGAACATAGGCAGAGAGATGAAATCTCTGAAAAAGCTAGATAGGCCTTTCTCTAAGTATGAAAGGAGTTCACTGAATCTCAGCCACAACTGCTTCTGCAAGCCTATTCCCAAGCCACAAAAGGCAGGGTAGACAATATAATGCCACAGGCTGCTAAGCCTATAACCAACTTTTTGCCACTTTTCCTGTATATACCTCACAGCATGTAGGAAATGTCAGTACTGCTTCCAGCAGCACGCGCTTTATGTGCTACTTCTGCACGTGGTATGTGGTTTTCTACTGGAGCGTTTCAGCATGGGTGGTTGGTTGCAAGATATTGAGGGTGAAAGTTAGCAGTAAAAGCTGAGGTTGATGTGGAAGAATCCTACACAGACCTCTTCTTCTTCTCTAAATTTTTTCCTCTTTGCAGCTGTTTTTTGTTCCCATGCACTGTCTAGTGACACGAATCATGGAACAGAAGTAACAGTTTAATCAATAAAGTGTTTAATTGCTAAAAATTATTCCACAACCACAAACTCACAGCCAAGAGACACACTATCTGTCACTGAAGATGCATTGTGAGGGAAAAAGGAAGAGGTTTGAATGTCATTAGCAAAACAATAATAAAATAACCCATAAAAATGGAAAATATGACTCAGTGAGAGCATATAAACATAAAACAGTGTGGTCCTCAAGATGGAATCATATTGCATTACAGATAATTCCATATAATGTGGTTTAAAATGGCAAGCTGTATTTGTATTTTAAGGTGTGCAGACATATTTATTATGTGCAGCCAGTTTACTCTATTGCTTCATGAATTCAAGGAAAAATGTAGTTTCCATCAAATTGAATTGCATTAAGTGGTCAGTGCACACTGAGAAGAACAGAGTCTATTGCTCTCAAATGAAGAATCTACCTGGAAACATACGTGAGACTATGAATTCCGAAATATTAGACATTGTGTCATATAGTAATGATTAAAATGAATCTGTTGCAGTTCTGATCATTTATATGCAATGCTTCCTTGAATACTTACTCACTTTGCTATGAAGATATATGTAAAGAGCCCAGCAAAACAATCTGCCTCAGCACTTCTGTTATAATTAAATGCAGTCACATGTTGGCACAAGTAATGACCACCATCTGCTCAAATCCATGGCTAGTCTGTCCTTCACCACAAATCTCCGCATGTCCAGCAAAATACCCATTACCAGCTGATTCTCCAAAGCACCATATGAATAATTTGAATATGCAACATGTTTGTTACAGATGAGTGCTAATGTATTTGGCCTCTAAAAATGCTGGCCTGGTTTTGGATGCTTTAATACTAATAACACTAAATCCTTAAAAGAAAACATACTAAATGACCCAGGTTGCAAAATCAGGTCTCAGGAATTAGAAAAAGCCAAGACTTATGTTGCCTCTTCAGGCTTTAGGCATTTGCATGCAACACCCTACCCTGCTCATAGGGTATCCTTGCGTAAGACTGTATCTCATTTATTTCACAAAATTTATTTCACATTGTGGGTATGCTCAATGCAACTATTTCACTAATTATTTTTATTCCATTTGTATCTCTCATCTTTTTACTACTCACCAGTCAAATCTTGTACATTTGAAGATTATTAATTCTCTTGAAAGTTTTCCATTAGCATTTCTACATGCTCAGATGAAGTCTGAGCACTTTGTGAAGTCTAGACTCTCCCACTGTTCACATGG
Organism: Nyctibius grandis; assembly: GCF_013368605.1. Classification (NCBI taxonomy): domain Eukaryota; kingdom Metazoa; phylum Chordata; class Aves; order Nyctibiiformes; family Nyctibiidae; genus Nyctibius; species Nyctibius grandis. The sequence goes on from NC_090664.1 coordinate 51,155,798, forward strand.
TGGATTTTCAAGCACATATTCTGCAGCAGACAGCCTCTGGAACAAAGCTCAGCACTTCAGCATTGCTTCAAGCTCTCATTCCTGTCTGGATGGATGGGCATGGCTGTGTCAAAGTGTATCGCATCCCAGCCCGCTAATAAATATCTGGACACCACCTCTTCTGAGACTTGCAATCATTAAGATTGTCAATCTATAGATGTCAATGTTGACAGCCCATATATCGGTGTTGACAGCCCATATATCGGCTGTGGACGTAGGTGTGAATAACATACCTGTGAGCCTGCTTTTCACCCAGCAATATGGGCATAGTCTATGGTATTCATCAGTCTAAAACCCTCAGGCTTTATTCACTTAAGGAGTTTTTCTTCCTAACACTTTTTTCAAGAAAGTGAGAATTATTATCCTCTTTTTACAAATGTAGAATCAACGCCTAGATAAATGAATGTCCAAATTTCTAATCTGAGATGCCTAATTTAACATTTACTATGTCCATATCAACTTCTGCAACCAATCTTGAAGACAACTAATTTCACTACACTACCTCAGCTTAATCTCTGCAGTCATCAAGCCTGGAGACTGAACAGGACAGAGGGTCCAGTGAAAAAAACAACCGGGGGGGGGGGGTGATCTTGTAATTAAAGACTGTGCAAGGATACCTGTATATGCAAGAGAAACTTTATATTTGCATGCAGCCTGACTCTACTGATCCATCTACAAGCAACTTCTAAGTGAACACTGGTAATGAATGGGAGTGTCTCTCATGCTCCTGATTCTTCTTTCTTTTTATAGACCTTTGGTGAACAGAGAAAGATTTCTTGGCAGCTCTTGCATGCACAGCAAAGTGCAAGTGCAATGGCCACAAGTTGTAACATGAGAAATTCTGATTAGACATTAAAAAAAAATCATAATAGGAGTGGTAAAGCATTGGAACAAGGGCTAGAGAGACTGTGTCATCCCCACCCTTGAAGAGTTTCAAAGCTGGAATGCATGAGGTCCTGAGGAACCTGATCTAACTACAGTCTAGCCCTGCTTGGAGTGGGTTTGGGCTAGGTTACTGCAGCAGTACCTCCAGCCTAAGCTTTCCTGTGACTGTCCTTCTGTGATGTCTCCACACAGCTTATGCTGCATAGTGGAGTCTAGAGACTTCTCCCCACTGCACCATGGACATGTTCATTCTTCCAAATGAGAAGGAAATAAATGGAGCACATTCCTGATCCACTTCATTTTGAAGATACCATTTGCACAACCATACTCATATATGATAGGTTATTTATGCATGATCCCTTCTAGGTCTCCCCATGACTGAGTAAACATCACACAAATGCATATTCCCAGTGAGATGCCATAGTTTGGCTGAGGCAATTAGCTCATCATTACTGGAAATAGTAGTGAGCTATATTCTATGTGACATAAGTAAATTCAAGGGAATGAAATACCTAGTTCCAAATTATAGTATCATCCATCTAGATTTTCTGATAGTCCTGAAAGACAGATGGTCTAGCAAATGGCTGTAATCATCATATGGGCACAGTTTAACTCTGAAGACATGTTAAAAAGCGGTATTTGCAGAAATATCAACGTGCAGATGTGAATGGGGCCTTCTGATTGGGTAGGTTCAGTGAAATACATCGGTAAAATTTCAGAGGACATTTCCTTCAGATATTCTTCACTTTCAAAAAGTAGCTTAACAAAAAACTTAAACATGGCCACAATTAACTGATTTACCATTAGTAATAATGCATATGTCAAGCTCAGACTCCGTGATTCTTTCTTTGAAACAACTCTTCTTTGAGACAGTTGGAAGATCTTCCAGAGTATGAAAAACAAAAGACCAAAGCACGTGTCAGTAAATGACGCTGAAAAGCTACATCTTGTTAAATAAAAGAGGCCAGAGCTTGTTCTCTGTTTCTGAGGCCAAATGCCACAACTGCTCCTCAAAACAGGATGGTCATGTTTGGAAGGGTCATGGGCCACCTCGTTCCCCAAACTGTGCCTCTGGTGTTCCTGGGAGAGCACTCACTGTCATGAGCCAAAAAAAGTGACGAGGAGCAGCTAATGGGAGCAGTAAGGTCAGTGCTCAGGCCTATGTTCAGCCCTGCTGTCAGCTCCCATATTCATATATGTGCTGCAATGTGTACTTATACTGAGTATGGCTGAGAGACACATTTTGCTGCCTTACAATGCAAACAGACTTCACTGGTGCATAGTCTGATATGTACCTAGGTTTTGTGTATTGTGTACAAGTGCAAAACACGATTCTTGACATTCTCAAATAATTACCTGAATTTATCAACTAAGAACTCTTACAACAAATAACCCCAATTAGGCCTCGAAACAGGACCTCTGTACCATGCTCATTTTAAAGGAGAGGAATTTTTTGGAAGCACATACTGTCTCTGAAAGAGAAAACCAAAAAGCTAATCCTGACATGATTTATTACCCCCTTCATCTCATGCAATAATTCAATTGTTCTTTGTGTCCTGGCCTGATCCTGTAGTCTTTGCTCTTCTAAGTTGCCCTGATTTTATCAAAGGGAGGAAGGGCTGCAGGATTAGGTCCTGACCTCCAACCAATATTCTCCTCAAAGCAAAATGATGCATTCTGCCTGCTCAGAATTGCCATCATAGTAGGTGGCATAGGGAAATGTAATATTTCTTTGGTAAATAAGGTTAAGTTATATTGCTTCAGTTTTTCATTTGAAGAGAGCAGAAAATTTCCTTCTCCCAGTCTTATTGGATTCAGAAAGTCACCCACAAATACAGCATGTGGGGATGGGAGGCAGACTATCTGCGGAGAGATCCATACGGCACATGCAGATGGGATTAATCTACTTGTTCCCTAGATGTAATTGCAGTTTCACAGAAATTCTGCTAAAAACACATTTATTTGGCAGTAAATAAGATGACTAATTGCAAAGGATAGCTGCACACAAATTCCAGACTGAAATTTTTGGCACATTTCTAATTGTCATATAAAAGAAAATGACATGCTCTCTCAACTCATTTTTCCTAATTAAATGCAAAATATGACATTATTCCTACTACTCTTATTGGTGGAAATGAAGGCTATTCCAGTTTAACTATCAAATGCAGCATATGGTTCCCTGATTATTGCTATACAGTGCAGCAGAAGTCCTGGGCAGATGATTTCAGGACAGGATCTGACCATGCCTCCTACTGAGATCCATATAGATACTCTCAATGCAGACTTGCAAACTGTTCTGTATAGAGTTCTATATAGGTGATGTGGCCCTAAATCAATGACTAAAGGATTAGGTCTTCTTTTTTTCAAAGTTCTCTAAATAAATTGTCACATACATTTCAAATACAAATTTTGTACGATAATCAAGTCATTAGAGGTGTTACAAGCCAATGGCTTGTCAGCAATCTTTGCTTGCCTCTGACCTGCTTGTATCAAAAGGCTATTACAAACACCCAGTACCCAAAGTCACGCAGGGTATATCTGGCAGGAGAAGATGAACTCAGATCTTTTGTGTCCCAAGCCAATGACAGAACTGACTCTCCATATAGGATTTCTAATACTGTTAAAAAGGCTAAGAGAAATTATGTATAAATTCTTTACTGCCAGCTTTGAATAATGAAACAAAAAAATTCCTTTAGAGTAGCACACAACATAAGATATTCTAGTATATGTAACATTAAAAAAAACACAATCCTACAACAGAAGTACAGTGCAAGTCTAACACAGAGCAGACATGTTTTACTAGTACAGTGGGAATTTATTGTTGCTGCCTTTATCTGTACACACAAGAGCAGCTCTGTCATTCTGTCCGCATAATAGGATGCAAAATATGCCTTTTTATTAATTGCTCAACATCTACCAAACAGCATAATATCTCCCATGTGGGAAAACACATGCTAAGAGGAAAAAATACAACAAAAAAACAAACTACAATTTAAAGAGCGACATTTCTCAGCACTGGACATAAAAGAAATTCATAAGAATGCAGCTGGTTGAACACCATCACTTGCCCTGACTGTGAGTCCTTCTTTATGCATGAGGATTTTGAGGTCTAATGAGTATGCACAGAGCATTCCCACTGATTCACCACCACAGAGAAGAGATTTGGCTGGGATTTCATCCAGAAAATGGCTAAGAAAATAGCAAAATGCAGGTATGGGAGAAGCTCTGCTGTGCTCCAATATTCTACCTTCCGTTCGTAATAGAGCTTCCTCATATGACTGCGGCTATTTTCCCTGCCTTGCTGCACATAAACCCTCTCTAAAGCACACTTCTGATACTTTTCCATCAGGAAGATCTCCCAGACCCAAAGAAAATATGCTGCAAGCCAGGGCTCTTCCTCGCAATTCTCATACACTGAACTCCTCTGCTCTGCACAAGAGATTCAAATGTCTAGATACCATGGCCAAAAAAAGACAGAGAAGCACCATTCTCCATTTTTTTTTTTTTTTGATAACTAAGCATTGCCACCTCTTCAGTAATCAAAGATCATAAGTCAGACTCATACATACACCAAATTACGAGACAACTGGAAAAACGACGAATATTTTCAAACAGAAAACCTAAAATGTATCATTAGCTTTCTGGATTTGTTCTTTCCAACACATTCATTTCAAGGGCTTTTTTATTCGCTTGTTTGCTTGCTTTAAGCTGACGTCTGCATGTAGCCATTTGCCTCCTGGAGTAGGGACATTAAGAGAAATGCCAAATATTGTAAGAACTGTGATAAAAACTGTGGTTTATAACCCAGCTAAGCCTCCTCCACCCATGTTTTGCCGGAGGAAGCCAGGGAAACCCCGGATCTGCTGCTCTCCAAATCTCACTTGAAACTTATCATAGAATCATAGAATGGTTTCAGTTGGAAGGGACCTTAAGGATCATCTAGTTCCAACACCCCTGCCACAGGCAGGGACACCTTCCGCTAGACCAGGTTGCTCAAAGCCCCGTCCAACCTGGCCTTGAACACTGCCAGGGAGGGGGCAGCCACAGCTTCTCTGGGCAACCTGTGCCAGTGTCTCACTACCCTCACAGGAAAGAATTTCTTCCTAATATCTAATCTAAATCTACCCTGTTTCAGTTTAAACCATTCCCCCTCGTCCTGTCACTAACTTGTGGAGATGCTGGTGGCTATACGACATCCTTGACAGTGGGAGAGAAGGCTGCAGTATTTGTAATAGCTGTGTGTGGTCAGGATTTTAATGAGATAGGTCAGGAACACAAGCAACAGGGAATTGATGAGAAACAGGCCACACAGCGACTGGTGAGAATAGAACCTTTTACTGTTTTTCCATCTTCATGAACACACCTCAGCCTAGCAATGCACCAGGCCATTGACTCATCAGCGACAAAGACAAAATTTAAGATCATGAGATCCATATACTAAGCACGGTTACAGTGAGAATCCTGAGACGCTGGCTACGCCTGGAAATTTTAAAGTCAAAACCAGCCTCTTCATCTCAGAGATACTCATCTCCTTTCATTTTCTGTAGCTTAAGGAGTGTCAGCACTGATAGGACTGCAGGACACAAACCTGAGATGTTATTTAAATATATCAATTTAGGGGAAAATATCAGCAAGATATGGCAACAATATGAGCAGCTTTATCAGCCAGAAACGTTTTATATCTAAACCTCAAATTCTCTAGAGAAATCTTCAGACTCAAAGAAACAGCAAACCACTGTATAATTCGTCTTCATAATCTTGATGTGTGATTTTTATCACTGACATACTACTGCACTCCTGGCTTTTATTGTAGTCTGATTCATGTTAAAGGTGTCCATTTGGCCTTGTTGAGGTACAATGCAATAAAATCACCTTTTCCTATTTATTTCTTTTGGAGTCAGTGAGGGACTCAACAGAATTTGGCTGGTGGAAAGCTAAAAGCTAGACCTTACGCTTGTTTCAACAGTGTAAATCTACTGCAATACCACTGATTTCAGTGACATTGCATGTGGTTACATCTAAGGACAGCTATCTCTAGCGGTGCAAGCCCTTTTCCACTTATAGCTGGAAACAGAGAAAGTGTTTTGAGAAAATACAGCTGTGCATTTACCCTTTTTTATACTCTCCTGCAGCTATCTGCTACTGACCACTGTCCGAGACAAGGCACTAGACTAGATGGATCCTCTGTCTGCCATCCTAATGTCATTCTTATTTTTTTTGTAGGGCAAAAATCTCCAGAAGTGCATCCAGTCTACTTATTTAGCCTGTAGAGTTATGCCTCAGAATCCATTTCTTTAATTAAATAAAATATTTGGATACTCTTGTTTAAGTGGAGATTGTAAATAATACACTGTTTAATACGTTTAAAAAATCACCTGGCATTGAACAAACCATTTAATCTAACTTGGTTAATTTGGAATCAATATTATAATTAATTCCATACTTCATCTGTCTTTCAAAGTGGTGAAACAAAACAGCTTCTATCAGTTCAGACCTGTAGGACTGTGTGAAACACTAAGGCTGTATTCCTGCTTCCCCTTGCTAAGGAAGATTAATCAGCAGAAGGGTTCCTTGCTTTCAGGAATGCTTTTTAGAAGCAGTTCATGACAAACGGAAAAAGAAAAAGTTTCACAACTTTATTCATGTGATATAGTGTCTGATTTGATTTTTAAATCATTAGGCAGTATGAACTGTACTAGCTTCACTTTAGGTAAATCATAAGGACTTGTCCTCCCTGCATTCCTGTGAAATGCTGAAACTCCTGGGCTCACTTTGCTTGAAGGAGGCTCAAAGTACAGAGACTAACAGGAAAAAAATCACAGTCCCATTGGCTCCATGAAGGAAGAGTTCAGCCTGACAGACTCCTCCAGTGCCACCCAGCACAGCACCCAGGTCTCCAGTTAGAATTACAACCAGACATAGCCTCTCTCATCCTTACGGAGAATAAAACCCTCTCAGATTTATAACACAGTGCATATTTTACAGGCTAGCAAGGGCAGCAAACCTACTAGAAAGACAGGTTGTCACCAACCCTGTCACTCTCTTGTCCACTAAGGACCCAAAAGCTGAAGGATCATCAGAAATCATGCTCACACTTAATAGGTTTTCCTAATTACCGGGCAACCAGACATACGATCAGAGGGAATAGCGGTGGCTGAGAGCTCCCAAACTAACTACTACAGAAGTTAATTCTTTCTTCTGTGGCAGAGAGCTACTCTGCAAACCTTCAATTCCCTGTAATGTCCAATCCAAACACGCTGCAGATCATTATTTTTTAAAACCCTTTCCAAAGAAGCATTTATGTTATTTGTCCCTCCCTTAGAAGAATGGTTTTCCTATCCCATGAGACCTGCGCTGTGAAATGGCAATCACGACAGGCTCGAAAAGTCTGTTTTCCACTTCCACTCTGAGAGCAGTTTTGGAGTGTCCGGTGCTCAGCCAGGGGCACCGGTCCCTTGTATTGGTGTGATGCCAGGCAACACTGTAAGTGAAGATCAGTAGTGAGGAAAGGGGCCAGAAGGCTGCAAATAAAATAGTTAGAAAACGTATGCCCCCATGGAGATATCAGAAGGATTTAATGATTTAAAACTTCCTTTCTAGAGTCTTCCAATTCCCACGACTCTTATTTAGTTTAACAAGAGCTGTGAGCATGCAGATTTACTCACCAGTATTGGCAAACTCTGGATATTTCCTTAATGCTCCTATTCCTTTAGCCATGTGGTTAATAAAGAGCGTTTCTTTTTTGGTGGGGGACACACACACACCTTTTATGCATTCATGGTGCAGGGGAAGTTTGTTAACATGATTTGAATGACCCCTTAGAGATTCAGAGAAACAAAAAGTAATTCAGCATAACATAACAGTTTCAATTTCCTGATTTCTGTGGCAATCAGGAAACTCAAATCATGATTTCTAAACCCCAGAGGCCAACATCTCTGCAACGATTAAAAAAGTTTTGTTGCTCTAGCCGAGCAGCACAGTAAACACGTATCGGTACCTTAAGGCACCTACCAGTGAACACTGCCCTGTCAGCTGGGCTTTCTGTGGTGGGGCAAAAAAGATGTAAAAAAGAAACCCCACATGCAACAATATCAGTTCCCAGCAGCGTTACTGCAATCTACCAGTGTGCTGAGTGTGGCACAAGGGACGATGTTCAACCCATCTCTCACTACAAGGCACTTCTCTGATCCTCGCTCTGGTCACTGACCCAGCAGCTGGGATTCTCAGGAGCCCTCTGGACATTTTAATGTTCTGCCCATAAGTGGGACAAGTGAGAAACAAGTGTGCATCTGAATGACCTGCAGATTTTGGAGGCTTCATTCTTAACGTTGTGCTGCTGGCAAAGTCACTCTCTCCTAATGCAAAATACCAGGAGGGGTGACAAAATCAGACCAGATCCCTGATTAATAGTTTGCCTCATTGCCCTTTACTATATCACCAGTGACAACAGCAGAATGCGGGGCTGGCGTTGGGGAGCAGCTCTGCAACTAGATTGCATTAAGAAACAGATTCCTCCTTCCCCTGAAATTCCTCCTTCTATGGCTCAAAGCTCTCTGTGATCATTTCCATCCTCCCATAACAGATGCCCCGGCAACACATTTGCTCCTGCAGGTTTACTGATTAAAATAGCTCAAAGAGAAGTGTATGTGACTTGGCTTTTAATCATTTCATTTAATAAGAAAGAAAAACAAAACAAAACAAAACATAGCAACCCGCACTTTGTTTATTTGCCTCATCAGATAACAATTTTTGGCAAATGCTGCTACCCAGCTGAATTTAACAGCACACTAAGTTGTTGCAATACTGACAAATACAGAGCATACTTGTTATAAGAGTGTTAAAAACGATGACAACAAGAACTCAAGCTCTTCTCTGAGAATTACTGGGAATCTTGTGCCCTTTTCACAACTGAGATCTCCAGAGAAATTCCCTTGTGCCTTATCCAGTTTAAAATTTTAAGATGAGCTGCAGCAGGCAGCACAAGCAGTAGTCAAATGCTATTCTTCCCGTGCCAGCCCTGCTAACTTCAAAGAAGATGCACAGAAAACGGAGAACAATTAAGCCTGGTTTTCAAAACACGCCATCTCAATACAGAGCATCACTGCTAAATTTTGTCCAGTAGCTTATTTCTAATCTCAGTTACAGAAATTTTGAGAGAATTATGAGAAGCAGACTGGGCACAGAACGGCATTCCAAGATTCACATTTGACTATTAACCTTTGTAAGACCAAAAGAGATCAAATTCAAAGCTGAAAACAATGGAAGGACAAGAATATTAGTCAAGAGTCCTCTTCGAGTAATATTCTTAATTTAGTTTCCACTCCAGTGGGAATGCCAAGTACAGGTAATCCTGAATATACATAAGAAGTTATGTCATAATAGTGATTTGGTATACGAAAAATTTCTGTGCTCAAAGTGCAAAAACCAGAGCTTTCTTCCTTCCTAACGTATAACCATGCAAATCTCCCTGGGGTCATTTTGGGACATCTGGTCCTTCTTGTTTGCTTCCTGAATTAGATACGACATTTTCATCGCACCAGATTCCTCTCTTTAGCCTTTTTGCACTACGTGTGCCGATAAAATACAGAGGCTTGTGAGCTCTTCTGAGGCAACAAATTCAGTACTTGGATACCCAAGAGCAACTATAATATATCTGGACAGAGAAATCGCATATGCTATGTCTTGTGCTAAGAAAGCATCTAGCAACTTGCAAAAGCTAACATAACATTCATCCTCCCAGTAAAAAGGACAGAGTAAGTTAACAAACGTATATTTTCATGCTTCAGTTTCCAAGGTTCACTGGGGGAAAAAAACTGTGGCAGGAGGTCCATTTGAAGAAATATTTCTAACACTTTTGAGCTAGTCAAAATTTTTGGAACAGAAGTGTTGGACTTGACACGATCTAGTCACTGAAACCAACACTTCTGCTGGGAATGTGCTAATTTTGATGAAATCTTTAGAAAAGGTGTTTTATGTTTAGAATGGTCTGAACATGAGAGAGACCATGGGCAAAAATAAAGAGAGATAAAACATAATCGGGTGACCGAGACCAACAACTCAGAAGTAGGTCAGAACAATTTACTTTACCAGTTTCAGAGCTGAAAGCTGAACTTGGCCACTGATGTCCCAGGTGAGTGTCTTTTTTCTCCACATGGCCAATCTGTTTTTCTAGTCCAATTAATATTTAATTGTTTATGCAGCTGCAACAAGAAAGACTGAGAGAAATCCAGCCCAGAGCAGCTAACTGCTGAATGGTTAGCACACTCCTTGGGGAGGTGGGAGAATGGCAAATACCCTAATTTCTCTGCAGTTTGCTTTTCTGAGCTCTATTTTTTACCAAGAACTTACTCAGTTCTTGGGCTTTCACCCACACAAAAGAGGAAAAAAAGACGATGTCTTAAAAAAATCCTCCACAAACAAACAAAAAACCCCAATCAAAACAGAAACCTGAGCATTTTTGTTAGACAGAAATATTTACCCCCACACATAACCACAAATAAAAAGTGTGGTGCAACTTTGGTCCCTCTATGGACTCTCTGAGTTGATGAGACTCTCCCCATTTCTGCTTTTTAGAAAAGATCCAGTTTTTCCTTCCCATTTGAAGACATCTCACAGCAGGCTCTGCACCAGTAGCGTTTACACCCAGAGCCCAGCTGGGTTTGGCACAGACACACTTTTCTCTCCAAAGAGTGCAACCCATGGTTAGTAGAAGTGATCAGATTGGTCAAAGATTATAAAATCTTAACAAAAGAAACAACATAAAGACTGAATTTAAAAAAAAAAGTTGTAATAGAGAAAAAAAAAACATGATGAGGTCTACTTTACCCAAGCCTTTTATGTAGGTCACTCCTACCCCATTGCCTTTGAGATGGGGCAGTGGTTTTCTCCTCCCCTTTTCACCTCATCTCACCTGCCCTTTTCAAATCCTGCCCAAGGTCACTCTCATTGTCTGTGCCTTCTCAGCCTGGTTAAACCTCTTCTGCAGAATGTCAGAGGTGCGTATCAAAGCAGATGGCTCTACATTGTCTAATATCCCTTGAAACATCAGCCAGGAGGTATGATACTACCAGCTAACACAGTCCTCCCTCCCATTCTTGGTTATTTTTTGTTAGCAAATGAAAGACTCAATATGTGCCCTGATGAAATCACCACAGTAGCTAGTCAACACATTGCATGCATCACTTATCACAAATGTTTCTGCTGCCATTCTCATCCGCCAGTCAACCACAAGCTGAAACAGCACAACTGTGGATAATATATGTTTTTTAGAAGTTGTTCAATACACTGAAGTTACAAGGGGATCTGTGGGAGTTGAATGATTCCCACATCTACCACAGTGCTAAATACCAGCTGCCCATTGCTAAGTCAGCCGTTTCAGCAATGGGGCACTTTCAGATGAAATAGCCAGTGATATTTCTGCAAGAAACGTGAGCTACGTGGGGAGCTTCTACACTGCAGAAATTAGACACTGATCTGTGCGGAGCCTAAACCTGCACCATGTAATGAAAAAATGGCTTATCTTCTGGCACTGCAATAGTCAATGTACAACGGCATCATTTATTGACCTATCCATAGCTGTGACACAATTAATGGCAATTTGGTTTCCAGCAAAAGTGCATGTGATTGACCCTACTTCATTAGTCTGGAGATTATTTTACAAACTGAGAGCAAAGTGCTGTGATTTAACAGATGAACTACAATAGCTGATTCATTTAATCTTATTTCAACTCCAACAAACCCAGTTACCTTTCAGAGATAATTTATTAATGAAACAGCCTCTGTACAAGTATTGGTCCAAGATTAAAGAAAGTAAGTGTCTTCTCTCTGGATTTGTATTTCAAATAGATCTCCATGTGCTTAACTTTATTGATTCAAGAAGTAGGTATATGATTGGACAGATAGACAGATGTAGCGTTTCAACCGATCTACATTCATAACACCACACAAAAGCATTCAAACAGCATTTTAGCTTTAATCTCAGCTATCTGACTCTGCAATAAATTCTTTTTCTAAACTAGAAAAGCTGCAATAACAATATGGAGGACTGCAGGAAACCTTTGCTAATGATAGACAGCCTAAATACCTTTTAATTGTAGGCTGTGGTGGAAAAATAAATAAGGCAGCTTTTCCTAGCCTCCTGCACTTTTATGTGGTGCAGACACAGACAAACCTTTGCGTGGCCTCAGTGAAGCACTGAGACTGCAGAGCAGCCTTGACATTGACTTGAGTGGGCCAGAACTCCAGTCCCAAGGGGCAGGAGCAAAGTGGACCTAGAGTCAGCCAAAATTTGAGAGGCAGAACACTACATTAATAACAGCAACAACAAAAAGGGCTTCTGACAAAACACTTGATTAATAGAAAGTTGACTTTTTTCCTTGTGATGTTTCCAAAATGAGTCTGCTCTTGTCTCTTTTCAAAGGTATACTAGCCACAAACTAAGACAGACAATAACATTTTTAATTCTGTTCAAAGCTATTAACTTTTTCCCAGCACTTGGGGAAGAACCATTTTTCATTTTTGCTTTGGAAGTGCTGCAGAACATTTACACAGCGCTATGGATGTGACAGCCTGGGGAATGGGTGCGAGCAGGTGCAGATCTGTGGACCTGTGGCCCTCCCATACCCTGCAGATGCACCTGGACAGCATGGGGAAAGAAAAGAGCATGCAGTCCACAGTGGAAGAAAACCAATTAATTGTATGTGGTATTTTCAAAACACCAAAAGGAAATTAGGCAATTAATGAAGTTGCCTAATTCCCTTAGGCAATGTGATAATCCCAGCTAGACCAGAAGAGTGAGACAGTACACCAAGAAAACTGCTGTCCCTTCTGGGTCTGGCTCTCAGCTGGGACAGCTCAGCATCTTCACAGAAATCAGAGCTGTTTTGCACCCGTTGAGAATCTGGCCCAATATTATTAACTTCAGTTAAAAATGTTCCATTTTTAACATTATCTGTGTATTTTAAAGGAAAGGAAAATCTAGCCCAGACCACGCAGTTTATATGCAGTAGCTCGGTGATACAAAATCCACTACCAGACATGATCTGAATTAGGAAACGTGGCGTTCACCCTGACTTGTCATTGATCACTCCTCCTTTAGAGACTTAAAACAGCTGAGAGGAACAGTTTATGCTGAATAGACTTCCAGAAACCTCCAGCAGTGAAAACCAGCATCAGTCCTTTCAAGGCTCTGGCTCCTGCGGGGAGTGGGAGGAGGAAGAGAAGCGGCTGGCACAGACTGAAGTGTGCTGTTACTGCAAGGGCTACTCAGTTTCACCTGTCTTCTCCTCATGATTTGTGAAGATGCACCTTATTTCTGCCTTCAGCATTCATTCAACATACCTTGCTGCGTTGTCTTGCTATGCCATTTATTTTCTAACGGATGGTTCAAGCACATGAGTAGCCATCAGGTTATTTGAGTCAAAGTAACAGGCAAACTAGAAGTCTAGAGGAATTAGGAGCAAAAAAGGCACTTGGAAATGAGCACTGAAAGATATGCAAGCTTGTCTCAGACCCTCACACCTCCTTCTTCTCTTGCAATAGCCAGAGGGAGATTGTTCTACTCTGTCCTAAAGCTAAGGGATTTAATCTTACCTGGCTTCTTGCACCAGAAGTGTATAAAGCTTGCTCAAGGTCTGTTGTTTTCTTTAGCTTCCATTTTACAGTCCTGTCATACATCTTTCTTATCTGCTTGCTCAATTTTTCTTTTTTTTTTTCAATTTTCTTTTTAAATTATTTTTTCTTTTTTTTCTCTTGAAGATAATCTGTTTGCTGGAGAGAAGTTCAGCCTGCGTTGCTTAATTCAGCAGTTAGGTCTCCTTTTGTTTTTCTTGTGAATTTTAAAGATGTAGACTGGATAGCCTTGAATCAATGATGTTATCGGGATTGTTTTTTATTCTAATGCAAGAAGTAGCCCATTGCTCATTCCCAGTACAGAATCACCAGTCATTTCCATACAGTTTGGCTTTAATAGACTGAATCATTGGCTGCTTTTGTCTCTTACATAAAAGAAGAATCAGCCTCAGTAATCAGAGCTGAGTCTCAACACTAGAAGGAAAAAAACCACCACTCTTCTTCCCGATGCCAAAAAAAACCACATGCCCACTGCATAAAGAGAGCACTGTTAAAATCCCTTTAGCCAATGCCTAATAACCAAAGATCTTTTAATCTGGTTAGATACTTTACCAGCTCTTTGATAATGATCATCAGAAGAAAGGCATACTTCATCCTATTCATTTACTATGGAATTGTCCCTAAACTGCCCATAGGAAAATTCACCTGGCAGTTTCAGTCATTTTGCATTTTGTACCTTTTACCATCTAAAAATGTTCAGGTACAGGTTCTCCCATGAGACAAAAGACATTTTTTCATCTGATCCTGTAAACCCCCTTTTCTGATTATTGAAAGATGTTCAGAAACTGCAGGTTTGCCTCACTCCCAAATCTACCCTTTTCCATACACAGTTTAAAAGCTTTGCCTACAAATGACAGTTCTGCTGCATTCCAATTACATGGGCATTACGAGGCACACTTCCACATGACAGACAGATGTGTCCATTTGCATGTATCACCCTGGTACAAAATATTCTGTAGCAGATAAAGGTTCATGACCTTATTTCTCAAATACATTTCTAAGTGTCATCCTATTATGACACCCCTAAGTTCAGAAACAGGGCATAGGAAAGGACACAAACCCCAGCCCAGCTCTGGAGAGAAAGCACCATCCACTCACTGGGATGGCTGTTTTTTTAATGAAGGTTAGTATTCTCTGAAACTTGGGACACTAGTTTCTGAAATCATTGCTACACACAGCATTGAGGAAAAGAAGATAAATGAAAGCAGCTTGTTTCAAAAATAATGGTTACAGCTCGTAGTGTTAGTGAAAGGGACAGTGTCATCAGGGCTTCCTACCAGCAGTGAAAAGCTCAGTTGCTCCTGGCAAGGCAAGTTACTGCTATTCATGAAGATGCTCTAAGTTCTGCTCTTGTCCTGTGGGCTTTTAACACATTCAGTTGTCCTAACAGGAGAATCAGCCAAAATTCAAGCTATGAGGAAGTGAGGCCAGGCATGAAAGGCAGCAGCAAGCCGGTGGTCCAGCTCGGGGACTGTGGCACAACAGACAGGCAATTTTCTGTCTCCTATCAACTCAGGTCTGCTGGAATTAGCTCTTCTGAGAAAATAAGTGTTTGTTACTGCAGGACTTAGCAGTTGCCTAGTTGGAAGACTGGAGGGTTTGAGGACAAAAAGATTAAAAGCTCTGCAACACCAAGCAAGAAAAAGGTGTTATGCAAGTGAGGGATTTTTTACCCTATTTCCTCAGTCTCAGGTTTCTAAACAATTTTGGCTGGAAGAAGTTTGGATCTGCTACGCAGATTTCACATTTACAAGAGTAATCCGTGAAAAACAATTCCTAGTAAGCTACTATTGTATAACTCCAGTCCTATTTACACAGAATCCAGGTTGTATTAGCAGTATTGGGACAAAACCAAGCTGGCATGAGAGGATTGATTCAGATATTCTTCATGGATTTCTAGAGAGAAACTGAATTACACTGCAGGGATGAAATACAGACACACTCCCTGCCCTCTAAATAGGCAAAAACCTCTGTAGGCTTTTCTGTCGGGCCAAATTGCCACAGGAAGCATCAGCAGGTCAGCCTTTCAGAATTATGTCAGTTATCTATAGAGCAGATAAAGCACGGATGTGATTTTACAACTGTTTCTGTGTAAGATGCAAGTAAGTGTTAGGGAAGAGTAGTCAGAAGAGTTTCTTCAGCACCTAATGACCAAAACCATTCGGGCTTCTGTCTGCTGAGTATGAGCAACTGACCCAACAGTTCCTGAAAAATACAACCAAATGGGTGGATTTTAAATATTATCAAATATCAAAGGAAACCGCTACAGACAAAGACAGCTGGGGAAAAAATCAAACCATCTCTTTAAAGGAAGTTGAGCTCACCTCCAGCTCCCTACAATAAAATGAATGAGAGATGCTTTCTCATCCCAAAATGAGAAAAAACACTGTGGCCTGAAAATTTGCCACAAAGGATCCGTTACAATGCACTTGCAATATTTTGTACATATCAGACAGGTTTCCACTGCATCGTTATTTCTATTGCAAACGGCTCTGGCTCTAGTTAAAACCGCTTTCACAGTTTCAAGCATTGCAATTGATGCATGACCACAGCTTAAAGACCAGTAGAGTTTTATTTGAACTGCATGAAATGACTGGATTTGGAAAAGAAAGGAAGAAAGAACGAAGGCAACAGGAATAAAATAACACAGTCCCATAGATACACAACCTGACCATCTTCAAATTCAGTGTCAATTTTATGACAGAATCAAGCAGTCAAGTCATTAGTTTGTAACAGAGTATCCCTTCTTTTTGGCTAAATTAACATTAATGGACAGAAAACCATAAGGACTTAGCTATATATACACTCTCACGTATCTAGTTGGGATTAAGCTCTGAACATGGAAATGTCCACTCAAAGACTAGCTGGGCAGCTCAGGCCTCATGGTCACCATCTCTGACACTTCTGGTGAAACCGTTCCCAGGGTGACAAACAGCAGAGTCGTTTCAGAGATGTGAAGTTTTCTTGAGGACGTTGGCTCACTTAAGAACTAAACAAACCACTGAACAGTCATCAGGAGAGACTCTGATCACTGTGGATTGTTCAGTTAAACTTACACCAGTGGAGTATAGATTAATATTAGAAAGTACAGGCCACAGAAATTACCAAACTATTTTTGCTGTGTTTTTTTTTGTATATACTGTTTATTTGTATTTCTGAGTAAATTTTGCTCTCTGTAACAAATGGCTAGACCTTGAAAATTATGAGATTGCATAGAAATAATCAAGGATATCATCAAGCTGAAATCACATAAATGTTTTATCAATTTCTTTGTGCAGGAACAAATTCTGCTCCACCTTGATTAACGTGGCAGTACACATTTTCGAAGAGGCATACACAGATGGTGTAATAGCTTGTGTCATGAGATTACTTAGTAGTTAACCATTAATACTATAATCTTTGGGCACATTAGGGCAGTGTTAAGGGCCTAATTCAGAACTATATTTCTTTGGATATCTTGCTGAACACTTATACAGTTTTCTCATTTGACTTTGTATAAGCAGAGCATGATGGTACACATCTACTAGGAGAACTCCAAGGAGAAACAGAGAACGGGGATCACATCCAGGAAGTTGCTTTGATATCCTTCCAGTTCCTATTTGAATGATGAAACGTACCTCAACTTTTGCTCCCTTATTCTCATGGGAGAGCAATTTCAGGAGAGAGCTACCAGTAGCTTTGTTGTAAACATCTAAATACCATGTTTTATCTTTGTAAGACTGACAAGATTTGAAGATCTGAATATCTTCCATACAGCAATTGATACAGTTTTGGCTGAAACAGAGGCAGTAAACTTCAATCTCAGCACAACCTGGGACACGCTGTTCTGGGCTTCGTTTAGCTATGTTAATCAGCTAAACAACTTGAGAGAAGAGCGTCATGAAGGGTAACAAAGGGGAGAGGTGATAAGGCTCATTTCCTTATCGGTTGGACAGAAGGTAGAACAGAAAGGGTTTATCAAGAAGGAAGGCTTAGAAAAAAATTGTAATTCAAAATAAAAAAGAATCTGTTGCTTCTGTATTTCTAATATTCAGCAAAGTTATGCATTTTATCCCAAATTGCCTCCCTCAAAGGTATTTTGTACATCTCCCTTGAGAACCAGGCTTAGCAAGTCAGAGATAAAGTAGTTGTTTGCAAGAAATGTTCTTCTCTGAGTACTGGCTTTTCTGTCCTTTTCCAATTATCTGCACAGAAGTATTTTGGTGCAAAGTCACTGTTTGTTTCACTCACATAAATCCAGGAGGGTATTTGGTGCATTAGAGAAAGTATATCACACTCTAAGGCCTCCGTGTGTAGAGCTCACTGGTGATTTGATTGTCAAGAACAATTTTTTAATGGTGGCTTTGGAGATATTTCGGCAGCTTCTGTATTTGTTGCTGTCACACAACTTGATTCCATAAAGCTTCTGATAATCATTTTGGTGAGGTTTGGGAGAGCTGTTTAAAGGACAGAAGGGAGAGGATCAGCATATGTTATTTTTCCAATGCAGGATATAATTATGGAGTGATTTTCTGTATCCCATATGGGGTAGTAGCATAAAGCCCCTAGACATTTTCTAGTTGTGTGCTTAAGTGTGTTGTTCATGTGGTTTATTCAAAGATGTAATAATTTCTGTAAAAAAGTACCTTGCTTCATGAAAGTTGTACTTAGATGGCTGAGATGAGTTATGTGCATTTTTCCCTCAGCGCAGATGCAGCGATGTCCAACTACCTCATGAACATGGGGTGTGTTTTGTCCAATAGTTTGTTATGTAGTTGTAGGAGTGTAGGTTTGTGACTTTTCTATGTAGAATACTTTATAGATTGCTCTTTTGGCTGTTGAACATGATACCTACAAAGATTTCCTGGTATAGGAATATTATTAACACAATTTGATGGTGGTCAAAGAAGTTAATGAATTTGTGCTAAAAAGACAGAGGAAAGACTTACTACCTGTCAGAATGGAGAATTACATGTCCTACTCCTTTTAATCACATTAGTAAGTGGGTATATACTTGCCTGCTATCCCTACTGAAAATTCACTGTGGACGTCCAGCTGTGATTTTGTGTTGCTTTACGAAACCCTATCAGCTATTAAAGTCCATTTGCTCTGGGGATTTCATTATGTGAATATTTCAAAATCCATTTGTCAACAAATAGCAGAATCGCCAGTCTTTTCTTGGGGGTCAATTCACACTGAATGTTTGTTGCTTTTCTACTGACAGCTGAATGACAAACCAGTGCAAGGAGAACTATTTGAAGTAACAGGAAACAAACCTATTTCTATGCTAATATGTTTGAAACACTGTTTCTCTGACAGTATCATAATGTTGGAGTCTATAAAATGTCTCTACTGTATTTGTTCTGTTGCTATGTTAATAAACAAATATTCATTATTCTAATTTTGTCCTTCATTCTCTGTAACCATTGCAGAAAGAAAAAAAAAAGCTCATAAATATCGGTGGCGATAAATTATCACAGGGAACTAGACATATTTACATGGACATAGACTTCATATCGAAACACTAATTACTACAGGCAACTTTAGGTTTCCCTTTAATCAGATTTTACAGGTAATTAGCAGTCAACTAAGATTAATTACAATTCACTTTGTGTTAATGTCATCTTTTGGTCACAGAAAGTTTACACAGTATTTTATTTGCCAGATGTAAAAGCTAATTCTTACATAGACATATCAAGGTTATGCAAACATGTTTTTAGTTCACCACACACCTCTTACTTGTCTTAGAAATATGCTTTTGCTTGAGATACCTGTTGGATTTCCAGAGAGGTATACAAGATCTCCAGCAAGCCATCCAAAACTCCCATAAAGCTGCAAGATGTTCCACCCAACTATTATTCAGCTGTAGTTAAAAGGGTTATCAGACCTGTTAAGTTCAGTACATTCAGCCTGAGACCACACTTTGGTATCCCACCCCATGCTTCCCTGAAGTTAGATTTATGCAGTCCTGCAGCCTCTCACAGTCTTTTCCTCAGTGCCAAATACAGTCACTGATGAGTCCTTCAGCTGTTGATGAGCTGTAGCGCACTGTGAGGATAGGATCTACCACACTTTCAGAGGCACTCAGCTAGCTGGTGGGCTCTCCAGTTGTATCTTAGTATTACAGCCCTTCCAGTCACACAAGCCCAGGCACCCAAAGCATCTCACACCACGGAGAAAAAGGACATGTCCCAGACAAGCCTGGGAATATTGCCTGGGAACTGCCTCCAGGGAAGGCTGGGGATCTTATAGAGACATCGAAATAACAAAGCAAGCCTGGAGATTTATGGCCAAATCTGACTCTGGGAAAGATCATAGAAAACTTGAAGTATAATTGCTTTGCAAAAATGCAGGGTAAGACCTTGAGAAAGCTCTAACTCTTGACATGAAACCAGGCTGCACCACGCCAAGATGCTCTTGCCTTGTTTCCTACTTAGACAAGTCCATCATTTTGGTTTGCTTTCCTCTCTCCTTTTGCAATCCATGCACTGTAGCTCCTCAGAAGACTCAAACAGGAGATTCACTGCCTGAAGGGCTAGTCTTCCCTGGCTGAACCAATCTGAATCACCAAAGCTCACTCTCAAATAAGTAGAGCCACTAGTCTCCATCCCCTCCCAGGCCACTTTACAGAGATGTGTATGAAGTCCCTATCTTACTTCATGCCCTACCACATCAAATAATTGAGCTCACGTTACAGATGCTATTCTATATAGAACCAAAGCACCTCCTGACCTGTCACCTTTCAGGAATGTGAAAATGGAGAGTAAAGTAAATGAGTTTTTAAGCCTCATTACGAATAGTCAACTATCAGAGCTGCTACTGAAACCAGAAAGTATAGAAAATCACATCTTCTGCAAACCTGTTCACAAAGTGAGCTGTAAAGGTCAAACACAAAGTTCATGGGAGGCTCATGGGCTCCAGCATCTCAGAAGGCATCAGTGCTTAACTCTAAACATCCCACTTCTGGGAGCAGGACATTTGAAAATAGTATTTTGTGTATTCCTCACCTATTCAGAACTGAGAGGAAGTCTACCAAATAAAAGACAGAAGCTGAAAGACAGAAGCTGTTTATTATATGAGGGTTGATCTCATTCAGATCCCAACACATAGTGCTTCTTTTTTTGGCTGCCCCTAAGCCTTCACAGGCATGGAAAACTCTAGGATGTGGGTGACACCAAGAATGTGGGAATCTGGGGACTCAGCATCACAGTCAGTTGGAGGAAGTAGGGGCAGGGAAATGCTGAACTGATCTCTAGTCCCGTCACATGCAACTTGTGCTATCTTTGTGTTGGTGTCAAGTGAGAAAATACTCACTGATGGGTTTTAATATTCCTCTCTAAACCAAAAAGGCTTAAATGTTATAGTCTGACCTTAGACAAGCAAAACCAAACTGACAGAAATCATTGTGGGAAGTCACACGGACATTTTCCTCTTTTGTTTTCCCGTTGCCCTCTTCTCATCTACCTCAACAAAACAAAACCAAGAAACAACCAGAAGTATATGAATCAAAAATGAAGATGTGAACATAAATTTACATGACTGTTCAAAGTATCTGACTGTGGAGCACAGTGAAACTGCTCAGCCTGAATGAGGAAATAAATCTGATTGAGAGGTGAATAACTGTGAGTATTTCATCAGACTCACTTGGGGCAGAAAAGCAGAAACACACGTAAGGTGCACTCTCTGCAAGTTTCCAGCTGCAGTTACAAAAATCACAAAATACATTTCTGAGTGTAAGACCAGAGTTTGAGGAATTTCAGGGTCTCCCTCACAACAGCATGGAAAACTCTTTTTCATCATATCAACTCCCTCCTGCTCAAGTGGAAAGTCTCTTGTGAACATCTGCCCCAGATACAAACAACTCAAATGCCCGCAGACCATCAGAGCAGGGAGGATGCTTATCAAGTCTTTCTTACAGTAGGGTGACACGGCCTTTGTGTTGGCTATGCAAATGCAATAAGGTAATTCTAGAGTCACGACACAACTGAAAGACAAAACCCGTTGGCACCCTATTTTTAACTTCTCGGGATGAGTCATTTGGCAGTAAAATAATTTAACAATACCCTGCACGGATAACCTGTTTTCATCTAGTAATTTCAAAACACTACAATACTTGGCAAAGCTTAACCTACATTACCCCTGTGAACTAAAAGCTACTCTACAGAGATCTTTTAGAAGAAAAAAATGAAAGAAGGTCGAGGGTGAATAAGTGATGTTACCAAGGCTACTCCAACAATCAGTGATAAAACTGGAAACAGGAATAGGAATACTGACAGTCCAATTTTCATAACATTAATCTTGGAAGAGTACTTCTCTCTCTGCAACTGTGTTGCAGAGATGATCACAATGACTGACCGTAGCAGTCAGATCTTCTAATAGAAACAATTCTATTAAAATTAAATTAAAAATTTTTTTTAAAATTAAATTAATGAAAATTAATTCTGCCTGCACATCAGTTCCATCTTTGCATTTTCCTAATTAGAGCCTGCAAGCTCTTTTGTTTACTGATCATAGATCTAGAGAACTAAAAGAATATCATCATCACTGCCTGGCACCAGAGCAGTTATCCAGGTCCACACTGGCCTCTGCAATAACCATCTGACTGTGAGGTCTGCGAGTGTCCCACCACTGTTTTACCATGCGAGGTGGTGGGGTCCCACAGGCTAGAACAGGCATGCCCAGTCAGTGTGAGCCCAGGATAAGTGTTACACAGCTCTGTGTCCACCAATGTGTAAAATTCCTCTTCTCTCATTAAAGTAGATGTGTGTAGAAGAATGACTTTCCCATTCCAGCACTTCTGTGCTCCACACTACTCTTTTATTAAACTGGAGAATGAGAGCTCTAGCAAGACCTTAATATCTGCTTAATATTAGGAGGACATTTTTCCTGTCCCCTTCATCACAGAACATGGTGATCCATTAAGTAATATAGAAGTGATTCAGGTGATGCAGAAAAACTAAACCTACCACCCCCACTCAAGAAAGCTGAGTTGTTTAGGCCGATACAGAAGGACCTGTTGCACAATTCCCACTTGAGGACATGGACAGACCTGACATAATGTTTTTAATGGTCCCAGCTATTCAGTCCCTTGAATCCTACTCTACAGCGTTCAAGGGACTGCCCTCATTGCTGATGAGCAGTAATTATGCTACCACAACGTGGTTTCAAAGGAAACATTTTTTAGCTGAAGTTACTGCATGTGTGAAACTAAAGGAATGAGTCTGGCAAAATGAAATTGGGGCTCATGATCACATAGAATCATAGAGTCATAGAATCATTTAGGTTGGAAAAGACCTTTAAGATCATCAAGTCCAATCATAAACATAACACTGCCAAGTCCACCACTAAGCCATGTCCCTAAGCACCACATCTACATGTCTTCTGAATAGCTCCAGGGATGATGACTCCACCACTTCCCTGGGCAGCTTATGTGTTTGCACAGCACCTTACACCAGTCCTGCCTGGAGCCTTTGAGCACTGAGCATTAATATCAGTGTTCCCTACAGATAGCAAGTTCATTAAACTCAGCCAGGAAGTGAAGTGAGTTCAGTAGACAATGGAAAGACCAAAAGACGAATTAAGTGAGACCTCATACATAATTCATGAAGGCTTCCACCAGAATTCAATAAAAAAGTCCTGCTTCACAAGTTAAGCAAATCATTTATCAAGAGAAAATAAAAAAATGAGAGCTTTAGGTACTTATAGATGACAAAGTATTTTAAAGTGGTGTTGTAGTTTATGCAATACTTCAAATGCTAAGCAAGGATACAGAACCTAATTTACATCAAACAAGTTCTTAATACGTACTATACAAACTTCAAAATCAGCAAGAATTTAGATCAAATGAGTTTTATCTGTCTTCACAGAGAAACTTTTAATTCTTTTCCCTTTCAATATTCCTCCGTAAGTACTGCTCTCTAAATTCTTTATTCTCAAAAATCTTTGAGGCTGTAGTTTATATTTCTCCAAACAGCATGTTGGAGCACACCAACACTGGCTTTTATCTGTTCTACAGGTTTCTTATATTCCATTCAATCCAGAGCATCAATACTCTCCATTGCCGCACTCCATTTTCTTTCTCTGACTTAATTTGTTCTCTTCTGATGCAATATTCTCATCCTTTCCCAGTATCTCCTTATAACAGAAATGCCTTCAGGAGCAGTCAAAATAATTTAGTCACTTTTCCCTGATTCTGAGTCACCTGCATCTATTCTGAATCACTGTGAAACACTGCATTAAGCTCTACAATTAGAACATGTTGCAAATGTAATGGGATTTGAAATACATTTGGACAACCAACTCATGTAGTATATCAATATGAGCAATGAATCAGGAGTCTGCAAATACATAACTATCTATAAGTGGAAGCAAAATCCTTATCCTTCATGTAAACAAGATGAGTAGGAGAGGAAGTTAGCTATCCTAAGTAACTGCAGGCATCTAATTTTTAACTACATTTTCAGAAGATTTTGAGGCGTCTCATCCTCTGACTTTAGAGGAACAAGCATTTCATGAGGTATAACTCATTAGACAATAGCTTGGCTCATAGATTCCCAAACTATGGTGCCTGGAACAGTATCTCAGTCAATAGTCCACATCTCACCAGCAGGCAGTTCACAAAACAGCCCCCAAAAAGGTAACACGGATTCCCACACGGGCAAACAAGAACACAAATAAAACAGAGAAAAATACCATCAACAAATGAAAAGTCAAAGTTTAGCCTAAACTTTATTTTCTGATGCAAATCTGCACAAGGAGGTTTGGAAATCTTTTTTTTTTTTTTTTTAAGATTATACAGTCCTTGAATAAGAAAGGGTGAAGACATTGTTCTATGGAAATGCACAGAGCATCCACAGAAGCAGATGCTCTGATGGTGCTGGTGTACCTTGCTTATCATTCATTAACCTGCATTAAAAAAAAAAAGAACGTTACAAGAACCCATTGAGAGCTTGACTCCCTATATTTTTGCAGGTTTCCAATATATTAAGAGACAGCTAGAAATACCTACAGTGCTTTCTTAAGGCTACTATTCTCTGCAAGTAACTGCTTTAGCTGCTGCTTTCATGTAATCTAATCCTTAATGGAGACAGAATATGACCATAGTACAACTTTTCTCTTACGATGTAGTTCACATTATGAAAAGTCTTCATGTAACCCCTCTTGGTTCAATGTTTGTAAGTAGTGCCAGTCCAGCTTTTGGTGATCATTAATGAAAATATCAGGCTGGAATTCCCTTCTTCAGCAACAATACACAGCAGGAAACTATGCAGCACGACTGAAAGTGATTAATAATATTTCCTTGAAACAGGACACTGACAATATTCCCCTAGGACTTTCAAACTCCAGTCAAGTAAAATCAAACTGAAGAAAACAACAAAGTGAACCTTAGATTCTATACTGAGGATCAGAACGATGCTCTAGCTGAGTGGGTACCCTATTTCCAAGTGTCACTAACACTTTTAACCTCAGAGAGATGCATATGTGCTCCGCAGACAACTCCGAGAAACCCAGAACAAGTAGGACTCTTTGATAACAGCACATTTCAGTATGAAGAGCTATACCTCAGAGAGCAGGCAGGATTAGATAAGCAGAAATCCTGGCCCTGTATGGGCTAGTTTAAAACTCCCAAATTCAGAGAATACTTCAAATAATTCAGTAACATCATTTACTTCAAGAAAAAGTAGATACTGCAGGCTCACCTGTCCTGGTTTGGCCTAAACCAGGCCGATTTTCCTTTCAGTGATTTTTACTTTCAGCTAAGTCTCCTCTAAATAACTGCACTTTCTGAAACTAACTGCATGTTTTTGCAGACAGTGTCTGCTTCCAGGACTGATAACGCTCGAAGTTTGTAGTTATCGCTGAGGCACCGGTAGGGATGTTGTGCAGTAAGGCTCTTGCTGTACTTTTTTCTTAGAGAAACCAAGGTCACCGCTGAATTTCTCACTGCTTACAAGTGAAAAGCCGAAGGGGGGTCGCAGCTGCAGCGGGGAGCAGACAGGGCAGGTGACCCAAAATTGACCAGCGAGGGTATTCCATCCCATACACGTCATTCTCGGTATAAAAGCGGGGGGATCACGAGGGTCTCGCTCCTCTTGCTCGCTCTTGCTTTTTCTGCTATGGCCAGTGTCCAAGGAGGACTCCGACTGTTTTCCTGCTGCCCCCGATTCTGATCTGCATCCCTGAATCCAGCTCTCGACCGTCGCTAGGCCCAGCCTGGGCCTTCCCGGAGCCTGCCCTGCAGTGCTGGTGGTGACGTTGCCGACATCGGGGGAGCTCGATCTTGGTTTTGTATACATATTTGTATATATTTGATTATTCCAATATTATTATTATACTCTTTTTCATTATTATAGGTTTATTAAAACTGTTTTAACTTTCCAACCCGTAAGTCTCTCTCCCTTTTCCCTTTCCCTTTCCCTTCGGGTGTGGGGGGGAGGGTTAACAGAGAGCGTCTGCTGCAGGTTTAATTGCCAGCCCAGCTTTAAACCGTGACATCACCAAAGGAATATTTCAGTATATTTAGGTTCTTAGGCTATTTCCATCATTTCAGTTCTGATTTTATGATGAAAGTTAAGGACTAATGTCAGGTCAGAGATGTGTCCTTATTAATCTGCTTTCTGGGAAGGGAAGTTATGTGTATTTATCTTTGTGTATTAAGGTTAACACTACTGTCATTTAAGGTTATGAGGTGTCCCCCTGTTTGCTCTTGGTAAACTAGGATGAAATTTGACCCTTCATAATGCTGATTTGATTGATCGAGAAATAATTCAGCAACTGATAGTGAGACTAAAAAATAGATTTACTAAGAGATGACATAGGATAGTCATAACTATTTTGCAGAATGGAAGAATAAAATGCCAGCGGTTAAAACTGAGAGCATCACCACCGCCTCTTATCTAAAATGTGCTGGGGAGAAAGAAATAATCTCTAACTAAATTCTGCACACAGAGATGCAAAATATCATTCTCACACACACCTAATCACAACCCGTTCACTACTGCCAGCTCAGTGAGTGCCCTGAAGCCAACACCTGCTGCCTCAGTGAAAGAAACCCATGCTACCATAGGAAGAGCTTCCCTCTTGAACCAAAATACAGCTTGCAAAGGCACCTTACACCTGGACAAACCTATTAAACAAGCAGTAAATAAGCAGCAGAGTATTTAAAATAGATGTCCCAAGCACATAGCAAAACACTGAAAACAAGTTTAAATAATAATCTACATTAATAAGACTGAACATTCTCTATGCAGAAAAAAAATCTTCATAGAATCACAGAATGGTTTGGGTTGGAAGGAAACTTAAAGACCATCTAGTTCCAACACCCCTGCAATGAGCAGAGACACCTTCCACTGGACCAGGTTGCCCAAAGCCCCATCCAACCTGGCCTTGAACACTGCCAGGGAGGGGGCAGCCACAGCTTCTCTGGGCAACCTGTGCCAGTGTCTCACCACTCTCACAGTAAAGAATTTCTTCCTAATATCTAATCTAAATCCACCCTCCTTCAGTTTAAAACCATTCCCCCTCGTCCTATCACTACTTGCCCTTGTAAAAAGTCCCTCTCCTGCTTTCCTGTAGCCCACACTTTAGTTATGCTTCTTTCTGAAAAACAAAAGTGGTTGCTTCCCTTTCCTTTCTTCTTTCTCATCCTCTACTTGATACAGGTCCTTCTATTGCATGGTAGCTATGATAAATAGACAGCCCATGAAAATATTATGCTTAATATAGCCACATGTATTATAATGTCTTTCAACAACTACCTACAATTTTCACTAAAGGAAGATTTTGGGATAGATACAATAGCCTTGAGCCCCTTTTAATAAAATAAGAGACAGCACAATTGACTTTCTGTAGTCCTTCAAAACAAGAAATCAAAGCCCAGAATTCTTGATGTTTCAAACATTTTTAAAAATGCAGAAAATACAAGTATAGATATATCTATGCATAAAATAAATGGTCTTTTATTCTGAGTTTACATAACCATTTAAAATAAGGTTTGCTTTTCTTGCAGTGGTTTGTTTCCCTTGGGTTGCAGACAGCAGGGAAACCTTGTACAAAAGAATGCAGACCATGATATCCCAATAGTGATGCAGGGTTTAAAGCCTCGCTACTGAGAATTTTATGGTTCTCTCTTCAGCACTTCATACAGGGAGGAGAGTCAGAGAAAACAAAATGTGTTTTCATGTGTACTTCTAAAATTGAGTGAGTATTGACAGAAAAATTCTCAGCTGAATGTCAGTGTTTGATCTGTCATTATTACATGAAAAATTTTTAATTAAAAGATACCTCCTCTAAACTTAATGGATCTACTTGCATGAGTCAGGTGTGCAGGATTCGTCCATAAATGTGACACAACCAGTAATACAAAGGCTTGAGGAAGTAGTAGCTGCAAGAACAACTTATACTTTATTCATTACAGATACATAATTAATATGTTTATGTAACTAGAAATGGAAAGAAGTGCAAAAGATATGGGTGAAAAAGGGGGCACGGAGCAGCTTGGTACTTAATAAATGCATTGGTCTACAACTTAAATCATGTATATTCATAACACATCCTGAAAAATTAAGCTTCCTGGTAACACTTTTATCTGGCTCTGAAGTAGCTGGAAGTTCTTTGTCTCAACTGCATTTGGAAGAAATCAGAAATCAGTATATGGAATCACAACAATGCATATGAAAACAGATATGCTCACTCCACCACACTTGTCTTCTTGGAGATAGCAGCTCATCAAGATAACGATATTTGTTATTGAATAAGTTCTATCTTTAACTGGAATTATTCTACACCTGATATTAGTCTTTATTGTGCTTTCATTTATCTCATTAGTAGTTACTTGCTTCATATCCCCTCAGTACCTCCTATTCTGCCCATCTCTTCCGTATGGTCCATGTTGTCTTTTAGACACCAGCCCTTTGGGGGGCCATGACTGCTGCTTACTGTTATTTTTATTCATGTCCAGCACAATACAGCTTAAATTGTTCCTGGCCTTCAGGTGGTATTTCAGTAATGCATATTAGTATACAATAATAAAACATCTCTGTAAATGGGAGTATCATGGATGCTCCACAGAAATCAACAGAAATACAGATCCTCCCCCAAAATACTTCAAGTTCTAGTTTGGCAGCCTCATCTCCAAGTGTATATCCTGTAGATATACATGAATCATAGAGGATGATTAGTGCCACTCCATGCAGAGTCCTAGTGAAGACCACATGGTGCTGCATGGGCACAAAGATCCAGTCTGACAGCAGCAAGCTACAGGAAAAAGGTCTGGGGCCATGAACTCTCCCAACAAGTGATTATCGACTTGCTGGCTTTGGGCATTGGGGAAGTCCTGAATTTTCAGGAGCAAAGGGAATGACAGTGACTTCTGCACACTCATTCGAAAGCCAATATTAGTCTTCATTTTGGCTGGAAACCTTGGGCACAGGTTGCAATTCCATTGTGTGGATGATACAAGCAAAGCTGACATCTAACCAAAACTTTATGTCTTAGAGGAAAAAAAAAAAAACACAACAAAAGGCATATTAAAAAAAAAAAAAGAAAAGAAAAGAAGTTGAATCAAAGAGCATTGAAGAGTTTATGATGGGAAAAAAAAAACCAACTTAAGAAAGCCAGTGTATCTCTGTTACAAGAATACGGAGAGATGAGCAAATTGATGGAGAAGAAACAAAGAAAATTATGGAAATTAAGGAAAACTAAACATTACAGCTATAAATCTCAAGTGGCTATATTCTCTTTGGGGATTCTTGATTTGTCAAGCTCTAAAACTGTTTCTCTGTTCAGACCTTCACAGGAAAGAAACCCATCACTTATGCTAATATAACATTATCCAACATACCAAAAAACCGCACATACGTGCAGTTCCAGCTGGAAGCCATTAGTCTGCCTCGAGTCCTTCAAGCAAATTACATTCTTTCAGGTGGAGATTTACAAAGCTGTTGAGGCCTTACTACACGAGTTTTCTCTCTGATGTATCTGAGACAGAAAAGCTATCAGCTTCACACTTCATTTGTGGCGACATATGCTGTTCCCTTGGGAATTACTACAGCCACCCAGGATTTACAGCCTGCTTCCCAAGCTGCTTCCCAAGCTGCAATATTCCTGTCACTAAGCACTATGAAATCTGAATTTCTTTGCTTGAGGAAATCTTGTGGTACAAGTGCTAAAACCTACAGGAATCCGGAGAATTGCAGCCAAACCGAACAACTTCCAACACTTTTTTGGTCAGAACCTCAAACTTCACCTTCTAGACTCTTTTTCAACATTAACTCAACGTTTTCTTATGAACAGTTTATGAATTTTGGTTATCTTGTTCCCCTGAATGTTACTGTTGCTGAAAAGGGAGTATCAAATCTCTTCCAATCCACACAAAAAGGTCAGAGATGTTTACAGCTGTGATGTGGACAGAGTTACAGCCCAGGTCAGAAAACTGGCCATAGAAAAGGAAACTAGTCCATGTGCTGATCAGCCAGCTGACAGGACAGCGAGACCATGCAACTGGCAGGTTCATCCTCCATCCTTTCCCCCTGCGGAGGCATTAATCTGAGTTTCTTATTCCTTTGCAGCCACTAATTTTCATATTTGGACTTAATACTTTTGAGATCACTGCCTGCTCTGCCACATTTGGCTGAAATCAGCTGCTGGATTCCACAGTTATTGGCAGAGATGGACAGAAAGGTGAAGGCATAGACAAAGAGCATGGTTGTACATATCCTTCCAAATCAAGCCTAGAGGTGTTTTTAAATTAAGAGTTTTTGGTATAGATATGCAAAGACTTTGTCCTACCAGAAAGTATAGTTTTAGGTATGAACTAATCTCTCAAATAACTTTATTTCATTTTCGTCATATTCCAAGCTGTCTACATGAATGACTCTGGTACACTCTCGTTCCTCAGCAGCCACTGTACCATTTTCTGTATTTCCTGCTGCATTCCTGAATAAAAAGTAGTTCCAGAATTTTGGGCTTTGAAGTTACACTAGAATTACTTTTATGATCCTCTCTGGTTGCATGCTGTCTTATGTTTAGTTTCAATGTGAGTAACTGAGACACTTCTTCTATATAAATTGCAGCAAGTCTGCACACAATCTTTCGGCAATTATTGCTACCCTTTGCTGAGCCATACAAAACAATTTACCCCATTATTCTTGCAAAATGCAAAAATTCTGCTTTCTAGAGGACTGAATAAATAGCACGTATTTTTAACTTGGTTCGTAATCTTTTAGTCTATTCTGCCTACATTCTCTTGAACCAGTAGATTTCAGATACTGTAGTTCATATATGCAATGCTTAGCTCATGATAAATATAGAAGATAAAATCACTTTTGCATACTAGAAACTTGAATATAGAAGGTAATCACAGATGTAATACTTTCAGGTAGGCAAGAAATATTCTGTATGCCAAGCAGCTTTCTTTCATTTCAATAGAAGTTGAAATCATGTCTGTATGTATTTTGTAAAGACAGTTGTTATCTTTAAGTCATTCATAAATGTATATAATTATTATCTGAGATAAGGCATACAAAACTTAAATATGAAAATATGAAACTATAGTTACGGGAGACACTACAGGAAGGACAACTCATGAAAAATCTTTAAAAAAAGGATTCACTGGAGCAGCCTCCTAAGAAACTAAATGCTGGTGAAGTATTGTGGATCTGCAGGATTGCACTGAATGCAAATAACATCAGCTGTTAGAAAGCATTGCAGGAAACCAGAAAGAAATAAAAGGTCACTAAAAAAATTAATATAAGTAAAAGAATAACAGTAGGATTCTGTTAAATAATCACAGATGTCATGCACTACTTCAGACGTCATGGGGCATCCTGCTTGGCTTCCCTCTGCCACTCCAGAAAGATGCAGGTCTTACTTTCTCTATATGGCAGATGTCAACCCTATGTAAGTGTCTTGGACAGCTAAGGGCATGAAAATGGCACTAGGCATTTACGATTAAACAATTGAATGCCATTCTTAGTGCTAGGAAAAAAAACACATTCATATCTGAAGTCATTTGCAGGCACAATGAATAACTCTGAGGTAATGACCGCTTATGTGCAATATCGTTTTGGCCTAACTTCCAGCTTTGACTTAAGGTCAGACTATAAACATGTCTGACATAAACGCTGTCTTTCAATGGGACCAAGTTCCAGCTCTTAGAAATAAGAAAGGCTTTACAGAATTAGCAGTTATCACAGCAATTCAGTGTTCAGCCTAGTTCCTACTAGAACAGTCTCACATAAATTTCTATTTATATGTGTTTGTAGGCCCTCTCCTATAACTCCCTATATAGAAAAAAATGTAACTGATTTTTGAGCAATTTAAATACACCGTAGGTCCATTAAACAAAACATATAATTTAAGGATTACTCTGATGACTAATGATATCCCTGCTTGTAATCAGTAATGAAATTTCTCAACATTATGCTTGCCTTGCTACAGTAGGGAAGTTAAGAAGAATGCAAGTTTAATGCATGAGGATGTTTTCAGGTTCATTGGTCAAAGGCGTTGAAGTGAGTAACGATTGTTTCATATCATTTCACATAGAATACCTTTACCAGAAAAAGAGCATTTCTTCCAACACAGCACTTCAAAGAACATGCCCAAGTTGCTGCAAGACTATTCCTACAGGAACTGCCAGTGTCCTACTGTTAATTCAAGCAAATACATGCTTTGTGTAACAATGGCTTCTCCTGTGCAATAACGCTAAGCCAAAAATATCTACCAAGGTTCATGCAGTGCTGAGCAGCCATTTTTTTCTGTTTACAGATATCAGATAAAAATATTAAATACCACACATTTTCTAATATTAGTAACAAAACTGAACAGACAGAAATAGCTCATTGAAACGCAGTGACCTATTCATAAATCATGCACACAAAAAGTTGCAAAATATCATTATAATAAAAGGCAGTCACTAAGCATCACTAGAAGAATGCTTATCAAGAGACATCAATAATGTCTTTGATGTATCTAAGCTAATAGCAGGACACTAAATATTTTCTTAGAACTACACAGGGAAAGGCTCGTAATGTGTACGCAAGAGAAAATGCTTCCAAGGCTCTCATTCCTGTACATTTGCCAATAGAGAAATATGTACAATAGCTGCAGACAGACAAATTGCAGACATCAACAGTTCATTTCCTTTTTCACAGGAGCAGATGTTGCCTCAGTGGGCACAGAGAGGATGTCTCACACTAATTCACCATCAAAAGGTGTTTGAGGAGGAAACCACATGAAGGTAATGCAGTTACCAACAGACCAGACAGTAGTAGATACAGTAGTAATAAATGTGTAATTTAAGAATTATTGAATAGGTCCTATAATTCAGGCACACTTCAAGCAAAACTGAGCCACGAATTCTTTGGTAGTAGACATTTGTAAGTAGATTGCAGACATTTTCTCACATTGATATGATTGGCATCATGAGCCCAAGAGAGGAGCAAGGAGGGATGAAAGCATGAAATAATGTTAAATCAGAGCTGTGCTGAAAGAAGGTTCAGAGAGATACTAAAAAAAATCCTGACACCCAGGAATTCCAGAATCCTTCCCTTTTGTTGCCCACAGTATTTCTCAGACATCACGTCTTTGAATAATTTGGATATCGGATGAAAAACAATCTAGCCTGTGGCTAAATTCTGGAAAAAATATGTCATCTATAGTAGATTGCTAAGAAATAGAATTTTGCTGAAATATAATAGATCTTCAAGAGTTCATGGAAGATAAATAACATGAGCTTTTAGCAAACGTTGTAAGTTCCTGGGAAAGCAACCAAGAGTCACAAAAGAAATCAATATAACTAAAAGGATGACAGTGTTTCAAGTAGCAGGGTTTAGTGCCTCCAAATATCACTTGCCTTGTAGGTACTTTTTAAATAATACTAACATTTCAGGAAGCCTGATGTGCAGTTACTGGTTACACTACATTCTCTTTCTATTTATAAATAGTAATCCCAGTTCCCAGAACTAAAAATTGGGTTGGTTTGTTTGTTTAAATGGTTTGGTTATAGGTGTTTTCTGTTATGATTTGGAGAAGGTTGTAACTGAAGTATTTATACTGATTTCTATAGATATGGCAGACCATACCTTGTTCACTTTAACAAAATAATCCCAGTGAAGGACTCATTTGCAATGGCTCATGCAGAAGAACAGGTACTCTGCAAAGAGTGGGATGGTCCTGGTCCTTCAGTGGACCCAGCTTCAGAAATGGAACAGCTCAAGAGCTGCAGAAACCTTCTAGCAGCTGACAAAAATTATTTCCTATAAACTTCTCCCAGGAGTCGTCCTGCCGCAGTAATGATAAATGCTGATCCTACTCAGCTGAGGAATAGCTTCTCCATCCAGCTCTAGAAAAACAGCTGAAGTCTCGCAGGAAATGGAATATGAAAATACATTAGTCATTAACTTCACTATTAAATGGAGCTTTGTTGTGCACACCATAATTCAATTTCTGGTGAAACCTCATTTTCATATGTTTTCTTTATCTTATAGAAATTTACTGGGATGAAAGTTTTTACTCTCTCCCTTGCTAAATCAGCTAAGTTGGAACAAGGGACTGATTTTTTTTTCTTCAGAGGAACAGATAGCAATCTCACAGATTCCCACAAAAACCACAGGTGTGCACTAGCATATGGAGTTTGGTCTCAGTCTTTCAGCAATATAATCTTGCCCCTTGTAAGAATAAATCTTCAAGTGTGGTAGATAGAGGAGTGAGATTTCAAGCCACAAATAACAGAGACTTCCAGAAGTTGACTCATCTCTTACAGATGGGCTTACATGAGTACACACCATGTGAAATGCCCATTGCTCTTAAGAACACATTTAACACATAATACTAGAGATTTAGTGATACGTTCCTGTTGTGTAAGAGAATTAAACCTTGTTATTCCTAAGACTAATTTATACCTAACATTTAAAATCTCATCATCATATTGACTGTTTCTTCTCATTAGGATTGTTAGGAATTTATTTTGGCAATAATAAACACAATAAAAAATGAAACAATACAGAAATGCAATTTAAAACAAATTTAAAACACAGAGTTCAGTGCTCATAAAACATAAAGAGATGAGATACTAGGAGAGAAGGAATAATGAAATCACTTTGTTTGAACTCCTCTCTGAATTGTGTTGCCAGAACCACTGCAGGCAATAAGCAATGCAGAGTCTCTCTTTTGTGCCACCATCCAGCCAGGCTTGTTGAGCTGCACTGAACTTCCCTCCTGAATACAACTATGGGAGAAGCGATTCCATTTGCAAGTGCACTTTTCCTCCCTTCAGAGTCTCACTGAGGAAAACACTGATTTTCAAAAAGTCACACTCTTTTGGGATGAGCGCATCATTGATTTCTGTTCATTGGTCCCAGGTATTTTAGTGTGCTCAATGTATAACCCTGTATTTTAGGATCCTTATCAAATCCTAGGAAGAAAGTGGCCTTTCTGTTGTCTTCCTGTTTCTTTCTGTTTCACTGTTTGTGCTCATCATCAACATGATCTCTCGCTTTACACTTAGATCTTCATTTATTTGGAAATAGAGAACATCTTAATGACCAGAGCTACTAGATATTACTGCAATATGAGTAAATACATAGAATGATTTGGGTTGGAAGGGACCTTGAAGATCATCTAGTTCCAACACCCCTGCCACAGGTGGGACACCTTCCACTAGACCAGGTTGCTCAAAGCCCCATCCAACCTGGCCTTGAACACTGTCAGGGAGGGGGCAGCCACAGCTTCTCTGGGCAACTTGTGCCCAGGATAGTATCTTCATCTAGTCTAGCCACCTCAAGATGTGGTAGTCTCCAAAACAGAATTCAGCATGATAGACCCTGTCTAGCATGGTAAAGAAACATTATTCCATGATGTACATCTCAGTTTGTACCTAGCCATATCTGTGCTACTGAAAGATAATTATTGCTATTTGATGTCACAACTCACCATGGCAGGTGGAACCCATGAAACAACGGAAAAAAGATAGCGTGCTAGACCAGTGGTCTTCCATAGGGGAAAGAGCTGACAGATTTTTTCCAAAGCACTCCCTTAGTTTGTGAAAGTGGTCAGGTTCCTGGAGTTAAGACAGGTATTTCAATTTAATTGCTAGCTCATTTCAAGTCTCACTGTGAGGAATACTTCTATTTGCTTCTGTACCTTCTGAGGAAATAATGTTTTCTCTGTGAGGTCCCATAAATTGCATCAGTTAAAATGTTTCTTCTTTACTGCTAAGAAAATGTGCAGGATCAGGGAGTCTATGCCAAGGGTATGGTAGAAAATTACGCTGGGGGTGGGAGAAATGCACTGTAGCATTGACTTCAGTACACTCTGATTTCCAAAGTCCAAAAGAGAAATGGTAGGTGCCATGAGTAAAGCTATGATGAAAAAATTTCTCTTTTGCGGAGGAAGACAATTATTTGCTACTAATATAAGACATTGCATATGTAAAAGGGACAGAAAAAGTCTTAAAAGGGTAGAGGGGAAAAAAAAAAGCAAAATCTCATCATGCAGGCTGGGAGACTGTATCTGCAAAGGAGAAATGAATTAATGCTGCTAAAATTACACTTCTGACCTAACAGATCTGGATTCTGCTAGTGACTGTGCTAAAGATTTTGTGCTTGACTTTGAGGAAGTCTCTCCTCTTCTTCAGCGAGCGTAAAACAAGTTCCGCTCCCTGCAGGCCAGATTCTGCCTCCTCTGCATGTAAAACAGGAATAAGAAAACTCCATTTGTCAATTTGTACTGCCAGATCTTCATGGCAGTGTCTGATAAGAACCTGACACAATAGGGTTTTGATCTCTGATGCTTGCCATAATAGAACTAATGCTAAAACTTGACTCTGGGTCATTTAAATACCACTCAGTGCATGTCAGATAAAAACCTCTGTAGGTTACCTCAAGGTTTCTGATGTTCATAATCAGGTCAATGAAATTCTGCATTCAAGGTTAATAAGAGAAATTGTGCATACTCATGTTATGCACTAGCAAACAACAATAAACACTGCCAATACCTAATTGCAGCATCTCACATACAAGGTTGTTCTTAATAAAGAAAGCTAACAGCCCTCAGGAATGACAAGAGCTTCACTGAGTTCAAGCATTAAGTACTGCATTTTTTCCCAGTGTATTTTTCAGACAATTTGCAACATAAATCATGGTTTGTGACTTGAAAGTACTCAACACTGGCCTAACTCTGCTCCCACTAAAGTCATCCATAAAGTCCTGTTATCTTTACTGGCAACAGAGACAGGACAGAGCCAAGTGCTATTGAAATTCTCACCTGTATTACACAACAACAGACAAAATCTACCTTAAGGTTAAGGTTCACACACAGGCAGCAAGTTGAGAAATGTCAGATTTAAGCCTCAAGGTCCACAAGCTGTAATTCAGCCCCTTGTGTGTACGTATTGTGCTAGAGTCTAATTACGTACCCTACACACTTTCAACTGCCTCAGACGTTGCACCAAGTGGCTGGTGCTCACACATAATGAGGCCTCTTCAATATTTCATTTGATCCTCACCGTTGTGTGTGCAGCCTTATTTGCAGCGCACAATCCCAACCTGCTTTAAAGGCAGAGTTACCAATTTTCTCATAGCGGTTTCTATGGAGCTCATCACTACAATACGTGAGTGCTTCAAATACTCATCACTTTATTTCCACAGCACCTCTACATGGTGAAGAGAAAATATTATCCATTGCACAGATGGGGAGCTGAGTCACGGAATGATTAAGGTCAAACATTTTGCTAATTTAGGGTGTTCAATCTCAGATGCCTGAGATCAGATATTTTTTCAGAGTAATTATCATAACTTTATATAGTTAAGTATAGCTCCTATCTAGTTCAATTGTAGCTAGAAATGTCTATCACTTCTGAAAGTCAAAAAAAAAAATATACTGGTTTAGAATCCAGAGTCTTACTGAGCAACTACATCCAGCTGAGCATTGGAAAAAAAATGGGACAAATGTGAAATATAAAACCTGTGAAAAATTTGGCTAAGGGGATCACTCAGGATCACACAGAAACTATGGCACAAGGGTGTGAGGGGCCCCATGATAGTATTTAACCTCCTCAGCCACCAAACCATCTTTCTCAGTCCCTACACCCCATCTGATACCTTCAACAACTGAACCCAAAGTCCTAGACAGGAAACTTGTCACTATTACACTCCAAAAATCACCCTTAACATCAAAGTGCTTTTCTGAAAGCCCTTCAATTAGACATTTGGGCTTTTTTCAAGCTTCCTAACATTTGGCTCGGGTCTTACTTGGTTGTTTCTTTGGATAGGAGAGGTTGGTTTTGGGTGGGTGGGTATGTCCATTTACGTGTGCATGATTGTATGTATTGCTTGATAATACATGGATGTAATGAAAATAAAAGGAATATTTTGTGTAGGTTCCCATATTATGAACCTTTACAAAGGAGTCAAACAACCAAAAGCATATGTGTTATACATACATTTAAAATTGAACTGTTAAGCCAAGGGAGAAGAGTCATTTGAAATCATTAGAGGCAAAGGACTATCTTACTTAATTGGAAAATATTTCTTGAAAACAGCATTTATTGCAGTCAACCAAGTGCCAGAACCCTTGCCTTTTGGAAAATGCAGGACTGTCTGGCCAGATCTATGCCACTAACACTGCTAGAGCCACAGGGAAGGGAAAAGCCCACTTGGATTATTTCAGGACAGAAACTGTCTGTAGTTTCAGATGCAGAATTGCCAGAAAGAACAAGAAACAGAAGGTGATGATGATTTATTTTGCTGGCGATTTTTCCTCTTCCCCACATATACAATTTTAACACATTACTACGTCTGTTTTCAAGGGAAGGCTCCCCTTTCTCCAGCCTCCACACTTTCCCTAGGACCTCCTTCTTCTCATTAGTTATAGTTTACTGAAAATGCAGTTGCTTTGCCATGCTATGAAAACCAGAAAGAGAGAAATTTCAGGGATTTTCTTGAAAACCTCATCATATTTCTTTTTCCCAGGCCAGCGACCCATGGCTGCAGAACTATCTGTCTAGTAGGACAGCTAAAAGCAGCACTGTTCACACATCCCTCATGCCATTCCTATTTGCCCACTAAGGAATGACATATATTCTGCCCCTCAAGGGAAGCGAACATATCTGAAGGTTATAAAATAACTCCTGTCACTGATGGGTGAGGACAGGAGATACTGAATCTTCTAGGAGAAAGGCTAGTTCGGTGGTGAAAGCATTGAAGCCTTGGGAGGCAAGAGTTAAGCACTGCGTCTGAGACAGAGATGGATCTACTCTTTGTGCCTCTGTCCTCTCACTGTGAAAGGAGAAGCACGAATTAAAGGTAAGTGTGCAGCCTGCAATAGTTAGGAAGACTAAGCAGGTAACCAAAATGGTCTGTTCAGGCTTCATAAGCTATGCCAGCATCCCTGCCGCTGAGGTTAAATTCATTAGCAGTTGTGAGGCACTCAAATACGGGAGGAGGTTATATCAGTGCATACGACAGGCAGTTCTGAGGCTCTTTTTCTCCTGTCACTGCAAAGCATTCACCCACAGCACTTAGATTCTTCTTGACACAAACTAGCAGATAACATGAAATTATTCTTCCTTTAGGAACAAATAACAAGCCACTTCAAATTTAAAACTATCTGCAGGGGAAGGGCACTATTCTTTACTCTAGAGATGACACATTTTTTGAGAGTGGTGTACCAGTCTGGTTTTTCTTTCCCAAGTCAGTTATTACTTTAGGCCAGTAGGAATCCAGTGGAAGCTGGAAAATGCTGCCTCTCACAGGGGAGAGATACTGCCCAACACCTTTCTGGAAGCATCTTGGCATTAAGACAGTGATTTCTTACTCTCAGGTTCAGAGTTCAATGGGTGCTGGCAGGCACAAGGATTCAATGATTTTCATAGTGGAGTTGTACGTCTGTGCATCTGTGCGTGTATGCATGAGCATATATAATCATAGTGTGCACAAGTTCTCCTGATGGACAGTCAATATCCACAGTTACTTGTTAGAGTCTGGTTTAGGAGGAGTTTCTTTAAATTGCTGCCAAATCTCTAGAGGTGACCATAAAGATTCAAAGACCCAAGAGTGTCTGATCTTATTTAAAAGAACTGAAACCTAAGTAATTGAATGAATGAATGAATAAACCATTGTTAAAATTTTCAAAATGCTCAAGCAATGTAGGACACGTCTACACCTTGCAACAAACTGCCTGAAGCCAACGCTGACCCAAACTGATAGCCCCCACATCACCGAACAACATTGCATTGCATGGGCTTGGAGGCTGAAGCACAGGTGCAATTTAGCCCTGTGCAAGTCACTTCATTCTCATATTAAGCTTCCCTTTCTGCCAAGTGTGGGTAATACAGTTTACTTACATCACTGAAATGTCAGAAAGAATATTTTTAAAAGCCATTTGAAGACATAAAGCACAATGAACACGTTAGGTATTATTATTACACGTGGAAAGTGCCATTTTAGCAACACACACCTTTCTGTAAGGAGGCTATATTTAAATAACATAACCCTATAATTACATTTCATTATCATTAATAGTATAAATAGTTATTTTAAAGCATCTCCTGTCCTGAGGTCTTTCAGAGACTGTTACATTCCAATTAAAAAAGAAAACAAACAATATTCTATCACTAAAATGGCAATTCAGTTCCATTATTCTCTCTTGGATGCAAAGAAAAAGACGAAACTCAGCAGGATTACCTAATGCCCTAAAATCTGAGAAACTGCTACCTTCTCCTTCTTAATACTGACCAACAGACCACCCTCAGTTTCCCAGAATTGCATGCCATAATTTGACTACACAGCAGTTCAAGTGTGTTTGTTTCAAGTGTGCTACCTTTTCAGGTGTTTTCAAAAGAAAAGAGAGGGAAAAATAAATGGCCAGTAACAGAAGAAAGCTTTTTAAAAGAATGCTTTTTAATACATAAGAAAAGTGAGCCTTCAAAGCCCGTGCATAAGCACCTACATAATTGGCTGGATTTTCAAGAGCTTTCAGCAGTCCCCAGTGAGACCAACAATAGCTTTTGGATGCTCAACAATTTATCACGACTCAAAGTTTCCCCCTGGGCATTATTTATCAACTATGTGGTATATAGAAAGCTAAAACATTTGAGACTGTCATTTTCAGTTGGACTTGGACACCTAACTCTATTAGGCTCCCCTAAAACACCCCCAAGTATTTCCACATGTTTTATTCCTGGATCTTACAGAAAAAAAACCCAGACTTAATTTAAATGAACACTGCACACTAGGACTCAAAGGTCAAAACTATATCGTGCTGGTAAAGGTTACATAAAGTAATGATTAATTAGTCTTTTTCCCCATTCAGATGTTACTTCCCTGTCAATAAAAGATAGTAGATGATTGCCTGGCCAAAATATGTATTATTTCCAGCTCTCTAATATCACTGAAAAGCAGGCAGCAGTTCAATTTGCCAGCAATAATTTATTCTGTAGAATCAAAATTCTGCAAGTAACCTCTTCTCATCGGTTACTTTCAACATCTCCCACAACTATTTCATTTTCTTCCTGGCTTTTCATGTTAACTGCTCATCTCCTGCCACATCCCAGCTATCTAAATAAGGCTCTGCAGCTTGTACAGTAGTTAGAGCTGTGTTTCATGCATGCAGAGTGCATTTCACAACAAACAGGATCGCATCTTTCCGTGGCATTACTGAGACAAAACTCAGGACGATATTTGTCCCAAATGCTCTAAAAAAAATCAGGAGCTACCCCAGCTTTTTAAAAGCTGAATATGTGGTCAAAGTTGGAAGCATCGCCCAACTGATAAAAAGAGTAACCGACTAGCAGGCAGTGAAATCTGCTGCTAAAAGTGGCCAGGAGCCTTCCGTGCCACCCTCAGCCATCTGCCTCTGCTGCCGTGTCAGAGACCCTGCAACCGAGGCACCGGGAGGATGAATGCCGCAGCCAGGCAGTGGGAAGCGACTGCATCCCGTCTCCTGGATCCTTTACAAACCACCTCCCAGGTGGGGAGGAGGGAATCAGAGAGACTAGCAACAGCAGGAGCTACTTCTGCAAAAATCTTCCTTCCCTTAAATCTGTGGAATTTCACAAAGCAGATATCACTTATTTCATGGGTCTGTTTGCCTAAGTTAATAGTCTGGCTTAATACACATTTTTTGTGTATCCTCTCCTCCCTCCCAGGATATGAAAGCAAAAGGAAAATGTAGTGATAGTTAACATTTGCAAAGACAATTAGCACAAATAGACAAGTGAACGGCACACCTTTTTTGGACAGGCTTAGGTCTTCACTTTTGCACACTGCCAACACAATCAATCTTGAAGAATCCCTTAACTGATGTTGATCTGTTCTTGAGTTAGTTGTATTATCCATGTTGATGAATAACATTAAAAATGTAGTTCAACAGTTTTTTGGCTTGAGACCATGGACTAATCTTCATTTGGTAATTGAAGGCTTCTATCATGGAAAGAAACCCTATGGAAACTGTCAAGACAATGAGAAGTAATGAAGTATAAACATCTGAGTGTCACATAAATTCAGTCTCCTTAGAGCAATTGTCATCTCTTGTTTTATCAGCAGTTTTGGCAATCAAAATTGTAATAAAAGTTAGGCATTATACCTGATGAGCAGCCAACCACACATAGAAGTACAAACAGTATTTGGTTAATAGCTTGCAACAAGTTAATTCTTTTTTCCTCACAAAACCAGTTTCTTTGACTGACACAAAGCATTTACTCAAGAAATGGGCCAAGGAAAGACAAAACATAGGTTCAGTGGATATTGGAGGCTGTGTTTCTTGCAACCCACAGGCATTTGTAACCAAAAATATAAAAGCCTGGGTAGAACAGAATGAAACATAATCTGGAACATGGTTTGAAAAATGTCTATCGCTATCTCCCTACATAGTGACTCCCCAGAGAAAGAGCACACTCATGTAGCTTCATTATGATTTCTCATTAACTGCTTCCCCAAACCTCTGCCACATCTATTCTTCTCTGCAGGATTACACACAACTTGAGTATTGCAGTAGACCATGCCACAGCAACTTAGGTGAAGAATTGATTCTTGCTCAAACTTTTTCATAGAGGTCAAGGGAAAATGACAAAGAAGCTATTTGGGAAAAGAAAGCAAAGAGAAATAAGCTTTAGTTTCAGTGAGAGGACTAGAAGCAGCATGAGCACTGAGCATCCCACTAGGATTCATTTAGACTTATATTTTTAGCCTCAAGTACATACGTTATTTCTCATGTGTATTTTACATGGCTTGTTGAGCTCAATTACTTCATATCTTTGTGTACATAGAACAGTATTTCCAGAATGTTTTATTACAGAAGTAGCAACCAGCCAAGCCCTCTTTTCTTTCCTAGAACAAGACAGAGAAGAGCTTTCTGATTAATTGGGAGGTGTCTTTAACTCCAGTTGTATCACAAATTGGGACAAAAAGTTTCAGATTTCAGATATTTTAAACCCTCAATAATAAAACCAGAAACTTATCGCATATTTTGGCAGCAGAAAGAATTTTTAGAACAATGAGAATTTTTTGGTTTGGTAATTCCCCATCCCATCAAATCTTGATTTCAATCTTTTTTGCTTTTCCATTTTAAGGTAGATGCATATAAATTCTTAAGTAAAATTAGGTTTATGGTCCAAACATGTTCAACATGGAGATTTCAAATGTCTCCTCAAAATATTTTGAGTTAGATGATTTAGTGGGAATATCCCTGCATGAATGAACTGCATTTTACAGAAAAAAAACCCCTATGCATCATAGTTTCAGACAGCTCTAATTTATAAATTAGAGTGATGGTGGCAGTGCGTATGCTCACCAAAGAGCTGTAAGGGACACACCAAGTTTGAGGCAGCAGCAGGGAAACGATACCTAGTCACTCCTGCTCCCTTGGTGACTCATCAGGATCCCATCAACTAGGGTGAACATTGAAGACTTAAAATCTGGGCTTAAAATCTGGGCTTAGACTGTGACAGTGGCTGTGTGCTATTTATGACTGTAGTCTCTCTGGAATTCACACCAGGATGCTGAAGAGCAAAAAAAAATTGCTTCCTTCTGGCGTAACATATAGGATGACAATTTATTTACTGACCCACCCAGATGCTAAGAGCATTGTAACTGACTGCAGAAGTTCTAAAATTTATAGGAACCTACACGAATTTATAGGAAGAACACTATCTAGCATGGAGGTTTCAAGGTGGACCTCCTTGGTCCACAAGTGCATTCTAGTGACCTCTCACCTCAAGGTCAGGAGAAGACCAGCGTGAACAGTATTTCCTCACAAGTAAGAGGATGGGAGTCAACGGGTGCTAAAACAAGTCTTCCGAAAAAGATGATGAGGAAATCAGGCCTGCTACCTTATTTCAGTGTATAAACATGGCCTGATTCATATTGTGGTCCTAATCCTGAAGTCCATTCTCAGACAGACCTCCATCAGAGTTCACACATTAGAGTACCTCAGAGAAATTTGACTTCTGAAAGAAGCATTGCTCCACATCAGGACAGAACAGTACAGAGAAGAGCCACTTACAGTATCAGCTTTTTCTATCATAAAAGCCACATGAAAACAGAACGGACCAGCTGGAATAAAACTGTTAGTTACACGTTTGTTGCTCTTGTAGATTTAAAGCCTCAATTTTCTACATAAGGGTTTTCAGACTAGTGAAAGATAGTATAGGGGCCAGCTCAAGGCTTGATGAAGTCAATAGTTTTCTTCTCAATTTTACCACTCGCTCCAAACCTCTCTTCATCATATTTCAGATATATGCACTTTCCAGAATTCCTTAAAGTTCTTTGTTTTATACAGAGATACTCTGTCAACATGCAGCCTGGCATCAACACTGAATTCCTCAACACATTTGAGTGAAAGATGCCTAGTAGATAACAACACAGTCTTCTCATCTCCCAGAAGGGCATTGGAAAGCCCAGGCTGTAAATAAGGAACAAAACCAAATGAAGACACCATCTATTTACTTACTATCAATCAACCTTATAGATGTTATGGGTAGGAAGGTAACATTTCTCAAGTAGATGAGTAGTAACTGAAGTCAGCTAGTCCTACTAAGAGATACCTATTTGTACACAAGAGAACTGAAAAGCCTTCAGCAAGGAAAGTCAAAACATTTCCTAACCAATATACATTTTACTAATGGACAAACCTTATGTGCTAAGTACTTTTAGGTCTATTTCAATCCATTTCTCCTTGGATTTTGCTGTCCTATACATTCACAACTGCTCTTTGTTTTATCTGGCTGGTTTAGCTTGGATTGTTGGAACAAAACTTCTAATTATAGCATGACTTGCAACAGGAAAGTCGAGCATCAGTGTAAACCATGTAGAACCACGTATTATACCTTATGAGGAAAAGACCATGGAAAATAATTCAATTTAATACAACAGAGGCCTCCAATGATTAAGCTTAGAAAGATTAATCTCAAATACTC
Organism: Nyctibius grandis; assembly: GCF_013368605.1. Classification (NCBI taxonomy): domain Eukaryota; kingdom Metazoa; phylum Chordata; class Aves; order Nyctibiiformes; family Nyctibiidae; genus Nyctibius; species Nyctibius grandis. The sequence continues at coordinate 51,200,742 of NC_090664.1, forward strand.
ATTAGATTCAATAGATCCGCATTCTCAGCAATGTTTGTAAATTAACTTTTACATCAAAGATATTGGGACATGAAAATTATAAGAAAGAAGTCTTCTAGTATTATTAGATTCTACTAAACTGTGAAGTGCCAGGCTTTTCCAAGTAGAAGAAACAAAGTTTACATACAAATTTCCTGCTGTGAGGACTAGTCAATGCTTATTACACTCAGTGCAATAGCATCTACAGAATCTGAAATTCAGGTAAAAAAAAAAAGAAGTTTCATTATCCTTCCCACCTTGAGCAATTCCTCCATTTTATCTAGTAGCACAGTATCTCAGAATAATAAAAAGCCTGAAGTTTTTGCTTACTACATTTTTCAAGCTATATCATCTGCTTTGCCATAGACTCTTTTGTACAATGACAAACCCATGACTTTGTGCCTCTTTTCTCTCTCTTTTTAATATGGGCAAGTTGCAATATGTTTTCCCTATCCATCCTTGAGTTTCTCTCTACCAGTAGTCACAAAATGCTGCATATGCATTTGAAAATAACCTGTTTGCTCCTGGCCATGAAAAGAGAAAGACAAAAGTGTAAGGCTGTCAGCATACTTAAGGACAGTTACAACTTAATGTACCATTCATTAATTCCTAGAAATACATTAAGATTAAGTATCAGACCCCTTTAAACCTGACACAAAAAGAGTTGAGAGGTTGGTCACAGTGTGTGATTAAGCTAAATTAAAGACCCAAAATGCATTCCACATAATATGCTACTGTATACATTCACCTCTAGTCAATTACATGTTTATTATGGTATCTGTGACAAGCTAAATTACCAACAAATTAATATCTAAGTCATGATTTCACTTTTGACAATAATATACTACAACTAAGCCTTAAATATCTGCATGTAACTTTGGCTACAGACATAAGCAAGGTAATGGAGTCAAAAACTGCAGACTAAGTGCTTCAGATGAAGGCTTATTATCTCTCCAATTTCAAGCTCAGCAGCAGTTAAGCAGTAATATAAGCTACTTTAGTCAAAGCATTGTGAATCTTTATATAAAATTTACTTTTATTTTTATCTCTTTCAGTTTTTATAAAAAATAAAAGCAACAGCCATTTGTTTTCAGACTGACAAAGGTAAGGATGTAAGCTGAAGGGTTAAAAAAAAAACCCAACCAACAGTTCAGCCTTCAGATTTGCTTGTTTTTACTATTTCACTCAAACTCTTCCTCTTTCCCTTTCTAATGGGTTTTTGCATGATCATTTCATGTGTAGGCTCAGCTTAACTCTCCTTAGGTAAGTGCTTCAGCCTGTCTCATCCTCCTTCGCCATGAGACGTGCTCAGGGCTTGATTCCCCACTCATCTTAGACTTGTGTGTTCACATCTGTAAATGTGGATGCAACGAGGGCACGAGGCTTTCCCACACAGTGATGGTGGCAGTGCGTATGCTCACCAAAGAGCTGTAAGGGACACACCAAGTTTGAGGCAGCAGCAGGGAAACGATACCTAGTCACTCCTGCTCCCTTGGTGACTCATCAGGATCCCATCAACTAACTCTCTCCATCCCAGGTCCCAGCACACGGCAATTCTAGCAAAACTAGCCTATCCTCTGCACATGATCATCTGCAATTCGGCTTTTTTAAGGTGGTCATGGAAACAGAGAAATGCCTTCCGACAGCACTCCTCACTCACATGGATGCAGGGAGATTGCCCCAACCTTTCGCCAGCCTCTTCTGGCAAGGCCGCTGAGCCCGGAGGCACAGCTATGATGCTGGGACTGCAGGGCTATTTAACAAGACAAGATCCCAAAACAGAGTCCCTGTTACGCCTCTGTGACCAGATGTTGTCCAGCAGACTGGGACAAATCCTGCTCTGAGAAATTATGGTCTATCTGCACTTTTCATCTGCAGTTTCCATCACAAAATAATACCTCATAATAGTAACAGCCATACCTTGCTTGCCAGTTACCATACATCACGAGAACAGCACACAGGTTGCATCTCAAAAAACCCCTTTACTCCAGCAGCAGTAAGAGCACAGGCAATCAGGGCACTCAGGGATGGGTAATACAAAGGACAATGAGGGAAGCAGAGCTCTGTCCCTCGACAAGAAGAGGATCTTAACTCTTTTTTTCCTCTTGTTCTTCTGAGAATCTTCTCCCCTAGCAAAGACAGCTGCCGCTTTTTCCCCACCGGATCCCGTCATGCAACAGAATAGAAGTCAGTGTCTTTAGTTAACGTGTTATTTAAGTACTTATTTTGGAAGTCAGGTATTTCTGAAGAGATACAGGGTATCTGAGAGCTGCCAAAAATATAGCCATCTTCACTGCTTCCCTCAAGGCAGGCAGTTACCAGCATGTTACAGGATGGAGATACTGAGACAAAGCACTGCCCAAGGCTGCCACATGAATGCCCAGCAAACGCAAGAGAAGAGGCAGTGCTCTGAACTCCCTCTGTCACACAAGGCTTGTAGCTAGTCCTCACCTTGCACCCCATTCCTCTGTTGGTGCCATCAGACCACCCACACGCTGCATGGAGAGCAGCCACTGTCCCTTACTCTGAGCCCTCAGGAAGGTTGCAAAGCCTGTTGAGATCTTCCACTGAATGGATTCCTGGGAATGACAAGTATTATTGCTGCTCTGTACAACTTGGCTGTTGTACAGGGGACCATCACCCTAACCGTAACTCTGTACAACATGGCCATAGCTGATTTTCCTCCTTCCCCTGCCTCATTGCTCCTGCTACCACCTCCCTGTGGGACAGGGAAGGGTGCTGCCATGTGCTCCCTGCTTCCCTATGAACCAGCTGCCTACCTGCAGCTGCTTCTTCCACAAGCATCTTTTACCACCAAATCCAATCATACTTCTGCTGTAATTCCCATAACTCCTCCAGACAGTTAATAATTACTCTCTAGCCCACTCTTCTTCTCCTGTCTCATTTTCCTTGATCTGTGGAGGATTTTCACCAATGGTGGTGGGAAATAGCCATGTCCTCTCCATTTCTACCACACTTAAGAGCTCGCTCCATAACTTCCACAACTTTTATGAGGGCTTTCTCTCTACAAGTACCAGGCTCTGGCCTTCAGCCTTGGCTCATAGCCTCATCCTGACTTTCAGGAAGATGCTCTCCATCAACCTCCTGAGCCCCGAACTTCAGCATCTGGCTTCCACTTCTGAAAGGTTTTGTTTTTACCCTTGACCACACATATCCCTGGCTCACCATCCCCCAATTTACTTTTCCGTTTCATCTCTATGGCTCCTAATTACACCTCAGTATTCCTATTGAAAAAAATTGAATTACTCCTTCTCGGAAAAGGTCTCTTTCATTATGCAACAGAGAGCTGAAAGACGCATCTCTATCTTACCTCAAAATATAAAATTGCTTCAAGTTCCCCAAATCCTAGAATCAGATACAATCCCCAAATTCTATGCATTATCTCTCTCTCATTTGCAAGTTTGCTTATAACTATCTGAACTCCTGCCAGGATTTACCTTTATCTTGATCTTTTTCTGATGAAATTCTTATTCATATCTAAGTCTTCAGAATGAGTTTTAACTTTCAGGTTTTCTCCTATGACCCTTTCTCTACATTCTCTAAATGTCAAGGAGTACATCTCTCTGGTATCTCAGGTACTTGTGCAGCCTGAGTTACTACAGTATCTCGGAACTTCATATTTCATGTACTTATCCTCAAGAGTCCCCCTGGTCTTTTTTTTTCCCCCTTTTTAAGGTGACAATGGACTATCTCGGCAGAAGAGCAGCTGCTGCTCTTGCTCAAAGCCATGATGGAAGTCTGCAGCACAAGAAGCGCTAAGTTCCACGCTCCAAGCACTGAACTGTCACTCAAAGCCACCTGATAACCCCACCCAAACTTTGCTCTTAAATCAGAAACTGATACTAACTCACGTTTCCATTCTTGATCACCCTCATTGATTTCAAATATAGGTCCATCTCCAAATTTCTGTTTAACAAAGGTTTTGCAACCTTGCTCAATACACTCCTCTCACTTCTGCAGTTAGTTGTTCTCCACATCTGCAGCAGTCCTTTGGAGAAGTGCGCTCAGCTTTCCTATTCTGTTGCAGCTGGCACTCTCCTTTCTCTGAATCTACTTCACTTACTTAAATGCCACTTAAGAATCAGCGAAGGAAGGACAGAAGGACAAATGAAAGGATGAAAGGAAGGAAAAAAGAAAGGGAAAAAGAACAAAAGACTTGAATGCAAAACATACAGGATAAACTACATAAATAATAGATATTACCGTACTCTACATAACTTAAAAAGTGCTACCTTCTCTCACACCATCCAAAGTGACCATGAATCACCACAGCTTAATGCATGATAAAGATCACAAAGAAGCAGCTTTAAAGGCATAAGAACTGAAAACAGGTAAAACTGTTGTTCACAAAATGACTGTAGCAATGCATAGCACTGCTAATGGACCACAACCGGAATGAAGTATTGGTTGCTCTAAGATAAGAGTTAAAAAAAATAAAAAAATCTAAGAAGATTCTTTCTTGTGGAGTTCAAACACACTCTTGTGACCCCTAGATAACTGGTGAACTTCAGAGACAAATTATTCTGTCTTGATCCAACAGCAAAAGAAAGACTTAATGAGAAAGACTGTAGCACAAGGTACCTCTGCTAGGAATGGAGGGAGCAGCAGTCACCCAACACTGTCCCAAAGACAAGTGGCAGAGAACATCCCCCTTGACCTGTCAAGGTATAGCCAGAGTGCAAAGCATACACAATCTCAAGCAATATCCTGTGGAAGTATATCAACCCTTAGAAGCTGTGTGCTTAGAAGATCTCCAACCATAATGTGGTCTTAACACATCTGAGGCCTTCCAGAAGCACTTCCATTTCAGTACTGAACACCAAAAAAGCTTTTCTACACCCTTCTCCTTTTGAGACTCCAGTTTTAAGACAAACGTGCTCCTTTTCATCCCTGTCTCCCCCTCCCAATTGAGTAGCTGTCTGCATTCCTCACGGCAAATTAACAGCTTGAAAAGACTGCCAGTTTGATGCAATTTCATGTTCTTGAATACAGTGTTCTCAGGAGCACTATTATGGAAATTTAATCTCTTGAGAAATAGATCAGATACCATCAACAGAATGAAACACAAATGTTCTCTATGACTTTCTGGAGAAAGCCTGTGTTGGGTCTACAATAAGATATGTAATTTACAGAGTTGTTACCAAGAAAAAGAGAGTATTGTCTCATATCAACAATTTTATTTTTAAAAAATTATTTACTTAACTAACACTAAACAGTTCCATTAAAACTAAAAAAAACCAACCCTTTCTCTTCCATGCAAGTCAGAGTCAGGTTTCTCCTCTTTCCCTTCTCTTTGGCAGACACCTTCCAAAAGTGGACATTGCTCCCTGACTTCTTCACAGCTGTAATAATCAGAGCCAGAATACTGCAGCAAGTCAGCGAGAATGAGGGATTCTCAGAAGCAGGGACTCACCTTTGGGATATGACAGTTTTCAACTCCAGCCAAGAACACAGGAGCTCTGCTATCACAAGTCACTGAGATAATACACTAAATTAGCTCATCTCCTGGGAGACTCACTCCCACCTGTTCAACAGCTCCAGGCCAAGCTCCTTTCAGCCCACTGTTGAATCTGGGTACTGCAGAGGTATGTCACGGTGCTCTTCACTTCACCTGCGTGGATTTTATGCCACTGGGGTGCTGCAGAGGGGAGTCTGACTGTGGCTGCTAATGGCACCATAAATCAGGGCTTTCTTGTAAGACATTCACAGCTCAGTCTGCTTCTGAACATAAAGTTACAGTGCGTAAACTTGAACTTTGCAAAGAAAACATAGAGGACGCAGTAGTGGCTCTTTGTGGTCTAGCATACACCAGGGATGGTACTGACAACAAAAAAGGGGTAAAGTCCCTTTCCTATTTCAACAGATAAAATTCACAACTTATAATATGTGCCTGAACCTGCTGTACCCTACAGCCTATTTACAACTTGAAGGGATCCTGCACTCTTTGGAGCCAATTTGTATTGCTCATGTGTTGTAAGTAGGCTTTAGTGTCACAGAGAATCAGGCTTGATGCAGTCTTTCAGGTAAAGTATGGTTCAGGTAAACCAAGACATTTGGCACCCAAGGACGATGATTTTCTGGACAGCACTCAGGTGAGCAGAGCAGATCTGGAATGATTTTAAGTCACACCTCACAGGAAATAAAAAAGAACATTTAAGAATATTTTCAGATATGGGAACATAGCTCACAGGAAGTTACATTTATTTAACTGCATCCCCCCATCCCTACTAAAGACATGTGGGGCCCATCTAGTACTTCTGTTCAATTCAGAACTGCACTACTGACCAAACGTCTCAGTTGTACCCATCTACCATGGGTATCTAAACTCACATTTTATAGTGGTCTCAGAGCACACAAACTGGCTTCTTTTTGGTTGAAGCTAAATGAGACGATGCTATTCAACCACTAATGGACACTCACACCAGCCTGGAACTAGCTTGAAATAACCCCCTGTCCTGGTTTGGCCTAAACCAGGCCGATTTTCCTTTCAGTGATTTTTACTTTCAGCTAAGTCTCCTCTAAGTAACTGCACTTTCTGAAACTAACTGCATGTTTTGCAGACAGTGTCTGCTTCCAGGACTGATAACGCTCGAAGTTTGTAGTTATCACTGAGGCACCAGTAGGGATGTTGTGCAGTAAGGCTCTTGCTGTACTTGTTCTTGAGAGAAACCAAGGTCACTGCTGAATTCCTCACTGCTTATGAGTGAAGAGCCGAAGGGGGGTCGCAGCTGCAAGGGGGAGCGGACAGGGCAGGTGACCCAAAATTGACCAACGAGGGTATTCTATCCCATACACGTCATTCTCAGTATAAAGCGGGGGGATCACGAGGGTCTCGCTCTCTTTCTGCTATGGCCAGTGTCCAAGGAGGACTCCGTCTGTTTTCCTGCTGCCCCCGATCCCGATCTGTGCATTCCTGAATCCAGCTCTCGACCGTTGCTGGGCCCAGCCTGGGCCTTCCCGGAGCCTGCCCTGCAGTGCTGGGGGTGACGTGGCTGACTTCAGGGGAGCTCAGTCTTGGTTTTGTATATATATTTGTATATATTTGATTATTTCTATTACTGTTATTATACTCTTTTTCATTATTATAGTTCATTGAAACTGTTTTAACTTTCCAACCCGGAAGCCTCTCTCCCTTTTCCCTTTCCCTTCCCCTTCTGGCAGGGGGGGAGGGTTAACAGAGAGCATCTGCCACAGGTTTAATAGCCGGCCCAGCTTTAAACCATGACACCCCCTGTCCAAAATGTGTATTTGGGACCTCAATACCATCTCTCTCACCCTCATGGGGTGGGTCCACACTGAATCTCAGTGTAAGCACACCCATATTTTTTAGTTTAATCTACTCTGGGAATGAAGTAACAGCATAGGACTTGTCTCACAATGGTTGAGGATATTTGTGACCTTGAAGGAAGAGAGCAGGGCACACAGGGCTTGACACCCCTTGCTACAGGAATCCCAGAACTACCTGAATTATAGCTATGTAGGGGAAAAGCCTGTATAATGCACCTAAAGTGTACCCTTTTTTTCTTATTTGGATAAATTTACTCAAATAGAGGCACATTTCAGCATAGTATATTAGATACTCCAACTGTATTCACTCCTCAAGATACTACAAGTTATTTCTGTGATGTACAGAGTGGCACAAGAACATTAAGAGCATGAAATATTAAACTTTCCATCATTTTATTCCTGAGTCTGGCCTAGGTTTTCCAAGTTAAATGTGTTCTCTCTCCACTTGAAGACACCTATTATTTGGAATTCCATCTGTTCCGTAAAATTCAAAATTGATTACCTTAATGACAGCTAATAGGCAGAACTGTTCTATTGATCTGATTCCACTCCTCCACAGAGGCCACTCCAATAAAAGGCAGCCCTTGAGCTATTTCGCCTCCTTGCTTAATTTTTGGTCTTTTACATGGAGCTGCATGCAAACAACCATTAACAACCTTGTCTAGGACATGTGCACATTTCAGAGCAGGATCTCATTCCTTGTAAGTCCATGACAGCGCCTCTCTGTACAGTAAAAGAAATGGGAACAATCATTTATTCTAAGTGTTCAAGTACCCAATTAACCAATCAACCCTTTAAATATGTTTTATAAAAGGTGTTCTTTGAGAATCTGTGATCCTCTTATCCTTGATATGCTGACTCATTTTTTAAAATACTTAAACGTCTCATTTTAGCATTATGCCTATTACCACATTTTCATAAAAAAACAGCCTCCTTATTTTATGTATGACTGTAGAGCTATTTGCATTCCCAAAGGCCATTAAAAGTAACAAGAATCAGGCTAAACTAAGATAACAAATTTACGTGCTTATTTTAAAACACCAAGATCTTCAGCCAGTGTAAATTACTAAAGCACACTGACCCAGTACTTCACATGTTGTTGCTATTTTCTTCTTTTTTTTTAACGGAAAGGTGGTTTTAATGGTATATTCACACATCCAGCTAACAATCCCCAAGACAGAGAACAAGATTCACTAGTCCTCTTGAGCCAGATCCCAAGTCTATTAGTGTCTGCAGGCTTTTCTACGGACTTCTGAGCATTGGGTCTAGCAGAAAGCCAACTGTAATCATTGTACACTGCACGGTATCCAACTCCAACCATTTGAACAAGAAACCATGGCTGTGTCAAAAGCACCTAAGCATACAGAGGCAGCCATGTTCAACTTACATCTTGATCAAGCAATCACTACTTGACAGTAAGAGACAGCATTACATACCACTTACAGAATGATTTCTGTACATGATGCCCAAAAGACTTAAAAGTTCAGACTCATGAAACAGATAAGCAAGGAGATAAATAATTAAAATTCTGAATAGTTTAACTGGCATGGAGGTGAGCAACATTGCTTATCAGAAAGAAACTGTATAGGAACATTTTTAATTAACAAAGGGAAGAAAGGGATGCTTATTGCCTGGCTTCAAGCAGATAAGGCAGTGCACTGCTTACCTCCATATCCCAATCATTTTCTAATTATTATAATTTTTGTAAATCTCAAGACAGAACATGCCTTCATTTGCACATAGACAAACGGGTCTGATTAGATTTTTAAATTTATGCCTTCAAAGCTTCTGCAGATGTTTTCAAACTTTCCCCACCTTGTTCCTGTGGTGTCTTTTCGTGCCCAGCTTCTGTTTGGGCTAGCATGGCAGGACACAGCACAGACTTAAGCCAACTGTGTCACTTGCCTGCCTCTGGATCCGGGGGAAGTCATAGCAAGGAATACAGAAAAGGGACAGTCACAATCTCTTACAGCAGCAGCAGCTGCTTCTGAAAAAGACTCAGTCCTCTACAGACAGACTAGCACTTTGCCTTCAATTCTCTCACAGCTACAATATTCAGTTTCTTGATTAGTTTTAAGCAAGAAAAAAATGTCAGCCATTCTTGATATGCACAAGCCTGGAAATAGAATTTCAGCTGGAAATAGAATTTGGATAGAGCCTTTTTTTTGGTTATGAACTGTTTTAAATAAATTAAGGGTTTAGATCTGCTTTTGGTGTTGGAAGATAAAAGTGCACTCAAATCAATGGACACAGATTGGATTCGACCCCCCACTGCTAAGCCATTTTACTAATAATGTATTGTGAAAATAAAAAAAAATATTATGGGAGTGAGCAAAGTTGCTTACAGACTCAAACATTAATATTCATCAATAACATTGATATTTATATATGCCTGATATTTCTATTACATGCTCACACTAGGGCAGAGCTGGGAGAGCATGCACTTTCAGAATATTTAAGCATACCATCTGGGCATAATTGCAACTCAATCAGTTATAGAATATATTCAGTCAAGACTCTGCATAATACTAAAGATCTATCCTGGGCATTTTATGCTTCATAAGGGAAGAGAGAAGTAGCAAAGACATGGCATGCCAGTAGCAAAATGGCATTAGGCAGGTAACACTACTTGAAACAGAAACACTGGTCCTTTATAAAAGGCAACCGACTTACACTTCTTGACTTATAAAACCCCAACACTTGTACACAGCTCTGAGAAGGAGGAGGGGACACCCTCACAGCTCTCTTTGTTCAGAAAAGGCACTTATACATAAACCCTTGCCCTGCCTCCCAGAAACACAGCTAGACTAATTTTAATCTGCAGCAAACAGTGACAAAAATACATATTTCAAAAGCGATGGACAGAGCAGAGAAGCCTGACAGACGTAAGGTTAGATGAAGGCACAGTTCCTTTACCCTCAGTGTCAAAGTTGTTTTCTTCTTGTTTTAACTGAACCATTGAGCCTGTTTTGGCCATTAGTAAAATGTCACCCTGAAAATGCAGATTATATGATGCTACTTGTGGTGCCTTCCCATGCTTTTCCCTTCCTCAATTCTCTAAAATAAAGCACGAAGAAAAAAAAAAAGAAAAACAACACATGAGGCTCTCAGCCTATCAAGCCAGGAAGAACTATTTTAAGAATTAATTTGTGCCCTGAGAGATCTGTTTAAATTATCCTCCCGTGCTGTCCTAACTGATGATTAAAGCGGTGAACTTCCAACGTCTTAAGGAGACGACAAAAACCAAAGAACTGGAGCGTAGGGGCTCCTCTGCGGCTCCCCCAGGCACGGCGCCGAGCGCGGGGAGGGAAGCCAGGGCCGAGGAGGATGGAGCTGCTGATCTGCCGGTGAACCTTTGCCATCCTCAGCTGGAGCTCAGGGATCGCAACCAGACTTTCCCTTATGCCACCACTTCTTAACTATGCCTGTCCTTTACAGCTGAGGATACGTCCCCTTTTTCTGTCACCCGCTGCTTTTTTGTCAGGGAAAGTTTTGACTTCATTCTGTCCTGGTAAGTGCAGTCAGATTAAGAATGCCCTCTAAAAAACAGGCACGACCGAGAAATTCTTTAACTTTCTACCTCTATAGAAACACATACAGCACCTACCAAGAGAAAGAAAATGAACCAAGTTCAGCCATGGTGTGAGCGCTGCAATGCTCCCCAAAGTCAATGGGAGTTATACCTACTTAGAGCTGCTTTTTGCCTCCCCCCCCATCACCACTTGCACACTCACAGCCTGAGCACACGCTGCACTCTGAAGTGTCCCTCCAAGAAGACATCAGGCAAAAAAAAACATCTCTGGAAGTGCATGACAAAGTAAGAAGCTGAAACCCACTTCTGCAATTTATCCATCTGCAGAGGGGCTGTTGAAAAGCCTTAGCTCCTTCCTCCAGCGAGAAGGGGCCTCTGTCCCAACATCCTGCTCCCCTCCCCGTAAGGAACAAGTTACAGAACAAACCTCTATAGAAAGAGGTAGAGGCTGTTAAAAATAGCACAATTTCAGCTTCCCCCCACCCCACCCCCCCCCCGCCAGCCTCCACACACACCGAGAAAGCAGACCTTGAACCCAGCGACACAGTACTTTCCTCCTGCCACTGACTGGTGACTCAGTTGACAGTTTTAGGAATGCACACCAAGAAGATAAAAAAAATAAAATAATAATTATACAAGAAACACAGAGCTATACAATGCAAACCTGTATTTGTTTTAAATTGAGGAAAATAAGCATTACCTGTTCTTGTTGTTGGGCTTGTTTCCCTGATGCATTTTGCTCCTTGGCTGTAGTCATGCTCACCTATTTGTGCCCACTGCAGTGGCAAACAGGATTTTACAGTGTGTGTGTGTGTGTGTGTGCAAGCTTGTCCGTGTGTGTTCAGGCATACACGCACACACACAGACTAAAGGGATAAGGATGAGTAACTAGTCCATCACTTAATCACCAGCTGAGAAATTTCCCACCCCCACAAAAAGAAATAAATAAAAATGCAATGTAAAAAAGCACTAGTCTAGCTGTCTTCCCCCTTGAGCCTTTAAAATAAAAGCAGAAGCAGGAGCAGAGAGAAGGATGCTGTGGGGGCTTCTTCAATTAGCAACAGCCTCTGCAATCGTCACAGAAACAATGATAACTGCTTGGCAACCAGCAACTGGCAGCTCGGAGCCGGGAGGCAGCGATGTGGTCCTCGCTCCCCACCTCCACGGCGGCAGCCCGCGCGATGCGCATGCACCGGCCGCCTCGTAGCACAATGTGCAGCTCGCGGGCGATGTGCAGAGCCCCAGCTCAGCAGTCATCTCCTCTCCCGCAGCCACGGGGAAGGGGCCGCAGGCACCTGCCGCTCAGGAACTAAATCCCGCAGCCCCGCGCTGCCGCCCACGGGAGCCCCGCGGATGCGGAGCTTCTGGCAGATGCACTCTTGTCTTGTCCCAGCTTGTGGAGGTTTCAGTGCCCTGGCACTCCCCGGCTATGAATGAAAGCCGTGCCCAGGGCAGCCTCTGCCTCACTGCCGGGGCAATTTTGGAGGATGTAGCGTGCACTCCCAGGGAAGCAGGTTCCCACTGACGGGACGCAGACAGCACCAACGCTCCCCAGGGAGCTGCTTGCCTCACTGCCAAAGGGTGGCACGTTCACCGGGGTAAAACATGCCCCCAGCCTCCCCCTGGCCCTCTCCATGTCCCTGGTGTGACGGGGACCACGTTGCATCTCCGTTATCCTTGCTGCCCCTGCACACTTGCAGCT